>NC_141877.1:67403939-67706969 GCF_056163025.1 Triticum urartu | reverse complement strand
TAAAGATCTTCATGGAATATGTAGGAGCTAATATGAGCATCCAGGTTCCGCTATTGGTTATTGACCAGATAGGTGTCTCGGTCATGTCAAAATTTTGAAATTGCATGCTACGTTTCCCAACAGAAACTACTCACACATCATCATGGAGGCAGCATGGTTGATGAGGAAGGCACCATGAAAGCACAAGTGCTCCCTAGGTGGTTTTGGTAATTAATGACAACATATCTCTTATTGGACTAACACTTTTACCTAGTATGTTTCAGATAAGTTCAACAATGAAGTGGCATGGACTAGAGGATGTGGAACCCCTTCAAAATGCTAAGGACAAAGGATTGGCTCAAACTTCAAGATCAAGACTCTACATTTTCTATTTTAGTGATCCAAGATCACATTGAGTCTATAGGAAAGCCAATACTACTAAGAAGGGATGAGGTGTTGCTTAATGGCTTGCTTGCTCAAAGTGCTTAGTGATATGCTCCAAAGCCCTCAACCACTTTCTCACTTCCAAATATGTCCTAAACCAAAAGTCAAACTCGGCCCCATCGATTCTCTCTATCCGGAGCCACCGAGTTCAGTTGACATAGCCACTGCCAGAAACCCTAATCAGTTCGTCTCACCGATGGGATCTCGGTCTCGCCGAAATGGGCTTGCAAACTCTCTGTTACCTGTTGCAATATTTTCGGTCCCACCAAGATATGCAATCGGCCCCACCGAGTTTGCTTGGCCAACTCTCTGTTTCGCTTATTACTCAAATCGGTCCCACCAAGTTTGAGTAATCGGTCAAACTGGGTCTTGGTTTTACCCTAACCCTAGCACATCGGTCCCACCGAGTTGATCTGGTCGGTCCCACCGAAAACCCTAACGGTCACTAGGTTTTCTAAATTGGTCCGGCCGAGTTTTTCAATCCGGTCTCACCGAGATTGGTAAATTGTGTGTAACAGTTAGTTTTTGTGTGGAGGCTATATATACCCCTCCACCCACTCTTCATTCGTGGAGAGATCCATCAGAACATACCTACACTTCCAATACACATTTTCTGAGAGAGAACCACCTACTCATGTGTTGAGGCCAAGATATTCCATTCCTACCATATGAATCTTGATCTCTAGCCTTCCCAAGTTGCTTTCCACTCAAATCTTCTTTCCACCAAATCCATATCCTATGAGAGAGAGTTGAGTGTTGGGGAGACTATCATTTGAAGCACAAGAGCAAGGAGTTCATCATCAACACACCATTTGTTACTTCTTGGAGAGTGGTGTCTCCTAGATTGGCTAGGTGTCACTTGGGAGCCTCCGACAAAGATTGTGGAGTTGAACCAAGGAGTTTGTAAGGGCAAGGAGATCGCCTACTTCGTGAAGATCTACCGCTAGTGAGGCAAGTCCTTCGTGGGCGATGGCCATGATGGGATAGACAAGGTTGCTTCTTCGTGGACCCTTCGTGGGTGGAGCCCTCCGTGGACTCGCGCAACCGTTACCCTTCGTGGGTTGAAGTCTCCATCAACGTGGATGTACGATAGCACCACCTATCGGAACCACGACAAAAACATCCGTGTCTCCAATTGCGTTTGAATTCTCCAAACCCTTCCCCTTACATTCTTGCAAATTGCATGCTTTACTTTCTGCTGCTCATATACTCTTTTTCATGCTTGCTTGATATGTATTGTGTTTGTTAAACTTGTGCCAAAACTCCACTTCAACTTAAAAAAGTTAAAAACTGCAACTTTTAGCACTTAGTGTCTAATCACCCCCCCCCTTCTAGACATCTCTTCTCGATCATTTCAATTGGTATCAGAGCATTGGTCTCCATTGCCTTGGTTTAAACACCATTGGAGGAAGATGGATGTGTCTACTTTAGGGAGTCTTAGACGTAGAGTGCCTATTCTTGATGCAGAATATTTTCATGAGTGAAAAATTAAATGCTTGAGATTTTCAATGAATATCACTTGAACAAGTATATTGCTAGCCCTTGTGCACCTCATGTTGATCCCATGCATCCTACCCTTGATGACTCAATTGACATGATTCGCAATCTTAGAACTGTTAATCTTATCACTAGAGGCTTGCCTAGAAACTTGATTGGATGTTTGCCGACTCTGTGCCTACACCATATGGAAATTTCTTAAGGAACTCTTTCCAAATTATTCCTTGAAAGATCTAGATGAAATTCTCCATAAGTCTATTGCCTTGATTAAGATGAGTTCCAATGATCCCAAATTTGGTGACTGCTTATTTGAGCTTACTAATCTTACGAGTGCCAAAGGAGACGTTGGAATCATTAGCAATATCATTTCCAGAGCTATTAGAATTCATAAAGATAACTATAGAAATGATCATTTATCTAATGAATTACCCTCTCTAGGAATTGATCAACCACAAGATGATGTTGAACATGGATACACTACTAGGAAAAGGGCTATAGATGGAATTGACACTAATGGCGCACCAGACATGTGGTGTGCCAGTACTATATACTAATGGCACACCATGTGTTGGTGCGCCATTAGTGTGGAAGACACTAATGGCGCACCAGGCACACGGTGGGCCACTAGTAATAAAATGTTTTTTTTATTTTTTCAAACATACTAATGGCGCATCCGGGCAGAGTGCGCCATTAGTAGTTAGAACTACTAATGGCGCACCAGCCACAGAGTGTGCCACTACTGTATTTATTTATTTTTTTTACTTTTTTGCAAAACTACTAATGGTGCACCGTTGCATAGTGCGCAATTACTAGTTTAAACTAGTAATGGTGCATGTAAGTGCATCTAGTGCCACCCCTAGTTGGTTTTGGAGTATTGACGACAAACCTAGTTGAGGGACTAATGTGTTTGTGAGAATTGCAGGAAAACACAGGTAGAAGTCCCTCATTGATTCGGTTTTACTACCAGAGATGACCCCTAAAAATGTACGAAGACATTGAAGACAATGGTGGTTTATGAAGATATTCATATTGAAGACAATGACATGAGAAGACTCCCTATGAAGCTTTTGAAACTCGAAGACCTAGATCCTTCGTAGTTTTATTTCATTCATGTTGTGTCATAGGAACCACCGTACTGTTAAGTGGGGTCGAAGAGAACCAGTCAGAATGACTGAAGTGATGCCTAATTAAAATCCTATGTCTTCGAGCGAAGACTTTGAGAGAAAATCTTGTCCAGAGTCAGACAAGTCAGCTTTACTTGTAGCCCAAGTAAAGTTGCCGTGTGAGTTCAAAATTCGACCGTTGGTACACGTGTCAGTTCCTTAGTGACCCAGGGTCATTTCGGACAGATCAGGTCGGGTTGCCAAGTGGCTATAAATAGTCCACCCCCCACAACTATAAACGGTTGGCTGCTCAGATTTCAGTGCACGGCTTTTGTCGTTTGAGAGCAACCCACCTCGAAGCCTTTGAAAGAAAAATTCCCAGTGAGGAGAAAAGCCCTAACCACCCAGAGCCAGAGAAAATTGGGCATCACTTAAGTCTTCGTGTCTGTGTGATCTGAAGACTTATTACACTTGAGGACTGTGCATCCTCCAGACGGTTAGGCGTCGCGTTCTGAGCATCCAAGAGAAATTGTGGATTGCCGGTGAACGAAGTCTGTGAAGGTTTTGGAGTCTACCTTGAAGACTTACCTGAGTGATTGGGCGAGGTCTGTGTGACCTTAGCTCAAGGAGAAAACGGTGAGGACTGGGTGTCTTGGACTAAGTGTCCTTGACTGGGTGTCCGGGACTGTGTGTCTTTTGGTTTAAATACCTAGCCGCTCCAACCAGACGTACAGTTGTCACAGCAACTGGAACTGGTCCAACAAATCATTGTCTTCAACGTGTCACTGGTTTCATCTTCACTTCCTTTCGCTTACAGTTATTCATTGTGAAGCCATTGCATGCCTGCTTTATCTTTTGTCTTCACAACATGAATGTATGATCTGTTCGGCTTCATAACTTCTTCCTACCTGATCCTTATTACACTGAAGCTGTTTGTCATTGCACTTTCACTCTATTGAATACATGACCATGGCTGGCCTAGTGTAATCCAACTTCCGCTGCATAGTAATAGGCATGATCTTCACTGTTTGTCTTCACAACTCTCACGTTTTGAAGACTTTCATAAAAATCGCCTATTCACCCCCCCTCTAGTCGATATAACGCACTTTCAATTGGTATCAGAGCAAGGTGCTCCCTTGTTCTGTGTGATTCGGTTTAACCACCTGGAGTTTTAGCTATGTCGACTGCAGGGATAATCAAAGTCTCCGCTGCTTGTCCCGTCTTCGATGGAACTGAATATCCCTACTGGAAGAATAAGATGCGCATGCATCTTGAAGCCATTGACATCGACCTATGGTATGTCGTCGAGAACGGCGTTCCCAAGGCTGGAGAAGGTGTCACTGCTGCTGATGTCAAGAAGTTCACTCAAGTGGACTCCACTGCCAAGAATATCATATGTGGTCATCTGACCAAAGGACAGTATGGCCGTGTGAGTGCTTTGAAGACATCCAAGCTAGTCTGGGACTGGCTCTCAAAGGTCAATGAAGGCATCTCAACCCAGAGAGATCAAAGAATCAGTGTTCTTCGCAACCTCTTCAACCGCTTCAAGCGAAATGACAATGAGAATGTCCAGCACACATTTGACCGGCTCACTGACATCACAAATGAGCTTCAAGCCCTCGGCGCCACTGAAATCACCAAACATGAAATCGTCAAGACGCTGCTGAGATCACTTGATAGTTCGTTTGACATCCTGGCCCTGATGATTCAAGAACGTCCTGATTTCAAGACACTCGATCCGTCTGACATACTTGAGAGGCTCAACACACATGAGTTTCAACTTTCTGAGAAAAGAGATATCTACGGCCCAAACTATGGGCGAACTCGTGCCTTGAAGGCAAAAGCTGTTTCCTCATCTGAAGAAGAATCTGACTGCAGTTCTGATGATCCTGAAGACATTGGAAGAGAACTTGCAATGCTAGTGAAGAAGTTCCAAAAATTCACTAAGAAGAAAGGCTTCAGGAAATCTTCACGATCAAGCTCAAGGAATGATGAAGCTTCTGCTCATGACTACAAGAAGAAAACATGTCACAAGTGCAAGAAAACTGGACACTTCATCTCTGAGTGTCCACAGTGGGACAATGAGAACAGAAGGAAGAAGAAGAGCAAGGAATATGATTCTGACGACAAGAAGAAGAAGAAATACTCAAAGTCTTCTTCCAAAACTTCATCAAGGTCTTCATCACACAAGAAGAGCTCATCTGGCAAGGCACGTGCGTTTGTTGGAAAGGAGATGGATTCAGAGGAGGAGTCCGCATCTGAGGAGGCAGAGGTGGAGTCTGAGGAGGAGTCTGATTCTGGCATTGCGAGTCTGGCTACAGCATACGTCGCCAAGTCCATCTTCAATACTGAAGACAATGACTGCATCACCGACACCGACGCAAATGACAAGAACGACTCCACTCCTACCTACTGCTTCATGGCACGCGGTGCCAAGGTAAACACACGCACAACTCGCTATGAAACATCTAGTGACGATGACTCTGAATGAGATTCAAAACCTAGCTACAAAACACTTGCTAAAATTGCAACTGAACAACAGAAAGCTATGGAACATATTCAAAAATTGTTAGACAGAAGCGATGATCTGTTGGGTGCTGAAATGACTCGATCTGAATCCTTAATTGAAGACATAAAAAACCTTCACGTTAAGTATCAGGAACTTGAAGATCGTCATGATACTCTCTCAACATCTCATGAAAAGCTTTCCTATGATTATCTTCAAAGGAAGCAAGAACTTGAGAAATTGAGGGTGGCTCATGAAGATCTTCAAAAGGAAAACGAGTCACTTCACGCTGAACAGATCAGTCCCGCTCAGGAAGGATTTGAACCACCATGTCTTAAATGCATTAAGCGTGATAATGCTGCTTCTGTTGCTGAATGTTCCACTGCTACTACTGTTTCAATATCTTCAACTGTTGATGTGGTAACTAACCCCTCTGCTGAGGATACCACTGCTATTGCTGATGAGAATGCTAGGTTGAAGACATTGCTTGAAACAGGGATGTACAAAAGTCTGAAAGGGCATCAGACATTATGTGATGTCCTTAAGAAGCAGATTCTGAACCGAAACCCTAGGAAAGAGGGTGTTGGGTTCGTGAGGAAAATTAATGCAGATGGGTCTTACTGGAAACCTGAGCAGTACCCCAAAACCACATGGGTTGCTGCAAAGGAATCCTCAGCAGATCCATCCAATCTATCTGGCTTCACTTGTGCTAACCCAATTATCATTGATGAATCCTTTGATGCAAACTATAAACTGTTTAAGAATCAGAATGATGAAGTGTTTGCCAGGTACATTGGTACTAACTACAGGAATGGACCGCCTATGAAGAAGATCTGGGTTCCGAAAACATGTCTGGAAAATATTCCTGTGAATGTCTTCATGACACCTCACTTGAAGAAGACAAACCTCAGACCAAAGGCTTCATATGGTCCAAATGCTTCATACAGACAGAGGACTCACCTGAGTCACACTAACGCAAATGTTTTGCAGGGAAACCATACTCAGGCATATGAATATGAGAGCGGTTCATCGAACCGTCATATTCATATGACCAAAAATTATTCTGCTTATGCCTATGAGTATTATTGTCCCCTTGCTAGACTGTTTGCTAAGGCTTCAAAGCCAAAATTCTCAGATGCTGCTCTTAGACTCATAGCTTCTAAGCCACCCTTGAAGATGTGGGTGGTTAAGAAAGCTTAACTTTTTTTGCAGGGAAAGGTCTCCAGCACAAAAACAAAATCTTCTGATGCTATTGCTGGGGACCATAAAAATCTTGTGGGGTGCAAGATAAACTGCCCAAATGGCATCATTATGTACTTCGTTCCTGAATCGCATGCTACTCTCCCCATTAGTCCTGCATCAGCTCCTGGTTCCTTCAACATCAACGGCTTCAGGGAAGATAACACGTTTTTCGACCGCTCCAAGAACCCTTATTCAAGGGAACGGATTGTATCAGATAGGTTCTGGAGCCATCAACAGCGCAGCTATTATTCATGCATCCTTTACAACCAAGGCCGCATCTTTCCTCACAAGCGCCTTGAAGTTGAAGCTGTTGCCGGTCTGCCTGGTCTGGAAGAAGCACTGGATTGCTTCAAGCAAGTGGGCTTGCTGCCATTTATCACTGGCGAAGAGCACTGGAACGAAGAGCTTCTGCTCCAGTTCTATGCCACTGTGCATATCAAAGGCTATAACAGAGATCCGAAGACATGGATTCTGGAGTGGATGACAGGCAATATCCATCATGAAGCCAATGCTTTCGACCTAATTGAGCTTACCGGCCTTCCCACTCCTGGCGAATTCTTTGAAGAAGGGTGCCAACTCCATGCTGAAGCAATTGAGAGCATATTTCAGCGTCCTGAGCCAGATATGAGTCAGATGCTCTCAATGATGAAGCCACTGCCTCCGAATGCACCCTATCCAACTAGGTTCTTCATTGAAGACTTAGAGTACTTGCCCAGAACAATATATCATATCATAAGGCGGACTCTATGGCCTGTCAAGGGACACTCTCGATATGCAACGATTGATGGTGCAATGAAGACTCTCATCTTCTGCATTCTTCACAGCAAATGCTTCAATACACAGGATCTCTTCATCCGTCAATTTGCAGCATCTGCTTCAGAACTGTTTGGATTAAAGTTTTATGCTCCTTGGGTTATGAGGCTGATCAAGCTTCACTCTGCAATCTCCTATCAACCCTCAGCCCGCAATCATAGGATATTTTTGCCAGATGTGGACACATCTGCTGAAGCAATATATCCAGAGCCGGCCAAGCAACCACTAAGTCTTCAGAATGCAGAACACCAGAGCTTCACTCAAAATATTGAAGGTGTTGAAGCTCTCTCCCGAGTGTATCCAATGGCTGGCACCACACGTGCCCCTGCATCAACTGAAGCCACCAACAGCACAGCTGCAAAGAGACCCAAGAAGCGCGCTCGTGCACTCAATGACAGAGAGCTTCTTGTGGCTCTTCACCAAAAGCAAGATAGGCATCACGATTGGCTCAAGGGGCAGATGAGAAGCATCATGCAAGAAGTCAATCGCATCAGAAATCTGGCAACCAAGAATGCAGTTGTCACACACGAGACCTGTCGCCGCACTTGGAAGGGCCTCACCATGATGTGCCCTGAAGCTGAACTGCATGAGGATGGATTCACAGAGCACTTCAAATTTGACTCCACGCCTCCAAGAAGAGCGGTGATGCGCAGCACACCATCACTTGAAGAGTCAGAGTTCTCTTCTTCTGCTGCCACCGTGTCTGCCCGGATTATTGAAGAAGAAGACGACGCGACATCATCTCCACCTGCTTCAACGCGCGTCGAATCTGCACCAAGCTCGTCTGCACCGCCGCCAAACAACTCCACCGACCCTGCTACGCCTGGGAACGCGTAGAAACCTCTATGTCTTCAAACCTTTTTGGTCATCACTGACAAAAGGGGGAGAAGCATATGATGGTTATAGTCTTCAAGCGGGTCACTATGGGCGGGTGCCTTCATATTTTGCTACATTTTGCTTCGTGCTTACAACTCCCATTTTTTTTTGCTACATTTGCTTCATTGAGTTGTAACACTTAGCCTTGATGGTCGTCTGCTACCTGATTGTCACTCCGTTTTGCGAAGATAAATTCCGCACTCATCTCATTCTGCAGACGTCCATTTTCCATTATGCATGTCATTATCTTCATATACTTTCACATGCATAGTGGATTGTCATAAGTTGAAGTGGATCTCCACAAGTACAACCTGCCATGTGCATTTGCATTCAAGAAGCAAATTACGTATATGCACATCTTCAGGGGGAGCCCTTGCAACTTATGAAGACAATTCTTTTACAATTTCACAAATTATGTTTCCCGTTGAAAACTTCAACTAGTTTGTCATCAATCACCAAAAAGGGGGAGATTGTAAGTGCATCTAGTGCCACCCCTAGTTGGTTTTGGAGTATTGACGACAAACCTAGTTGAGGGACTAATGTGTTTGTGAGAATTGCAGGAAAACACAGGTAGAAGTCCCTCATTGCTTCGGTTTTACTACCAGAGATGACCCCTAAAAATGTACGAAGACATTGAAGACAATGGTGGTTTATGAAGATATTCATATTGAAGACAATGACATGAGAAGACTCCCTATGAAGCTTTTGAAACTCGAAGACCTAGATCCTTCATAGTTTTATTTCATTCATGTTGTGTCATAGGAACCACCGTACTGTTAAGTGGGGTCGAAGAGAACCAGTCAGAATGACTGAAGTGATGCCTAATTAAAATCCTATGTCTTCGAGCGAAGACTTTGAGAGAAAATCTTGTCCAGAATCAGACAAGTCAGCTTTACTTGTAGCCCAAGTAAAGTTGCCGTGTGAGTTCAAAATTCGACCGTTGGTACACGTGTCAGTTCCTTAGTGACCCAGGGTCATTTCGGACAAATCAGGTCAGGTTGCCAAGTGGCTATAAATAGTCCACCCCCCACAACCATAAACGGTTGGCTGCTCAGATTTCAGTGCACGGCTTTTGTCGTTTGAGAGCAACCCACCTCGAAGCCTTTGAAAGAAAAATTCCCAGTGAGGAGAAAAGCCCTAACCACCCAGAGCCAGAGAAAATTGGGCATCACTTAAGTCTTCGTGTCTGTGTGATCTGAAGACTTATTACACTTGAGGACTGTGCATCCTCCAGACGGTTAGGCGTCGCGTTCTGAGCATCCAAGAGAAATTGTGGATTGCCGGTGAACGAAGTCTGTGAAGGTTTGGGAGTCTACCTTGAAGACTTACCTGAGTGATTGGGCGAGGTCTGTGTGACCTTAGCTCAAGGAGAAAACGGTGAGGACTGGGTGTCTTGGACTAAGTGTCCTTGACTAGTGTCCGGGACTGTGTGTCTTTTGGTTTAAATACCTAGCCGCTCCAACCAGACGTACAGTTGTCACAGCAACTGGAACTGGTCCAACAAATCATTGTCTTCAACGTGTCACTGGTTTCATCTTCACTTCCTTTCACTTACAGTTATTCATTGTGAAGCCATTGCATGCTTGCTTTATCTTTTGTCTTCACAACATGAATGTATGATCTGTTCGGCTTCATAACTTCTTCCTACCTGATCCTTATTACACTGAAGTTGTTTGTCATTGCGCTTTCACTCTATTGAATACATGACCATGGCTGGCCTAGTGTAATCCAACTTCCACTGCATAGTAATAGGCATGATCTTCACTGTTTGTCTTCACAACTCTCACGTTTTGAAGACTTTCATAAAAATCGCCTATTCACCCCCCCCCCCCTCTAGTCGATATAACGCACTTTCAGTGCACCGTTGCATAGTGCGCAATTACTAGTTTAAACTAGTAATGGCGCACTGTGCCACGGTGCGCCATTAGTATAAAAATTATATTTTTTTACTTTTTTGCAAAACTACTAATGGCGCATGTCTTTGTGGTGCGCCATTAGTATGTTGGGTTACTAATGGCGCATGTCTGTGTGGTGCGCCATTAGTAACCTGGGACCAGCTAGATATTTTTGGACAGCCACACCTACACACTCACTTTCCCCACTTCATTCCCCCCACCTCCTTCTCTAAGCTTGTCGGCTGCCTCCTCCTCCTCACCTCATTTGCACCATAGATTCATCAAAATTAAGTGTTGAAATTACCTTTTTTTGATAGGTAAGTAAGGGGAAAGCTATCTTCATGTTGTAGATCTACTTTTTTTCTCCCTAACTCGCTCCAACAACGTGCACATGCACTTTTTGTGGCCTAGCTATATCTATGTATGTTTGTGGTGTTGCATATGTTTGTGGTGTTGCATATATGTTTGTGTTTGCAGGTACCGGTATTTGAAATGCGATAGTTGCCAATATTTTGCCGGAATGTTGATTCATTTCCGTTTCGGCGAGAATTTTGGCACTATGCATTCTTTTTGGTCCTATTTTTAGGGAAATTCATGCCAAATTTTTTCTTGGTTCTAAAATATCGTTTTGCTCTACCCCGCAGGCGACCATGGTCCGCACGATGACCGAAGGCATCGTGAATAGGTTTTTGAGCTCCGCGAAGGCCGAGATGCTTCAAAAGAACGAGACGGAGATAAGATGTCCGTGTTGAAGATGCAAGCTGAAGAGCCTTATTGCGGACCCGGATTCTGGGCAGGTGCAGGACCACCTGCTCTTGCGTGGTTTCATGGATGGCTATCGGTGGCAAGGTGATGAAGATGACTATGAAGTCGTCCATGGGGGCCGGGCAAGAAATGAGGAAGGGCAGCAAGACAACCACCGCGGCTCGGGTGGGCGAGAAGACGAAGAATCTCCAGGACATGATCACGACGGTGATGTTGTACACAGTCATCATGTAGAAGATGCCGGACATGATGATGAGGAAGATGCCGGAGCAGATGAAGGGCATGATCATGAAGATCTAGATGCCGGAGGAGCAGACGACGATGGACCATTGATGGGCTGGGTGCAGGACCCTCATATTCAAGAGCTGCTTCTCAAGCAGACGGATAACGCAAGAGCTGCCGCCCGAGAGAAAGCCAAGCTGGATCAACTGGAGATAGACGTGGTTACTCCATTGTATGAAGGATGCAGACTCGAGGATACCCGCCTAAAAGTAACGCTCATGGCTTTGGAGATGAAGGTAAAACACAAAATGACCGACGCATGCTTCGACGAGAACATGTCATTCTGGCACGAACGTCTTCCCAAGGGGAACAAGTGCCCAACCAATTTCGAGGAGGCGAAGAAAGTCGTGTGTCCTCTGGATTTACCGCACGTGAAATACCATGTGTGCATGAACAATTGCATCATTTATCGGGGCGAGCACGCGGAGTCTACCATATGTCCGGTGTGTGGCGTCACTCGATACAAGAAGAGGAAGAATGCTCCTCGAAAAGTGGTGTGGTACTTTCCGATCACTCCTCGTCTGCAGCGGTATTTCGCGGACCCTAAGGTAGCAAAGCTCCTGCGTTGGCACGCGGATAGGGAGGAGAAGAAGCGAGAAGATGACGCAAATGATCCGGAGATAAATAAAAAAGACAAGATGCTGAGTCACCCTAAGGATGGGAGCCAGTGGCAAGCGTTGAACTTTGAACACCCAGAATTTGGGAAGGATCCAAGGAACATCGTGCTGGGCGCGAGCACCGATGGAGTCAATCCGTTTGGCAGCCAGAGAAGCACACATAGCACCTGGCATGTGTTTGTGTGGATGTACAACCTTCCCCCCTGGTTGTGCATGAAGAGGAAGTACATTCACATGAGTATGCTAATTGAAGGGCCGAAACAACCAGGGAACGACATCAATCTGTATCTGGGGCTGCTAAAAGGGGAGCTAGACACGCTGTGGAAAACGCCAGCCAATACGTGGGACGCCGCAGAGAAAGAATATTTCCCTATGAGAGCCGCACTGCTCACGACGGTGCACGACTATCTCGGTTACGGATATCTCGCGGGGCAGGTGGTCCACGGATTTTCTGGATGCGTCAGGTGCATGGATGACATAACGTATCGCCAGCTAGATAGAGATCCCGAGTCTTCGTAAACCGTGTTCATGGGACATCGAAGGTGGCTTCACGATGATGACCCGTGGAGGAAACGCAAGGATCTGTTCGATGGTGAAACCGAACTCCGAAGACGCCCGCGTACAAGGAGCGGCGAGGAAATAGACGGGTTGTTGAAAAATTGGAAAGATTTCCCACTGCCGAGAAAGAAGCAAAAGGCGCCAGAGCCGGGAAAGAAGCGAAAGGCGCCAGAGCCGCTGCTGAAGGTATGGAAAACGAGGTCTGTTTTCTGGGACTTGCCATACTGGAAGATCCACCATGTGCCTCACAGCCTTGATGCCATGCATATCACGAAGAACATGTGTGAGAGTCTGCTTGGTACCCTGCTCAACATGCCAGAGAGGACCAAAGATGAGCCGAAAGCAAGGGCAGACTTGGAATCAATGGGCATCAGGCAGGAGCTTCACGCAATGATGATGTTGAGGTGAAGCAGGACACAGAAAGTCGTCGCAAAGGCAAAAAGGCCAAGAAGACCGGAAATGGCTACCCTCCCACGTGCTTCACTCTAAGTCAGGAGGAGATCGAGCAATTTTTCACCTGCCCCGTAGGAGTAAAACTTCCTTACGGTTACGCGGGGAAGATAAGCAGATACCTAGACCCAGCGAAGCAGAAGTTCAGCGGGATGAAGTCTCACAACTGTCACGTGCTGATGACGCAGATACTTCTAGTTGCAATCCGTGGGATCATGGACGCGCACGTCCGTGAAACGCTATTTGGCCTATGCAACTTTTTCGACGTCATCGCTCGGAAGTCGGTTGGCGTGAGGCAACTCAGAAGGCTACAGGAAGAGATCGTGGTGATACTATGCGAGCTTGAGATGTACTTCCCGCCCGCATTCTTCGACGTTATGGTGCATCTGCTGGTCCATATCGTGGAGGATATCATCCAACTCGGGCCGACGTTCCTGCACAGCATGATGCCGTTCGAAAGGATGAATGGTGTCATCAAAGGATACGTTCGCAACATGTCACGTCCAGAGGGAAGTATAGCCAGGGGCTTTCTGACCGAAGAGTGCATCTCCTACTGCACGAATTATCTAGGCACCGAGAATCCCGTTGGTCTGCCCGTCAACAGGCACCTCGGCAGGCTCACTGGATGGGGTCACCGTGAGGGTCACCGCAAAATGCATGTCGACTTCGAGGGTCGACTCGCCGACTTTGAAAGAGCAAACCTAGTCGCGCTACAACACATAGACGTGGTTGATCCTTGGGTGGTAGAGCACAAAACCTTTATTGAGAAGACGTACAATGACCGAGGCCAACAGAGGACGGACAGAGATATAATCAAAGAGCACAACTCATGCTTCACGCGTTGGTTCAAGCAGAAGCTTCTGTCGTACCCTTTACATGAGGATTCTTCCGCGGAAGAACAACTCATATTCGCCTTGTCACAGGGCGCCGAGCACAACCTGATGACCTATGAGGCGTACGATATCAACGGCTACACATTCTACACCGAGGACAAGGACATGAAGAGCGATGGTTATCAGAACTCCGGGGTAACGATGGAATCCTACACTGGTAACGACAAGGACAGATACTACGGAAGGATCGAGGAGATCTGGGAGCTGAGCTACGCTGGAGAGAAGGTCCCGATGTTCTGTGTCAGATGGGCCAAGAGCATCCTAAAAGAAGACCGGTATTTCACCACCATGGTTATACCCGAAGCCAAATCCAAGACCGCGGACGCAAACGTCACCGCGAAAAATGAGCCATGGGTACTGGCTTCCCAAGTGGACCAATGCTTCTTCATTACCGACCCGTCAAAGCCCAGTCGTGTTTTCGTGAGGAGAGGCAAAAGGAAGATCATTGGAATGGATGGAGTAGCCAATGAGCCAGACTTCGACAAGTACGGAGACCCGAAGATCGAACATGACGACGACGATGAAGTAGTAGCAGCATACACCACAAGAAGAAGCAGGACCACCCTACCTAAAGGACGTCCGTTCCATAGAAGAACTCCATTTGCAAAAAAGAAGGGCAATAAGATTATGAACAGATAGCTAGCTAAGATCGACTGTATTTAAATCATAGTCTTCATTTCTCGGTTGTATTTCATGGGCACTTTTTGATATCATGAATATTTTTAAATTTCATGGGCACTTTTTGAATTCATGAATATTTTTTCAAATTTGATGATATTTTTTCATATTCAATATGATAAAATATTGAATATTCAGGAGGACACTCGATCTCGATCCCCCTCCATCTCGATCGCTATCCCCCTCCATCTCGATCTTGATCCCACCCGCACCCTCCCCTGCTAGCTCCACCGCCGACGACGACCCACCGCACCCTCCCCCGCTCCACCGCCGCCGACGAGCACCCCCGACACCCTCCCCCGCTCCACCACCGCCGACGAGCACCCCCCGCACCCTCCCCCGCTCCACCGCCGCCGACAAGAACCCCCCGTTTCATATTCATATTCATTTTTTAAAAAATAATAATAATAAAGTGTAGACTACAATTGTTGTTAAACAACAATTATTACTGTTTTTATAAAAAAATATTACTTTTTCATATTCATATTCATTTTCTAAAAATTTATTACATGCAACAAAAAATAAAAATAAATTACTTATGGCGCACCTTTGGCTGGTGCACCATTGCTATTTATAAAAAAAAGATTACTAATGGCGCACCTCTGCCTGCTGCACCATTGCTATGTAAAAAAAAGATTACTAATGGCGCACCGACCGCGGGTGCGCCATTAGTAAGATTCCCCCCCCTAGCTAATTCCCTCCCTCTCGCCAGATCCCCTTCGTCCCTCTCCCTCGCCAGATCCACCCGCGCGCTGCCCCGACGCCGCCGCCCCAACCCCCGCCGGACTCCACCCCCGCCGCCCCCGCGCCCCCGCGCCCCCCACCACCGCAGCTCCCCCGCACTGCCACCCCCGCGCCCCCACCACTGCAGCTCCTGAAGGAAATATGCCCTAGAGGCAATAATAAAGTTATTATTTATTTCCTTATTTCATGATAAATGTTTATTATTCATGCTAGAATTGTATTAACCGGAAACATAATACATGTGTGAATACATAGACAAACAGAGTGTCACTAGTATGCCTCTACTTGACTAGCTCGTTAATCAAAGATGGTTATGTTTCCTAACCATGGACAAAGAGTTGTTATTTGATTAACGGGATCACATCATTAGGTGAATGATCTGATTGACATGACCCATTCCATTAGCTTAGCACCCGATCGTTTAGTATGTTGTTATTGCTTTCTTCATGACTTATACATGTTCCTATGACTATGAGATTATGCAACTCCCGTTTGCTGGAGGAACACTTTGTGTGCTACCAAATGTCACAACGTAACTGGGTGATTATAAAGGTGCTCTACAGGTGTCTCCAAAGGTACATGTTAGGTTGGCGTATTTCGAGATTAGGATTTGTCACTCCGATTGTCGGAGAGGTATCTCTGGGCCCTCTCGGTAATGCACATCACTTAAGCCTTGCAAGCATTGCAACTAATGAGTTAGTTGCGGGATGATGTATTATAGAACGAGTAAAGAGACTTGCCGGTAACGAGATTGAACTAGGTATTGGATACCGACGATCGAATCTCGGGCAAGTAACATACCGATGACAAAGGGAACAACGTATGTTGTTATGCGGTCTGACCGATAAAGATCTTCGTAGAATATGTAGGAGCCAATATGGGCATCCAGGTCCCGCTATTGGTTATTGACCGGAAACGTATCTCGGTCATGTCTACATTGTTCTCGAACCGTAGGGTCCGCACGCTTAACGTTACGATGACAGTTATTATGAGTTTATGCATTTTGATGTACCGAAGTTAGTTCGGAGTCCCGGATGTGATCACGGACATGACGAGGAGTCTTGAAATGGTCAAGACATAAAGATTGATATATTGGAAACCTATATTTGGACATCGGAAGTGTTCCGGGTAAAATCGGGATTTTACCGGAGTACCGGGAGGTTACCGGAACCCCCCGGGAGCCATATGGGCCTTTATGGGCTTTAGTGGAAAGGAGAAAGGGGCAGCCCAAGGTGGCCGCGCGCCTCCCCCCTCCCCTAGTCCTATTAGGACTAGGAGAGGTGGCCGGCCCCCCTCTCTCTCTTTCCCCCTCGGGGAATCCTACTCCAACTAGGATTTGGGGGGGGAGTCCTACTCCCGGTAGGAGTAGGACTCCTCCTGCGCCCTCCTCCTGGCCGGCGGCCCCCTCCCCCTTGGCTCCTTTATATACAGAGGCAGGGGCACCTCTAGACACACAAGTTGATCCTTGAGATCGTTCCTTAGCCGTGTGCGGTGCCCCCTGCCACCATATTCCACCTCGATCATATTGTAGCGGTGCTTAGGCGAAGCCCTGCGACGGTAGAACATCAAGATCATCACCACGCCGTCGTGCTGACGGAACTCCTCCCTGACGCTTTGCTGGATCGGAGCCCGGGGATCATCATCGAGCTGTACGTGTGCTAAGAACTCGGAGGTGCCGGAGTAACGGTGCTTGGATCGGTCGGATCGGGAAGACGTACAACTACTTCCTCTATGTTGCGTCAACGCTTCCGCAGTCGGTCTGCGTGGGTACGTAGACAACACTCTCCCCTCTCATTGCTATGCATCACCATGATCTTGTGTGTGCGTAGGAAATTTTTTGAAATTACTGCGTTCCCCAACAGTGGCATCCGAGCCAGGTTTTATGGTTTGATGTTATATGCACGAGTAGAACACAAGTGAGTTGTGGGCGATATAAGTCATACTGCCTACCAGCATGTCATATTTTGGTTCGGCGGTATTGTTGGACGAGACGACCCGGACCAACATTATGCGTACGCTTACGCGAGATCGGTTTCCCCGACGTGCTTTGCACATAGGTGGCTTGCGGGCGACTGTCTCTCCAACTTTAGTTGAACCAAGTGTGGCTACTCCCGGTCCTTGCGAAGGTTAAAACGGAGTCTATTTGACAAACTATCATTGTGGTTTTGATGCGTAGGTAAGATTGGTTCTTGCTTAAGCCCGTAGCAGCCACGTAAAACTTGCAACAACAAAGTAGAGGACGTCTAACTTGTTTTTGCAGGGCATGTTGTGATGTGATATGGTCAAAACGTGATGAGATATAAGTTGTTGTATGAGATGAGCATGTTTTGTTAAAGTTATCGGCAACTGGCAAAAGCCTTATGGTTGTCTCTATATTGCATAAGATGCAAGCGCCAAATAATTGCTTTACTTTATCGCTATGCGATAGCAATAGTTGCAAGAGCAATAGTTGGCGAGACGACCGTGTGACGACACATTGATATAGATCAAGATGATGGAGATCATGGTGTCATGCCGGTGACGATAGAGATCATGACAGTACTTTGTAGATGGAGATCAAAGGCGCAAGATGATGATGGCCATATCATGTCACATATTTTGATTGCATATGATGTTTATCTTTTATACATCTTATTTTGCTTAGTTTGACGGTAGCATTTTAAGATGATCTCTCACTAATTATCAAGAAGTGTTCTCCCTGAGTATGCACCGTTGCCAAAGTTCGTCGTGCCCAGACACCACGTGATGATCGGGTGTGATAAGCTCTACGTCCATCTACAACGGGTGCAAGCCAGTTTTGCACACGCGGAATACTCAGGTTAAACTTGACGAGCCTAGCATATGCAGATATGGCCTCGGAACACGGAGACCGAAAGGTCGAGCGTGAATCATATAGTAGATATGATCAACATAGTGATGTTCACCATTGAAAACTACTCCATCTCACGTGATGATCGGTTATGGTTTAGTTGATATGGATCACGTAATCACTTAGAAGATTAGAGGGATGTCTATCTAAGTGGGAGTTCTTAAGTAATATGATTAATTAAACTTAAATTTATCATGAACTTAGTCCTGGTAGTATTTTGCAAATTATGTTGTAGATCAATAGCTCGCGTTGTTGCTTCCCTGTGTTTATTTTGATATATTCCTAGAGAAAATTGTGTTGAAAGATGTTAGTAGCAATGATGCGGATTGGATCCGTGATCTGAGGTTTATCGTCATTGCTGCACAGAAGAATTATGTCCTTGATGCACCGCTAGGTGACGGACCTATTGCAGGAGCAGATGCAGACGTTATGAACGTTTGGCTAGCTCAATATGATGACTACTTGATAGTTTAGTGCACCATGCTTAATGGCTTAGAATCGGGACTTCAAAGACGTTTTGAACGTCATGGAGCATATGAGATGTTCCAGGAGTTGAAGTTAATATTTCAAGCAAATACCCGAGTTGAGAGATATGAAGTCTCCAACAAGTTCTATAGCTAAAAGATGGAGGAGAATCGCTCAACTAGTGAGCATGTGCTCAGATTGTCTGGGTACTACAATCACTTGAATCAAGTGGGAGTTAATCTTCCAGATAAGATAGTGATTGACAGAATTCTCTAGTCACCATCACCAAGTTAGTAGAACTTTGTGATGAACTATAATATGCAAGGGATAACGGAAACAACTGCCAAGCTCTTCGTCATGCTGAAATCAACGAAGGTAGAAATCAAGAAAAACATCAAGTGTTGATGGTTGACAAGACCACTAGTTAAGGGTGAAGTGACGATGTGTGTTGGAAGTGGTTCCAAGATTGATATGATCATCATCGCACACTCCCTATACTTTCGGGATTAGTGTTGAACCTAAATAAGTGTTATTTGGTGTTTGTGTTGAGCATGAATATGATTTGATCATGTTTATTGTAATACGGTTATTCATTTAAGTAAAAGAATAAATTGTTGTTCTGTTTACATGAATAAAACCTTATATGGTTAAACACCCAATGAAAATAGTTCATTGGATCTCGATCTTAATGATACACATATTCATAATATTGAAACCAAAAGATGCGAAGTTAATAATGATAGTGCAACTTATTTGTGGCACTGCCGTTTAGGTCATATTGGTGTAAAGCGCATGAAGAAACTCCATGCTGATGGGATTTTGGAATCACTTGATTATGAATCACTTGATGCTTGCGAACCATGCCTTATGGGCAAGATGACTAAAACGCCGTTCTCCGGAACTATGGAGCGAGCAACTGACTTATTGGAAATAATACATACTGATGTATGAGATCCGATGAGTGTTAAGGCTCGCGACGGGTATCATTATTTTCTGACCTTCACAGATAATTTGAGCAGATATGGGTATATCTACTTAATGAAACAAAGTCTGAAATATTTGAAAAGTTCAAAGAATTTCAGAGTGAAGTGAAGAATCATCGTAACAAGAAAATAAAAGTTTCTACGATATGATCGCAGAGGTAAAATATTTGAGTTACGAGTTTGGCCTTCAGTTAAAACAATGTGAAATAGTTTCACTACTCACGCCACCTGTAACACCACAATGTAATGGTGTGTCCGAACGTCATAACCGTACTTTATTAGACATGGTGCGATCTATGATGTCTCTTACCGATCTACCACTATCATTTTGGGGTTATGCATTAGAGACAGCTGCATTCACGTTAAATAGGGCACCATCTAAACCCGTTGAGACGACACCGTGTGAACTATGGTTTGGCAAGAAACCTAAGCTGTCGTTTCTTAAAGTTTGGGGTTGCGATGCTTATATGAAAAAGTTTCATCCTGATAAGCTCAAACTCAAATCGGAGAAGTGCATCTTCATAGGATATCCAAATGAAACTATTGGATACACCTTCTATCACATATCCGAAGGCAAGACTTTTGTTGCTAAATTCGGAAACTTTCTGGAGAAGGAGTTTCTCTCGAAAGAAGTGAGTGGGAGGAAAGTAGAACTTGACGAGGTAACTGTACCTGCTCCCTTATTGGAAAGTAGTACATCACAGAAAACTGTTTCTGCGACACCTATACCAATTAGTGAGGAAGCTAATGATGATGATCATGAAACTTCAGGACAAGATACTACTGAACCTCGTAGATCAACCAGAGCAAGATCCGCACCAGAGTGGTATGGTAATCCTGTTCTGGAAATCATGCTGCTAGATCATGATGAACCTACGAACTATGAAGAAGCGATGGTGAGCCCAGATTCCGCAAAATGGCTTGAAGCCATGAAATCTGAGATGGGATCCATGTATGAGAACAAAGTATGGACTTTGGTTGACTTGCCCGATGATCGGCAAGCAATTGAGAATAAATGGATCTTCAAGAAGAAGACTGACGCTGATGGTAATGTTACTGTCTACAAAGCTCGACTTGTCGCAAAAGGTTTTCAACAAGTTCAAGGGGTTGACTACGATGAGACTTTCTCACCCGTAGCGATGCTTAAGTCTGTCCGAATCATGTTAGCGATTGCCGCATTTTATGATTATGAAATTTGGCAGATGGATGTCAAAACTGCATTCCTGAATGGATTTCTGGAAGAAGAGTTGTATATGATGCAACCGGAAGGTTTTGTCGATCCAAAGGGAGCTAACAAAGTGTGCAAGCTCCAGCGATCCATTTATGGACTAGTGCAAGCCTCTCGGAGTTGGAATATACGCTTTGATAAGTTGATCAAAGCATATAGTTTTATACAGACTTGCGGTGAAGCCTGTATTTACAAGAAAGTGAGTGGGAGCACTACAACATTTCTGATAAGTATATGTGAATGACATATTGTTGATCAGAAATAATGTAGAATTATTCTGCAAAGCATAAAGGAGTGTTTGAAAGGAGTTTTTCAAAGAAAGACCTCGGTGAAGCTGCTTACATATTGAGTATCAAGATCTATAGAGATAGATCAAGACACTTGATAAGTTTTTCCAATGAGTACATACCTTGACAAGATTTTGAAGTAGTTCAAAATGGAACAGTCAAAGAAAAGGTTTCTTGCCTGTGTTACAAGGTGTGAAGTTGAGTAAGACTCAAAGCCCGACCACGGCAGAAGATAGAAAGAGAATGAAAGTCATTCCCTATGCCTCAGTCATAGGTTCTATAAAGTATGCCATGCTGTATACCAGATCTATTGTATGCCCTACCACTGAGTTTGGCAAGGGAGTACGATAGTGATCTAGGAGTAGATCACTGGACAGCGGTCAAAATTATCCTTAGTGGAATAAGGATATGTTTCTCGATTATGAAAGTGAAAAAAAGGTTCATCGTAAAGGGTTACGCCGATGCAAGTTTTGACACTAATCTAGATGACTCTAAGTCTCGGTCTAGATACATATTGAAAGTGGGAGCAATTAGCTAGAGTAGCTCCATCCAGAGCATTGTTGACATAGAAATTTGCAAAATACATGCGCATCTGAATGTGGCAGACCCGTTGACTAAGATTCTCTCACAAGCAAAACATGATCACACCTTAGTACTCCTTGGGTGTTAATCACATAGCGATGTGAACTAGATTACTGAATCTAGTAAACCCTTTGGGTGTTGGTCACATGGCGATGTGAACTATGGGTGTTAATCACATGATGATGTGAACTATCGATGTTAATCACATGGTGATGTGATCTAGATTATTGACTCTAGTGCAAGTGGGAGACTGAAGGAAATATGCCCTAGAGGCAATAATAAAGTTATTATTTATTTCCTTATTTCATGATAAATGTTTATTATTCATGCTAGAATTGTATTAACCGGAAACATAATACATGTGTGAATACATAGACAAACAGAGTGTCACTAGTATGCCTCTACTTGACTAGCTCGTTAATCAAAGATGGTTATGTTTACTAACCATGGACAAAGAGTTGTTATTTGATTAACGGGATCACATCATTAGGTGAATGATCTGATTGACATGACCCATTCCATTAGCTTAGCACCCGATCGTTTAGTATGTTGCTATTGCTTTCTTCATGACTTATACATGTTCCTATGACTATGAGATTATGCAACTCCCGTTTGCCGGAGGAACACTTTGTGTGCTACCAAACGTCACAACGTAACTGGGTGATTATAAAGGTGCTCTACAGGTGTCTCCAAAGGTACATGTTGGGTTGGCGTATTTTGAGATTAGGATTTGTCACTCCGATTGTCGGAGAGGTATCTCTGGGCCCTCTCGGTAATGCACATCACTTAAGCCTTGCAAGCATTGCAACTAATGAGTTAGTTGCGGGATGATGTATTACGGAACGAGTAAAGAGACTTGCCGGTAACGAGATTGAACTAGGTATTGGATACCGACGATCGAATCTCGGGCAAGTAACATACCGATGACAAAGGGAACAAGTATGTTGTTATGCGGTCTGACCGATAAAGATCTTCGTAGAATATGTAGGAGCCAATATGGGCATCCAGGTCCCGCTATTGGTTATTGACCGGAAACGTATCTCGGTCATGTCTACATTGTTCTCGAACCGTAGGGTCCGCACGCTTAACGTTACGATGACAGTTATTATGAGTTTATGCATTTTGATGTACCGAAGTTAGTTTGGAGTCCCGGATGTGATCACGGACATGACGAGGAGTCTCGAAATGGTCGAGACATAAAGATTGATATATTGGAAGCCTATATTTGGACATCGGAAGTGTTCCGGGTAAAATCGGGATTTTACCGGAGTACCGGGAGGTTACCGGAACCCCCCGAGAGCCATATGGGCCTTTATGGGCTTTAGTGGAAAGGAGAAAGGGGCAGCCCAAGGTGGCCGCGCGCCTCCCCCCTCCCCTAGTCCTATTAGGACTAGGAGAGGTGGCCGGCCCCCCTCTCTCTCTTTCCCCCTCGGGGAATCCTAGTCCAACTAGGATTTTGGGGGGGAGTCCTACTCCCGGTAGGAGTAGGACTCCTCCTGCGCCCTCCTCCTGGCCGGCGGCCCCCTCCCCCTTGGCTCCTTTATATACGGAGGCAGGGGGCACCTCTAGACACACAAGTTGATCCTTGAGATCGTTCCTTAGCCGTGTGCGGTGCCCCCTGCCACCATATTCCACCTCGATCATATTGTAGCGGTGCTTAGGCGAAGCCCTGCGACGGTAGAACATCAAGATCGTCACCACGCCGTCGTGCTGACGGAACTCCTCCCCGACGCTTTGCTGGATCGGAGCCCGGGGATCGTCATCGAGCTGTACGTGTGCTAAGAACTCAGAGGTGCCGGAGTAACGGTGCTTGGATCGGTCGGATCGGGAAGACGTACAGCTACTTCCTCTACGTTGCGTCAATGCTTCCGCAGTCGGTCTGCGTGGGTACGTAGACAACACTCTCCCCTCTCATTGCTATGCATCACCATGATCTTGTGTGTGCGTAGGAAATTTTTTGAAATTACTGTGTTCCCCAACAGCTCCCCCACGCCCCGAGCCGGAGGAGGAGGACCAGGAGGAGGACGAGGAGGAGGAGGAAGAGGAGACGACTCCGGCAAGAGCACCCTCGCCCTCGTAAGCAACCCACGCGCGCCCCTCCCCCCTCCCAATTCTTCGGTATCTGCACGGATCAGATCTGGCTGACTGATTGACTGACCGACGATCGGCGTCCTCGCGATGGATGTTGCTTTGCAGGTGGCCAGGGTCTCCGCGGTCGGCGTCGGCGTCGTCTACGGCTCCATCAAGCTCGGCATCCTCAAGATATGGTAACGCACCCCCAATCCCCCAACCCCCCTTCCTTCCTTGGTACCACCGCACGATCGATGCGATTTGGTAGCGTCAGATGTGGGTCGGTGTGCCCCGTGGTTGCTAGGGTTAGGAGGGTTTGGTCCTAGGGCTGGACTGATAGGATTGGATTGGATTGGATTGGGCTGTGCTATGTGTGCCGCCCGCGAATCGCTCTGTGTAGTTGATTTGCTGGTCGAGCGCCTTGGTTATTCATTCTTCTGGTTTGGCCTGCGTCACGCTTAGCCTTGGCTGTGTTCTCTGTTGAGCCAGAGATTTACCAAGGGCTTGGGTTCAGAGCCACGATTGAGAAATCATGACTTCCTAGCACTTTATTCTTATGCCGGTGGTTCGGTATCTAACGCCACTCCTTAGCTATCAATTAATGTTCCACTAGCTAGGCGTTTTTTTGGACCAACTGCTTATCTCTCCGTTGGCCTGTAACTACATTTGCATGATGATTCGATGGTTTGTTTCTGGGTGATAGGGTTACGTAGCATCATGCGCTAGTTCTCAAGACTTGTTAGCATTTTCTGTTAGTTTCAATATTAATAATATGTAGCAGCATCATGGATTGATGGACTAGTTCTGGAGACTTGTCTCTTCATGCTCCTTTGCCTCTGGTTACACCTGCTTGCTGTCGTGTGAATTGTTCTCTTGTTATCTGACAGTTGGAGTCCGAGGCCTAGTTGAACACTGCACTGCTTAATTTGTAGTTCTCATAACTCATGGTTCTCGTTTTTAAATTTTTTACATGCTCTCATTTTTTTGTGTGGGTAATGTTTTATATGCTCTTTATCTCTTCCCTTGACAGACATTCGACGAGGCAATGGGTGATATAGCTTTCTAGCTCCTTAGGGGGGTTGTTCCTCTTTACAGGTGTGTTAAACAGGGTTTTATGTGGTCATATGGAGTTTATTAGGTAGAGGAAGTACCTTGTGATTTTTCTAATTTTGGACATATATCAAGTATCACCAAGACATCTTCATTACAACACACAGGAGTGAAAATATATCAAGTGTAATGTGATACAGATGCTGTCAAAATGAGAAAATTGTTAAAAAACACTCAGCTTATCCAGGACATCTTCATTACATTCTAGACAGGATAGAAGCCTACTTTGTTTAGAAACAGAGTCGGAATTTGAAAAGGAAAACCCTTAAGCCAAACATACAACCTAGCTCTGCATTAGTTGTTTTGTGCTTCAAGTCTCCCAGTCAAGGACAAACTGAGTGGTTGCAAAATAATATTATGTGGTCAATGTGGATTTACTATTTTCTGGTGATAGTTCTGAACTGGTAAATAAGTTAACATGCGTAAGTGAGACTTGGCATTTTAAAGCTTAGGGTCTTCAACTTCAACCATGAATTGGGATGATAATGTTATTTTGCCTTCTTAACAGAATGGTGTCATAATCAGAACAAAGCTGCTGCAAATGCATACCTTTTTTTTACAAGTGCATCTGCACCTTCTGATCCATTTAGAGTTATCATAAATATATTTCCAAGGTTTTTGTCATTTCACTGTAGAGTCTTTGCTTCTGGACTCAATGCACATTCATCAGTCATAAGAGATAAATACTAGTAAGTCAAGGGCACCAGAATTTGATCATGCCCCTTTTGAGAAGTATGTCTATTGATTCAAAATTGATCATACTATTGATGATTTTTTGTTGGGTGACCTATTATATCTGGAATGGAGGCTCACATAAGTTGAGCTGATTTTTTCCATATAAAAGCAGAGGACCATATGGTCTGTGGCTGGGTTTTGTCTCCGACCATTGTGTCGTGATGAATTTGCAGGTACCCCGAGAGGCCCTTGAGTTTGCCGGAATGTCGATTAACTTCCGTTCCGGCAAATTCGGGTACTCCATATGTCCTATTTTCAGCAAAGGTCATGCTGAAATTTTCCGTGAATTTTAGCATGACTTTGCTAAAAATAGGACATATGGGGTACTTGCGACTAATGCATGGGCCGGGGTATCTTAGTACTTAGTTAAGTAGGATCAACTGCCCCGCCATTCTTGCTGCATTAAACCATAGGTGGGAGTAGAGCCAAGTGATTAGGCCCAACTTAGAATTCTCCTTAGCATCGATAAACCCTAGATGATAAACCCAACATAGGTGGCAATAGAGCCAAGTGATTAGGCCCAACCTAGGGTGCCTCGGCATCGATAAACCCTAAATGATGAAAACTTAACTTGGCTTCTATAGGGTGCCTCGGTGTCGATGAGAACCTAAATGATGTACGCTTAGGCTTTTAGGGTGCCTCGGCGTCGACAAACCCTAAATGATAAAAGCTTAGCTTTTAGGATGCCTCGGTGTCGACAAACCCTAAATGATGAGACCATGATCTTGTTCCTTGACAATAACCAACTTTTTGACCAAACTTTTTTCCTATTTAGAGAGAAACATGGCCCACAACAATGAGGCCGGCCGTTCGGGCAACAAGCAATTCTGGGAGCTGTCCCAGGAGTTGGAGGAAGAACCTCACCGCTATGAGGACGCCGCGGAAGACACCGATCCTAACTACACAACCCCTAGTGGCGTCGAGGATGACACCACTGATGATGGCGCCGCGGATGCCACCACTGATGATGGCGGCGCACGCACAGATGGTAGCCAACCGAAGAGGCAACGGAAGGACCGGCGCCCGAACGTGCTCGGCACCGTCGGGGAGGAATTTACTGAAGTGAACTCCGACGGGCATCTGACGGCGCCCAAACACGTAGTCAAGGGGTACTCGATTCAGCTTGGGTGCATTCTCCGGAGCACCGCCTCGATCAACACCGAGAACCTAAGGCATAAGGACCGAGGGAATTTGCGCCGCCTCCTCTTCACGAAGCTGCATGAACGATACAAGTTCCCCGCTGAGTTTGCAAACACACGCCTCTCGGGTAATAAAGTGAACGGTGCCGCCCTCACGAGGATGAGCACGACCCTGTCTACTTGGAAAAGCACGGTGAAGGCAATGATTGACAAAGGTGATAGTTATGAGAAGATCAAGGCGAAATATCCTTTGATTAGCGAAGATGACTACAAGGAGTTCAAGATCAAGTGCAAGAGCCCCGCAACCTCCGAATCAAGTCAGTGGGGGAAAGAAATGCGGCAATTGAACATAGGGGTCCACAACTCGGTCCCGGCAGTTACAGAGTGGCGGAGCCTGTATGGGACAAGGAGGACGCGGAGCGTGCCGAGCAAGGCCTACCGCCCTGCTTCGAGAAATACAGTGACAAGCAGACCAGGAACTTTCTCAGGGCCCGGTACAAGGAGGACCCGGTAACAAAGGAGCTTACCACGGATCCGAAGACCAAGGAGCTTGAGCTTGTTCTGGTAAAGAATACACCCCCGCGTAATTAGCTCCATATGGTTGGATTCAAATTAATCCCCAATATTTCTAAATGGTTCACGTTCCTTCCGCAGGACAACGAAAGCAGTAGCGCGGGGTCGTCTCAGAGCTCCCCTTTCGACACCCCTTTGAATAGGGCGTTGAACGTAATGAAAAACAAGGATAAGCTCAATAAGCCGACGTCAGCTGGTCATGTGGCTAGCAAAGGCTTGTCCACAAAATGGTCATCATACTATGCCGCTGGTGGGCGAAAGGAGAAAAAGACCAGCTCGGAAAGCCAGTCGCGCGAGGTTGAAGCACTCAAGGCGCAAGTGGCGCATATTCCGAAGATGGTCCAAGAGCAAGTGCAACAACAACTGGGTTCGACGCTCACCGGCATTATGCCTACCTTGATTCATGGGATAGCGACGTGGATTGCGGGTGGCCAATAGGGGCCGCCCCCGATTCCCAGCTTCACGGCCAGCAACTCGCACAACGCGCAGGCGGCGCCATTGGTGTCTCCGGCGGCAGTGGTATTGGTGTCTACGGCGGCGGCGCCATTGGTGTCTCCGGCGGCGGCGGTATTGGTGTCTCCGACGCCGGCATTGGAGCTTAATGCACCCGGGTGTACGCCGGCCGGCACCTCGCCAGCAAGCGGCCCCTCCATCAGTTGCACGCCTGCCGTTGGCGGTGCCTCAACATTAGCCGAGATCGACGGCATCACGGTAACTAAGCCTCTCGGTCGAGGACTTCATCTCCTTGCCTTTGACTAGGCATCCCTGACGCCCTACATGTTTTCGCAGGGCGCCGCCGACGTTCCTTGCACTCTCCTGCACTTCGTGGGCGGCGAGTTGGTCGATGTCGCCAAGGGCAGAATCGTTCAACCGGGCAACCCTGTGTTCCACGGTAATCCGATGCCACCCACAATGTATAGGGTTGAAGTGGTTCAGGTGCTGCCAGGCTGCGACGAGTTGTTACCTCCGATTCGACCCGCTGGGGCCGACGAAGAAGATGAGATGACCCTCAGCGCCTGCGTAAGCTGGCCCCTGCTTTGGCCAAAGAGCCAGATTCGTTTGGGGGCAGGGGACACCACCCCACAGACAAGACCACCAGCCATGCCGGCGCCAAGCCATGGCAAGAACGCTGCAATGCTACCGGACATGTCGGACATCCCTATGGAACAGGATCCGGACATGCATATGGCACAGGATCCGGACGACGATGACAACGACGATGGTACATTTACCAACATCGATAAGTACTTTGCTGAACATGGGTACAGTGACGAGTTCTGCGGGCCTCCTTCTCAAGAACCCAAACAAGACGACCGCGATCTAGCTGGTACGACGGAGAAACCCAATTGCAACAGGCGTTGTCTGGCGTTCAGTTCTCAGGAGACGCCTCCAGCTGCCGCCTTCACCGAGCCTCAGATAGCGGAGGTGCCAAATATTATCAGCCCCAACACGCTCAAGAAGGCGGTCTGTGAGCAGAACTCGGTCCCATTACAGCAGATCAAGAAGAAGGGCCGGAAACGGCAGACTAAAAAGGGCGCCAGTGCCAGCCAGCCGGCACCGAGTACGATCCATGCTCAGGATGGGCCACCTTCACCTAAGGATATCTCGAGGAGGGTGCATGTGGCGGGTAGGGCGATGCTACCGACAAATATGCTCAATGCTGCAACCGGTGCTATGCGGAGTCTGCACGACAGTGTTCTTTCTTTGGAGAAGCGGCGTCTTAGAGAGAATGATGTGGCATACCCGGTTTTCGTGGCCAAGGTGCCAGAGGGCAAGGGCTTTGTGGATGGCGACATCGGGGGTATGATCGTCCTGCGGTTTGATGACATCTTTGCCATGTTTAACCTTCATCCGATGCACTACACCTTCGTTCGGTTGTTTTCGCTGAGTATGGAGATGCGGATCATTAGAGACAAGACCCCGGACATCGTGATCGTCGACCCCTTCTACATGTGTGCCAAGCTCTTGAGCAGCGCTGGGGACCGCCAAGTCGCGAGTTCACACCTCGAAGACGTCATTCTGGCAAACCCAGATAAGGATAACTTCCTTGTGGCTTACTTTCCCGAGTAAGTCATCCCTTAACCGCTCCGTAACATATGATTTCATAGATTTCGATCGTTCTTTTTTTTCTAACATTCCGTGTTCTGTGCAGTGACACACATTGCACACTCATCCTCTTAAGCCCGAAATATTCCATGGCCACGTATTTCGACCCGAACCGTAACTCCAAGATAGACTACACAAATATCAAGAAAGTTATTGATGATGTTCTCCCCGGCTACGCCAAATCTGGAGGCACCTTCACCAGGGCAGTTCGTAAGTACGGCAAGCACATGTTCGCCCACAATACGACGTTCTGCTGCGTCAAGCAGCCGCCTGGCGGTCAGAAGGATGCCTACTACGCCCTCCATCACATGCGGGCGATCGTAAGGGACCATCATCACCTTCTGCTACCAAATAATCTCAAAGATTGGGCCGCGAGCTTGTCGGCAATCCAGGGCGCGGACATCAGACAAGAATTATTTCGCATCCAGTCGGAGTTTGCGGACATCATCCATCAAGATGTCCTTCATACCTCGGGGCAGTTCTTCCTCAGATATCAACCGTCCAACATTGAGATAGACGTAATGCTACAAAGGCAGGCTGACAACGCCCGCGATTTCATGACCATCACGACAGACGGCGGCTTCATCCACGCTCCTGTCCATGAGTCGAGTCGAAAGTAGTGATGTGTAGTTTTGAAACATTGATTGGCTCATGTTGTAATTAAACTTTAATGAATTGTATGTCTCTTTGGTTTGGACAGTCGTTCAACTTAGATGTAATCGATGCTATTTATTAGTAGGACCATGAATCGTGCTATTAATGTCTTGCTTTTCTCTTCCGATCCTTTTGTTGCATACTTATATATTGCTTATGTATGTATTGTCTGTTGTTTGGCTTGTGCATAGAGATGTCGTCGTATGTCATGTACAAGGGTAAGGTTCCCGGAGTCTACGACGACTGGGAGGAGTGTCGGAGACAGGTTCACTGTTTCAGCGGTAACAGTTACAAAGGGTACACCACTAGGGCGGAGGCGGAATCTTGATACGCCCGCTATCTAGCGGGAGAGAGGAGGGAGCGTTGGAGGAACCGGATGAAGACCAGTTTCATCGCGATGATGCTCATCGTGATGACCGCAGCTCTCTTCTATGTGATGGTAGTTTAGATGATCGATATCGACTTGTAATGTGAAGACAAACTCGATACTCGCGGTCTTGAGACTTGTAATGTTTTATCTTTGTTCGGTCTTTTGAATTCGGAGACTAATATGATGAATTGTATTCGGAGACTAATCTTCTATTGTATTCGATGAATCTGTTGTTGCTGTGTGCTACTGTCTATATTCTGTCAAATAATATATTTTGTAACCTGTGCAAAAATCAGAAAAGTAAAAAAATAAAACCTAATATTCATACTAATGGCGCATCACTACAGAGTGCGCCATTAGTATGCCAAAGTATACTAATGGCGCATCACCAAACAGTGCGCCATTAGTATGCCAAGTATACTAATGGCGCATCCATCCGCAGTGCGCCATTAGTGTGCCAAAGCACATGGTTAAATATGGCCCCTGGGAGGCATACTAATGGCGCATGGTGTTATATACTAATGACGCACTGGGTGGTGCGCCATTAGTAATAAATACTAGTGGCGTGATACTAATGGCGCACCAGTGATGCGCCATTAGTAGGAAAAACTGGTGCGCCATTAGTAGGCCTTTTCCTAGTAGTGATACTCTAATGAGGATGAGGATGATAGTGACTAGGATCTCGATGATGCAATGAGACACTTTGGTCTTATGGCAAATCTTCATGGCTACATGGCTGGAGGAAAGGAATGGGTCCTTGATAGTGGATGTACTGATCATATGACCGGAGATAAAGACATGTTCCGTGAGCTTGCTGAAAACGACGACCCTCGAAAGTATGTCACTTTTGGTGATAATTCAAAGGGTAAGGTGGTTGGCCTTGGTAAGGTGGCCATCTCACATTATAGCTCCATACAAAATGTCATGCTCGTTGAATCTCTTGGCTACAACTTACTTTCAGTATCTAGACTTGCTGATTTCAGTTTCAATGTCCTATTTACTGAAGTAGACTGCCAAGTGTTTCGTAGAGATAATCATAAAATGGTCTTTACCGGTATACGTAGAGGAGATCTTTACATTGTTGATTTCACTAAAAAGGCTCAACCTAGAACTTGCTTAATTGCTAAATCTTCTAAAGGCTGGTTGTGGCATAGAAGGCTAGGCCATGTGGGCATGCGAAACCTTGACAAACTCATTAAAGGAAATCATATCCTTGGCGTTAACGATGTCATATTTGACAAGGACAGACTTTGTAGTGCTTGTCAAGCAGGGAAACAAGTTGGAGGAAGTCATCGCGCTAAGAACATAATGACCACAAGAAGACCATTCGAGCTACTTCACATGGATCTTTTTGGTCCAAATGCCTACAAGAGTCTCGGTGGTAAATCATTTGGTCTAGTCATAGTTGATGATTTTTCAAGATTTACGTGGGTGTTCTTTCTTGATGACAAATCGCAGGTCCAAAAGATCTTCAAAAACTTTGCTAGGAAGGCCCAAAATCAATTTGACGTGAAGATCAAGAAGGTTTGGAGCGACAATGGGACGGAGTTCAAGAACGCAAATGTGGACGCCTTTCTTGACGAAGAAGGGATTACACATGAGTTCTCGGCTACGTACACACCTCAACAAAATGGAGTTGTTGAGAGGAAGAACCGGACTCTTATCGAGATGGCAAGAACGATGCTTGATGAGTACAAGACGCCAAAACACTTTTGGGCGGAAGCGATAGAGATAGCTTGTCATGCAACAAATCGCTTGTATCTTCACAAACTACTCGGCAAGACGGCATACGAGCTCCTCACCGGTAACAAACCCCAAGTTGGATACTTTCGAGTATTCGGCTCAAAGTGCTACATTCTTGATAAGCATCGTCGTTCTAAATTTGCTCCTAAGTCTCATGAAGGTTTCCTACTTGGTTATGGCTCAAACTCTCACACATACCTTGTCTACAACAATTTCACCCGAAAGATTGAAGAAACGGTAGATGTGAAGTTTGATGAATCTAACGGCTCGCAAGTAGAGCAATTGCCAATTGATATAGGAGACAAAGATCCCTCGGAAGCAATCCAAGACTTGTCTATTGGCAAGATTCGTCCAATGGAGGTAAAGGAGAGTACCTCGTCCATCCAAGTGGAAGCTTCTACCTCACGACAAGGTGAACCAAGAGTTGATACGGAAGCGTCCACGAGTGGGACACACCAAGATGAAGAAAACGAGGAAGTGCACCAAGAACGTCAACAACCTCCTTCTCCACCACGACAAGAGAACGACAACGCTAACAATGAAGAAGGCCAAGAAGAAGAACAAGATGAAGAAGATGTTCAACCAAGACCCAAGCAAAAGCTTTCACGAGTTCGAGCAAGAATTGCTAAAGATCATCCCATGGAGCAAATCTACAATGATATCCAAACCGGGAGAATCACTCGCTCAAAAACTCGTTTAGCTAAATTTTGTGAACACTATTCATTCATCTCTCACATTGAACCTATGAAGGTTGAAGAAGCATTGGAAGATCCGGATTGGATAAACGCTATGCATGAAGAGCTACACAACTTTGAGAGAAATCAAGTGTGGACATTGGTTGAAAAGCCCGACAACAACCACAACATCATTGGTACTAAATGGGTGTTTCGCAACAAGCAAGATGAAGATGGACAAGTGGTTCGCAACAAAGCACGTCTCGTCACCCAAGGCTACACACAAGTCGAAGGTATGGACTATGGTGAGACATATGCTCCTGTTGCTAGACTTGAGTCCATTCGCATCTTACTTGCTTACGCTAATCACCATGATATCACTTTGTACCAAATGGACATTAAAAGTGCTTTTCTAAATGGTGAAATTGAGGAGAAAGTTTATGTTAAGCAACCTCCCGGCTTTGTCAATCCTAAGAAACCTAATCATGTCTACAAACTTCACAAAGCCCTTTATGGTCTTAAACAAGCTCCTAGAGCATGGTATAAATGCTTGACCAAGTTCTTTATTGAAAAAGGCTTTGAAATTGGAAAAATAGATTCTACTCTCTTTACTAAAAGGGTTAATGGAGAACTATTTGTATGCCAAATTTATGTTGATGATATTATATTTGGATCAACTAACCCTCATTTTAGTGAAAAGTTTGGGAAGCTAATGTCGGAGAAGTTTGAGATGTCTATGATGAGGGAACTCAAATTCTTTCTTGGTTTGCAAATCAAGCAAACTAAGGAAGGCACCTTTGTCTCTCAAACGAAGTACACCAAGGACTTACTCAAGAAGTTCAATATGCAAGAATGCAAAGGTATGACTACACCCATGCCTACTAGTGGACATCTTGATTTGACCAAAGATGGTGAACCGGTTGATCAAAAAGTTTACCGCTCTATGATTGGTTCATTGTTATATCTATGTGCTTCACGTCCCGATATCATGCTAAGTGTGTGCATGTGTGCACGATATCAAGCTGCTCCTAAGGAATGTCATCTTAAGGCCGTGAAGAGGATAGTGAGATACTTAATACATACACCAAATTTTGGCATTTGGTATCCAAAGGGGGCTTCCTTTGATCTTGTTGGCTACTCCGACTCGGACTATGCCGGTGACAAGGTTGATAGAAAGTCCACTTTGGGTACTTGTCAATTCCTTGGTAGATCTCTTGTGCCTTGGTCTTCCAAGAAACAAAACTCGGTATCCTTATCCACCGCCAAAGCGGAATACATTGCCGCTGGTTCATGTTGTGCTCAATTACTCTGGATGACCCAAATTCTTAAAGATTATGGGATATATGTGAAACATGTTCCATTGCTTTGTGACAATGAAAGTGCTATCAAGATTGCTCACAATCTCATGCAACACTCTCGAACTAAGCATATTGAAGTTCTTCATCATTTCATTCGAGATCATGTTGCTAAGGGTGACATAAACCTTAAGCATGTTCACACCGATAAGCAATTAGCGGATATATTCACCAAACCACTTGATGAGAAAGTGTTTTGCAGGTTAAGAGGTGAATTGAACATCATTGATGCTTCAAACTTGGAGTAGGAACTCCATTGGATACATGCAAGACTTGAGCTTACCACTAATCACTTGATATTTTGATGATTATCTTATGTCTTGAAAATTTGTATCTTGCATGTTATCTAACCCTTGTAGGTACTTGGATGAATCTAATTCTATGAGATTGCAACTCACTCACATCTTGATCAATCTCTACATCACCAAGTCTCTACACAATGGTGGTTGATGACAAGGAAGCACGAAACCTTTCAAACATATCCTTTGACAAATTCTATGTTGAGTTTCATGATTGTCATGTTGGATACACAAGTGCTCTTCCTTGCGAAAACTAACCCATGTAGGTAGATGAACTCAAAATCCAAAGGGTGCTCCCAACTCTTGATAGGCTACATCAACCTTGAGCAACCCACACAAGTTCAGCTACATGATCAAGATCAACACCGCCACCCAAGGTATGTTATTCCATCTTAGAGTAGATTTACTCCAAGTCATGAGTCAAAGCAACTCGACAAGATGTGAATACATCAAGATACTTAAACGAAAAATGGTAACCCCATCTTGAGCTTAAACGATGAGTACGACCTATGATCAAGTGATCTCACTTGACTCCTAAGTCAATGTACTCTAACATAGGTGACTTTGTCACCTCCCAACTCTAGATGAAGTTCTCTTGTGTTCTTTCCTGTGTTCTTGCATTTGTCTCATGCATATTTGTTTCCCCTTTCAAACTTCATCTAGACCTTTTAGTTTCTTTTCTTTGTTCTTTGTTCTGCATTTTCTGCATCCAATTCATTGCAAATCTTTGTGAGATCTTATTTGTCTAGTGAGCTGAGGTGACAAGTGTTTTTCTCTGTGATGAACTCGGTTCCACCGGTTTCATGTTTCCGGTCTAGCCAAAGATTTTCGGGGCAACCGAAGCATACAACTCGGTGACACCGATTTCAATACAGGAAAAACATTTTGCCACTTATTCCTGCTTTATTCTTGATCCAGCTCCACTCAATGAATCTTGTCCTCTGCAAGCATCACATTTACCTTAATGCTTTGTACTGTGATTCAAGGACCGAACCCATTCACAACAAATTCCAGAAGACCCCTCTTGGAAATTGATGTCAAAGGGGGAGAGAGAGATCACATCAAAGCTTAATAATATCTCTAGGGGGAGAGATCTCTAGGGGGAGGGAATACTCCAGGAAAGAGTAATCTTCAATGATCCCAGATGCTTGATGTTCAAGAGGAGAGATGCCACATGTCTTCTAGGGGGAAAGACATGTTCATATGTGCTTATTTGCATTAGCTCTGTTAATTTGTTCTTTGAGCTTTGTTTTTCTGTTCTCTATCTTCTCCTAGCATCCCCTGCTAGATTCAGGGGGAGCAAGACATCCAAGGGAAAGAAATTCATTAAATTCTTTGCATATCTTTCTCTTTGGGGACATGTCAATATCTATCGTGGTACTCTGTACTCACTCTACATGTCATCCCAGTCTTGGTACTCTTGTGGTTTCTTTTGTTTGCTCTAGCTAGTGGGTGCATCTGTATTATCTAACCTTGTTTATGCAGACTCATCCCATCCTAGCCAACTCAAGACCACAAGGTAAGTATATGCATCATAGTCATGTGTATGAAAAATTCTTGCTGATGTACATACTGTTTGCAAGAAGGACTCATGGGCATGAAGGTACATTTCTCATATTTTCATCACTTGCTTTGATGCATATAGCCAAGATACATGTAACACATTGCTACTCTGTCATGGTTATGCTTTCACATGATTCTATATAACATATTCACATGTTTGCATACATGTAGGGGGAGCCTATGCTTGTTACATGTCTTTCCAAAGCTTTACTTGTTATTCTCTATATCTTTATCTAAAGCTTTGATGTATGTTGCCATCAATTACCAAAAAGGGGGAGATTGAAAGCACAAGTGCTCCCTAGGTGGTTTTGGTAATTAATGACAACATATCTCTTGTTGGACTAACACTTTTACCTAGTATGTTTCAGATAAGTTCAACAATGAAGTGGCATGGACTAGAGGATGTGGAACCCCTTCAAAATGCTAAGGACAAAGGATTGGCTCAAACTTCAAGATCAAGACTCTACATTTTCTATTTTAGTGATCCAAGATCACATTGAGTCTATAGGAAAGCCAATACTACTAAGAAGGGATGAGGTGTTGCTTAATGGCTTGCTTGCTCAAAGTGCTTAGTGATATGCTCCAAAGCCCTCAACCACTTTCTCACTTCCAAATATGTCCTAAACCAAAAGTCAAACTCGGCCCCATCGATTCTCTCTATCCCGAGCCACCGAGTTCAGTTGACATAGCCACTGCCAGAAACCCTAATCAGTTCGATCTCATCGATGGGATCTCGGTCTCACCGAGATGGGCTTGCAAACTCTCTGTTACCTGTTGCAATATTTTCGGTCCCACCGAGATATGCAATCGGCCCCACCGACTTTGCTTGGCCAACTCTCTGTTTCGCTTATTACTCAAATCGGTCCCACCGAGTTTGAGTAATCGGTCAAACCGAGTCTTGGTTTTACCCTAACCCTAGCACATCGATCCCACCGAAAACCCTAACGGTCACTAGGTTTGCTAAATCGGTCCAACCGAGTTTTTCAATTCGGTCTCACCGAGATTGGTAAATTGTGTGTAACGGTTAGTTTTTGTGTGGAGGCTATATATACCCCTCCACCCACTCTTCATTCGTGGAGAGAGCCATCAGAACATACCTACACTTCCAATACACATTTTCTGAGAGAGAACCACCTACTCATGTGTTGAGGCCAAGATATTCCATTCCTACCATATGAATCTTGATCTCTAGCCTTCCCAAGTTGCTTTACACTCAAATCTTCTTTCCACCAAATCCATATCCTATGAGAGAGAGTTGAGTGTTGGGGAGACTATCATTTGAAGCACAAGAGCAAGGAGTTCATCATCAACACACCATTTGTTACTTCTTGGAGAGTGGTGTCTCCTAGATTGGCTAGGTGTCACTTGGGAGCCTCCGACAAAGATTGTGGAGTTGAACCAAGGAGTTTGTAAGGGCAAGGAGATCGCCTACTTCGTGAAGATCTACCGCTAGTGAGGCAAGTCCTTCGTGGGCGATGGCCATAATGGGATAGACAAGGTTGCTTCTTCGTGGACCCTTCGTGGGTGGAGCCCCCCGTGGACTCGCGCAACCGTTACCCTTCGTGGGTTGAAGTCTCCATCAACGTGGATGTACGATAGCACCACCTATCAGAACCACAACAAAAACATCTATGTCTCCAATTGTGTTTGAATTCTCCAAACCCTTCCCCTTACATTCTTGCAAGTTGCATGCTTTACTTTCCGCTGCTCATATACTCTTTGCATGCTTGCTTGATATGTATTGTGTTTGTTAAACTTGTGCCAAAACTCCACTTCAACTTAAAAAAGTTAAAAACTGCAACTTTTAGCACTTAGTGTCTAATCACCCCCCCCCCTCTAGGCACCTCTTCTTGATCCTTTCACACCAGCAATGGACTCTCCCTCTGGCAGAGCTCTGGAATAGGCCTGCTTGGATCTTCGTGAAACAAGAACTTGCGGTGGTGATAAAATTCTTCTAAAAATATGATGAAGGGTTTTAGTATTTATAGAGATTTATGGTGGTGGAACAAAGCAAAGACGGTTGTTGTGGGCCCCACCTGCCCTGGCGGCGTGCGCGGCCAGGGCATTTTCACCTGGTCGTGTGGGGCCCCTGGTGCATGTCTAGTCCTCCCCCCAAAGTTTCTATGGTCCTTCATTCTACAAAAAAAATCCTCAAAAATTGGCATCGTGCTTTGACCTCCCTAAATAATGATTTCTTGTGAAACAAAAACAAGCAAAAAAAACAGGAACAAGCACTGTGCACTAAATTAATAGAATAGTGTAGAAAAATAATATAAATTTTTATAAAAGTATATAAAAATGATAATATAATAGAATGAAACAATTGAAAATTACATATATGTTTGAGACGTATCAGCTTCCACGATAGCAAATACGTTCTTCTCATGAAAGTATGGGTTTTTTCCCTTTTTCAAGAATCAAGGTTGTACTTCTCGCAGAAACAAATAAGTGTGCAGAACGGATTTTTTTTCCGAGAAGCAAAGTTGGGCTTCCTTGTTTTTCCACGAGAGAACACGATGCAAACAGGATACATATATTCATCACAACGCATCGAAGCATCGAGAACCGAGAAGCTCATACTCAGCTCCAAGATGATCTTATTGAACAGTAGTGGCTACTCCATAGCACTTCATGGGTATGTTTTTATCATGCTCTTTGCTTCATTTGAACCCTTCCATGTGTTTGACATGGAAAAATTTTATTTGTAAACTTTGAATAATTTTGTTTGTAAACTTTGAATTTGTAATATTCATGAGTTGCGTGAACTTTAATTATTATGTTTGGATTTGATATGTGTGCAAATACGTAGTTGAAAAGTAGTATGTAATCTAAAGTAGGAAAATTTGGTGAAAATTAGGGAGTTAAGTTTAGTGGTTCGGCTAAGAACTGTTTTTATTTAGCAGATCAAATATAACGAATTAAGGAAAAGGGATCATTTGAAAGGCCAAATTATAAGTGATTCGGTTAGAGATGCTCTTAGTATTTGCCTTCACATTCTTGAATTCTTCTTATTCTATAACCACGTCATCAAAAAACCAATATTCAATGAAAACTTCATGGAAACCATATTTTAAAGTTTCAAAAAAATCTAAAAAAAAGTGGAATGTTAATAAGGTGATGTTTTATTGCTACACAAAATTTCAAGTTGAAAAACATTATGGCATGTGAGCTATGAAAAAGACAAATTCAGCCCTAAATAGTGACATTACTATTCAGCACTATTCAACACTGATTTTGTCTTTTTCATAGCTCACATCTCGTAATGTGTTTCAACTTGAAATTTTGTGTGGCAATAAAACATCATCCTCTTAACATCCCACATTTTTTTCAATTTTTTTTGGAAACTTCAAAACATCTTTTTCTTGTGGTTTTCACCGGTTTCCACCGAATGTTGGTTTCCGTATGATATTCTCCCAGTATCCAAATGACTCGCAGATATTCAATGGAAGAGTAACATGCGCCCTTGGCTTCGCCATCCAGCCTATTCAACGACAAGGATACCATCCCGCAAGGCTTTCCTATGGATTGATCTTGACCCCACCTCAGCACCCCAAAACCCTACCAAGGCCGGGCAGACAGGAAACGTTGTCCCCTAGGCCAGCGCGAGCCGGTTTCGTGAGGGAGGAGGTGAAATTTCAGTTGCGAGAACCACGAAAATCTCACCAGGGAGATAAAACAGACCCTAGCAAAAACCTAGGGGGGCGCTAGTTTTTTCAGTTATAAACCAGGACAAAAATCACTTTAGAGTATGGATTTCTTGCTCCCAAGCTCCAGTGCTCCACTTTTTAAGAGAAAAACAAAAATCAAACGTACAAGTTTCAAAAAAATCTGGATGTAACTAATGATGTATCCTACAAATGTGCAAAACCTTAATTTGAAATACTTTGAATTCTAAACTACACAAGAATAAATAAAAAGTATAGATCTAAGTATAGTGAACGATGCATATTTTCCAAACTCCAAAAATTATCAGATTTTGTCATTTTGTGTAGTGTGATTTTGCAAGCTTATACGATATTACTACATCTGGATATTTTGTTAGTTCTTTTTTACTTAAAAATATGATTTTCAATGTTTTGAAAAAATATAAAGGGATCACGGCAGCTCAAGAGCCAGAGAGTTTTTTCGTCAGTTATAGAGTAGGGCTTTATGGCTCCCAAGCTCAAGTGCTCGTTTTATTTTTTAAACTCAAAAATTATATTTACAAGTTACAAAAATGTCTGAAAAAAATCTGGATGTAGTTAATGATGTATAATACAAACATGCAAAACCTCAATTTGAAATACTTTGAATTCTGAGCTACACAAGAATAGAAAAAAGTATGGATCTAAGTATAGTGAACAATACATATTTTCCAAACTCCCAAATTTATCAGATTTTTTCATTTTTGTGTAGGTCAAAATTCAAATAATTCAGTGGTGCGAGTATGCATGCTTATAGGATAGATCATTCACTAAATATATATTTTTGTTTAACTTATAAATATGATATTTCAAAAAAAATCACGGAGTTTGAGAGCCAGAGATATTTTTTGTCAGCTATACCAGTACATCAATCAATTTTATCGTAGGCATTTCTGGCTCAAGCTCCAATGCTCCCTTTATTTTCTGAATTCAAAAATCTTAACAAGTTTCAAGAAATCTAAAAACAATTCTGGATGTAATTAACGATGTATCCTACAAACGAGCAAAACCTCAGTTTGAAATACTTCGGATTCTGAACTACACGAGAATAACAAAAGGCAAGGATCTTAGTATAGTGAACAGTGCGTACTTTGCTACCTCACCAGGACGCATGTCCTTTCTGCGATCAGCAAGATGAGACGATGAATCATCTCATCGCGAGTTGCACCTTTTCTAAGGAGGTGTTGCACTGGATTAGTGTGGCGACTGGTCGGCCGGAATTGGAGCCCAGGATGCCGACGACACCCTGGGCTCATGGTGCATAAGGCAAGAGCAGCGATGAGACCAATGGCGAACCATGTGAGCATTGTGCCTGCTTGGCATGTGAGTGCTCTGGATGCACCAAAATGATATCGTCTTTAACGGTGCGAGTCCCTCCACATCTCAGGTTCTCAAACAGATTGAAAATGAAGGAAGGACCTGGAGGCAAGCAGGGCTCATGAAAGGGGACCTAGACGAAGTATTTGCGGGTCTAGTGAGGTGGGAATTGGGTGAGTAGTTGCTTTATGTACAGGCGGATGTGGTCGGCGATAGCCGTGTAACTGCCGTTGTAAAACTGTGGATAGGAAGTCTTTCCCCTCTCTTTTATATAAAATGATACGCATGCTCGTGCCTATTCGAGAAAACGGTGCATACTTTTCAAACTCAAAAATTTATCAGATTTTTTCATTTTGGTATAGGCCAAAATTTAAAGAATTTAGCGGTGCGACTTTTTTCCTGCTTATAGGATACATCATTGACTACATCTAGATATTTCTCTCAGCTTTTCTTTCACTTATAAATGTGATTTTCAATTATTATTTTAAATATAGAGATCATTGGAGCTCAAGACGAAAGAGATTTTTTGTCAATTATACCAGTACAGAAAATCGGTTATAGAGTAGGGATCTCTGGCTCCCAAGCTCCAGTGCTCCCTTTATTTTAAAAATTCAAAAAATCATATGTAGAAGTTTCAGAAAATTTTGAAGAAAAAAAATCTGGATGTAGTTAATGATGTATCCTACAAATGTGCAAAAATCTCAATTTGAAATAATTTGAATTCTGAACTGCACAAGGATAAAAAATGTACGGACCAAATATAGTGATTGGTGCATATTTGCCGAACTCTCAAATTTACCAGATTCTGTCATTTTTGTGTAGGCCAAAATTTAAAGAATTTAGCGGTGCAATTTGGCATGCTTATAGGATACATCATTGACTACATCTTGATATTTTTGTCAGTCTTTTAACTTATAAATATGATTTTTACTTATTTTTTAAATAAAGGGATCACTGGAGCTTGGGAGCCAAACAGTTCCAGTATTTAACAGCCACACACTTTTCTTTAGGGAAGCAGACACACATATACACGCACTGTACAATTAGAAGGCCACAAACGGTAAAACCGTAGCATTCGGCCCATGGGCCAAAAACCACGTCCTTGTCAGCTACGTACGTTGACATCGAAACGCGCTCGCTTGAAGCCTCTATGAAGGCGGGTTTGTAAGAGAAATAAGAGATGAATTAGCGCACTTAAGAATTTTCTAAGGGCTACCATTGGTGGCCGCCTCAAATAGTGGATCAATTGGAGCTTATTTGTTAAAGCTGCCATCCTGGTATCACAGATCCAACTTGGTTTAACGAATATAAACAAGAATTTCAAGGCGTTCTCTCTTCATATTTTTTATAAAAAAAACACATTCTCTCTCATAAAGAAAGCTACGTTCGCTGAACCTGCAAATTTCAACACTGAAACTACAGTTGTGGCTGGTCATCAGCGAGGGCTGTCCAAATCAGGACATGTAGTGTGAGAGCATCTACAACGAGAGGTACCAAAATTCGCCCCCAAACGCTCACGGACGTCTGCGCACATCGATGAATAGTGATCAGATAGCACAGCAAAAATCATTTTCACAATCGAATACCCTATTTGCAAATACTCAAATCCATATTATTACATACACATGAAACTTAATCTTAAGCGGAGTCCATCTAGCTCCGTCATGCTTATATCCGGCGGCTGGCTGCGCGCGATGAGTGTTGGTCTTTCTTTTTTCAAATTGAGGGGCCATACCCCCGATTTCATTTCATATAATGAAAAGAAACCAATACTCCACGGGATGCACCACCGGGCGACTAAAATCTTTATCTTGGAAGCAAGAGGAATAGCGCAAAAGAGGGAGTCACGCAGGGCTCCTACAGATGTCACATAACAGCAACTCATCTCTATATAGACGAAAGGAAACATCTCCACAAAGCAAGACTTGTTGGGGAACGTAGTAATTTCAAAAAAAATTCTACGCACACGCAAGATCATGGTGATGCATAGCAACGAGAGGGGAGAGTGTGATCTACGTAGCCTTGTAGACCGACAGCGGAAGCGTTAGCACAACGCGGTTGATGTAGTCGTACGTCTTCACGGCCCGACCGGTCAAGCACCCTACTAGGAGGGGGAAGGAAGTGGGGAGGAAGAAGGAAAGGGGGTCGCCGCCCCCCTCTCCTAGTCCAATCCGGACCAGGGGGGAGGAGGCGCGTGGCCCACCCTGGCTGCCCCTCTCTCTCTCTCCACTAAGGCCCATATGGCCCATTACTTCTCCCGGGGGGTTCCGGTAACCCTCCGGCTCTCCGGTTTTCTCCGAAATCACCCAGAACACTTCCGGTGTCCGAATATAACCGTCCAATATATCAATCTTTATGTCTCAACCATTTCGAGACTCCTCGTTATGTCCGTGATCACATCCGGGACTCCAAACTAACTTCGGTACATCAAAAACTCATAAACTCATATAACTGTCATCGAAACCTTAAGCGTGCGGACCCTACGGGTTCGAGAACAATGTAGACATGACCGAGACATGTCTCCGGTCAATAACCAATAGCGGAACCTGGATGCTCATATTGGCTCCTATAAATTCTACGAAGATCTTTATCGGTCAGACCGCATAACAACATACGTTGTTCCCTTTGTCATCGATATGTTACTTGCCCGAGATTCGATCGTCGGTATCTCAATACCTAGTTCAATCTCTTTACCGGCAAGTCTCTTTACTCGTTTCGTAATATATCATCTCGCAATTAACTCATTAGTTGCAATGCTTGCAAGGCTTATGTGATGTCCATTACCGAGAGGGCCCAGAGATACCTCTCGGACAATTGGAGTGACAAATCCTAATCTTGAAATACGCCAACCCAACATTTACCTTTGGAGACACCTGTAGAGCTCCTTTATAATCACCCAGTTATGTTGTGACGTTTGGTAGCACACAAAGTGTTCCTCCGGCAAACGGGAGTTGCATGATCTCATAGTCATAGGAACATGTATAAGTCATGAAGAAAGCAATAGCAACATACTAAACGATCGGGTGCTAAGCTAACGGAATGGGTCAAGTCAGTCACATCATTCTCCTAATGATGTGATCCCATTGATCAAATAACAACTCATGTCTATGGTTAGGAAACATAACCATCTTTGATTAATGAGCTAGTCAAGTAGAGGCATACTAGTGACGTTTGGTTTGTCTATGTATTCACACAAGTATTATGTTTCCGGATAATACAATTCTAGCATGAATAATAAACATTTATCATGCTATAAGGAAATAAAATAATAACATTATTATTGCCTCTAGGGCATATTTCCTTCAAGACTACCCTACTCTAATCTTTCTTATCATTGGTGCCCACCCGCTTGTTTCGTTGAAGAACCCATTCCCCACATCAACTAGCGGCGATGCCACAACACGAAGCATCCGCTGTTTTCCGTTTCTCTGCAGACCAACCCAATACGATAGCCCAACACGATATCCAGTAAGATATTTGAAAGAACAAAGCACTAGGATCACGCGGGTAAACACGATGGAATGTGGCCAATTTCTGGCTTTCCACAAAGACCAAAACACCGCTGCAACACCCACTACTAACACCTGTCTTTGGTTCGTATTAGGAAAGCTCTCTATCCACCCACTAAACTCTTCAATCTTGCAAGGAATATTAGCCAGCCCAGTTACACTTCTAACCACTCCCCAAACAAACTTGGCAAGTACAAAATAGGTGCTCTACAATTTCATTATGATCACACAAACTGTAGCTAACATCTTTGCCTTTCCAATTTCGCTTTGCTAAATTATCTCTAGTTAATATGTTGTTCTTGAAGACAAGCTAAAGGAAAAATTTAATTTTCAGAGGGATCTTTGCATAGCATAGCTTTCTGTGAAGCCAAGGTCCCTTACTCGATTTCAGAGTTAAGATACAAAGATATAAGAGTGAATCTACCAAATTTATTCAGGAGCCAGCTACACCTATCCTCTTGGTCAGTCAAGATCACATTCTTACACAAGTCTTTTAATTCATGCCACATCTCAGCAGTCTCCCCCCACTGTACTCGTTTAAATCTAATCTTACTCATCCCATTAGATAAAGCATTTGCCACAGTAAAACCTGTTGGAAATATGAGCAAATTACTACGAGATTTAATCCGAATAAACAGAAGATAAATCATGACTGCAGTAGCAGAGATTAAACTAATCATGCGAACTAGCATAGTAGATGAACATATCACATCTAGGGCACATAGTAGAAAAATGAATTCTACCACGATCTCGAACAGGAAGGATAGAATCACATACGGTGCAGTGGGAGCAGCACCGCCGGCGTTGACGTTGTCGCCCATGTCATCGAGGATGAGGTTGCCGAGGTCAGGGAAGAAGTCGTTGTTGGAAATATGCCCAAGAGGCAATGATAAATTGGTTATTATTATATTTCCTTGTTCATGATAATCGTTTATTATCCATGCTAGAATTGTATTGATAGGAAACTCAGATACATGTGTGGATACATAGACAACACCATGTCCCTAGTAAGCCTCTAGTTGACTAGCTCGTTGATCAATAGATGGTTACGGTTTCCTGACCATGGACATTGGATGTCGTTGATAATGGGATCACATCATTAGGAGAATGATGTGATGGACAAGACCCAATCCTAAGCCTAGCACAAAGATCGTATAGTTCGTATGCTAAAGCTTTTCTAATGTCAAGTATCATTTCCTTAGACCATGAGATTGTGCAACTCCCGGATACCGTAGGAGTGCTTTGGGTCTGCCAAACGTCACAACGTAACTGGGTGGCTATAAAGGTACACTACAGGTATCTCCAAAAGTATCTGTTGGGTTGGCACGAATCGAGACTGGGATTTGTCACTCCGTGTAAACGGAGAGGTATCTCTGGGCCCACTCGGTAGGACATCATCATAATGTGCACAATGTGACCAAGGGGTTGATCACGGGATGATGTGTTACGGAACGAGTAAAGAGACTTGCCGGTAACGAGATTGAACAAGGTATCGGGATACCGACGATCGAATCTTGGGCAAGTATCGTACCGCTAGACAAAGGGAATTGCATACGAGATTGATCGAATCCTCGACATCGTGCTTCATCTGATGAGATCATCGTGGAACATGTGGGAGCCAACATGGGTATCCAGATCCTGCTAGTGGTTATTGGCCGGAGAGGTGTCTCGGTCATGTCTGCATGGTTCCCGAACCCGTAGGGTCTACACACTTAAGGTTCGATGACGCTAGGGTTATAGGGAAAGTATGTATGTGGTTAACGAATGTTTTTCAGAGTCCCGGATGAGATCCCAGACATCACGAGGAGTTCTGGAATGGTCCGGAGGTAAAGATTTATATATGGGAAGTCCTGTTTTGGTCACCGGAAAAGTTTCGGGTGCCATCGGTAACGTACCGGGACCACCGGGAGGGTCCCGGGGGTCCACCAGGTGGGGCTACCTGCCCCAGAGGGCTGCGTGGGCCAAGTGTGAGAGGGGACCAGCCCCAGGTGGGCTGGTGCGCCCACCCCCACCAGGGCCCAAGGCAAAGAGAGAAGGGAAAAGGGGGAAACCCTAGGCGATGGGCCTAAGGCCCACCTAGTGGTGCGCCCCCCTCTCTCCCCCCCCCCCCTTGGCCGCCCCCTAGATGGGATCTAGGGCTGGCCGCCACCCCTAGGGATGGAAACCTAGGTGGGTTCACAGCCCCTCCCTTTCCCCTATATATAGTGGGGTTTTAGGCTGCCATACACACGAGAACATCTCCTTCTTGGCGCAGCCCTACCCCTCTCCCTCCTCGTCTCTTGCGGTGCTTGGCGAAGCCCTGCTGGAGTACCACGCTCCTCCACCACCACCACGCCATCGTGCTGCTGCTGGATGGAGTCTTCCCCAACCTCTCCTTCTCCCCTTGCTGGATCAAGGCGTAGGAGACGTCACCGGGCTGTACGTGTGTTGAACACGGAGGTGCTGTCCGTTCGGCACTAGGATCATCGGCGATTTGGATCACGACGAGTACGACTCCATCAACCCCGTTCACTTGAACGCTTCCGCTTAGCGATCTACAAGGGTATGTAGATGCACTCTCCTTCCCCTCGTTGCTAGATTACTCCATAGATTGATCTTGGTGATGCGTAGAAAATTTTGAATTTCTGCTACGATCTCCAACAGTGGCATCATGAGCTAGGTCTATGCGTAGTTTCTATGCACGAGTAGAACACAAAGTAGTTGTGGGCATTGATTTTGTCAATTTACTTGCCGTTACTAGTCTTATCTTGATTCGGCGGCATCGTGGGATGAAGCGGCCCGGACCGACCTTACACGTACTCTTACGTGAGATTGGTTCCACCGACTGACATGCACTAGTTGCATAAGGTGGCTAGCAGGTGTCTGTCTCTCCCACTTTAGTCAGATCGGATTCGATGAAAAGGGTCCTTATGAAGGGTAAATAGAAATTGGCATATCACGTTGTGGTTTTGGCGTAGGTAAGAAACGTTCTTGCTAGAAACCTATAGCAGCCATGTAAAAACTTGCAACAATAATTAGAGGACGTCTAACTTGTTTTTGTAGCATATGCCTTGTGATGCGATATGGCCAAAAGGATGTGATGAATGATATATGTGATGTATGAGATTGATCATGTTCTTGTAATAGGAATCACGACTTGCATGTTGATGAGTATGACAACCGCCAGGAGCCATAGGAGTTGTCTTAATTTATTTATGACCTGCATGTCAACATAAACATCATGTAATTACTTTACTTTATTGCTAAAGCATTAGCCATAGTAGTAGAAGTAATAGATGACGAGACAACTTCAAGAAGACACGATGATGGAGATCATGATGATGGAGATCATGGTGTCATGCCGGTGACAACGATGATCATGGAGCCCCAAAGATGGAGATCAAAAGGAGCAAAATGATATTGGCCATATCATGTTACTATTTGATTGCATGTGATGTTTATCATGTTTTACTTCTTATTTTGCTTAGAACGATGGTAGCTTAAATAAGATGATCCCTCACTAAAATTTCAAGAAAAGTGCTCCCCCTAACTGTGCACCGTTGCGAAGGTTCATTGTTTCGAAGCACCACGTGATGATCGGGTGTGATAGATTCTAACGTTCGAATACAACGGGTGTTGACGAGCCTAGCATGTACAGACATGGCCTCGGAACACATGCGAAACACTTAGGTTGACTTGACGAGCCTAGCATGTACAGACATGGCCTCGGAACACGGAAGACCGAAAGGTCGAACATGAGTCGTATAGAATATACGATCAACATGGATGTTCACCGATGTTGACTAGTCCGTCTCACGTGATGATCGGACATGGCCTAGTTGACTCGGATCATGTTTCACTTAGATGACTAGAGGGATGTCTATCTGAGTGGGTGTTCATTAAATAATTTGATTAGATGAACTCAATTATCATGAACATAGTCTAAATTGTCTTTGCAAATATGTTGTAGATAAATATCTCACGTTGTAGCTCCCTATTTCAATACGTTCCTAGAGAAAGATTAAGTTGAAAGATATTGTAAGCAATGATGCGGACTAGGTCCGTAGTCCGAGGAGTGTCCTCACTGCTACACAGAAGGCTTACGTCTTTGATGCACCGCTCGATGTGCAAACCCCTACAACGTCGTCTGTGGATGTTGTGAACACCTGACAGAGACACATCCTAATGACTACTTGATAGTTTAGTGCACCATACTTTACGGCTTAGAATCGGGACTCCAATGACGTTCTGAACGTCATAAGACATATGAGATGTTCCAAGAGCTGAAATTGGGATTTCAGGCTCATGCCCGTGTTGAGAGGAATGAGACCTCTGACAAGTTCTTTTGCCAACAAGATGGAGGAGAATAGCTCAGCTAGGGGGCAAGTGCTCAGAATGTCTGGGTGCTACAATCACTTAAATCAAGTGGGAGTTAAACTTCCAGATAAGATAGTGATTGATAGAGTTCTCTAGCCACTATCACTAAGCTACTAGATCTTCGTGATGAACTATGACATGCAAGGGATGGAGTTGATCCCGAAGCTATTCGCGGTGCTTAAGACCGCAAAAGGTAGAAATCAAGAAGGAGCATCAAGTGTTGATGGTTTAACAAGACCACTGGTTTCAAGAAGGGCAAGGGCTAGAAGGGAAACTTCATGGATGGCAAACCAGTTGCCGCTCCAGTGAAGGAACCCAAGGTTGAACCCAAACCCGAGACTAAGTGCTTCTATTGTAAGGGGAACGGTCACTGGTAGCGGAATTACCCCAAATGCATGGTAGATAAGAAGGCTGGCAACTTCAACAAAGTATATACGTGTTATTAATGTGTACCTCGCTAGTACTCCTGGTAGCACCTGGGTATTGGATACCGGTTCAGTTGCTATTATTGGTGACTTGAAGCAAAAGCTACGAACTAAACGGAGACTGGCTAAGGGCGAGGTGACGATGTGTGTTGGAAGTGTTTCCAAAGTTGATGAGATCACCATCGGACGCTCCATCTGCCTTCGGGATTAATATTGAACCTAGATAAATGTTATTAGGTGTCTACGTTAAGCATGAATATGATTAGATCATGTTCATTGCAATACGGTCATTCATTTAAGTTAGAGAATAATGGTTATTCTGTTTACATGAATGATACCTTTCATGGTCATGAACCCTATGTGAATGGTTCATTGAATCTCGGTCGTGGTAATACACATGTTCACGCCAAAAGATGTAGAGTTAATAATGATAGTACCACTTTCTCGTGGCACTGCCGCTTAAGTCATATTGGCGTAAGATGCATGAAGAAACTCCATGTCGATGGATTTTTGGAGTCACTTGATTTTGAATCGCTTGACACATGCGAGCCATGCCTCATGGGCGGGATGACTAAGACCCCGTTTTCAGGTACAATGAAACGGGCAAGTGACTTGTTGGAGATCATGCATGCTGATGCGTGTGATCCAATGAGAATTGAAGCGTGCACTGGATATCGCTATTTTCTCATCTTCACTGACGATTTGAGTCGATATAGGTATATCTACTTAATGAAGCACAAGTCTGAAACGTTTGAAAAGTTCAAGCGATTTCAGAGTGAATTTAAGAATCATCATAACAATAAGATCATGTTCTACGATCTGATCAAAAGGGGATTTTCTGAGTTATAAGTTTGGCAATGACTTAAGACATTGTGGAATTGCTTCACAGTTGAAGCCACCTGGAACACCACAAGGTAATGGTGTGTCCGGACGTCGTAATCGAACCTTATGAGATATGGTGCGATCTATGATGTCTCTTACCAATCTACCGCTATTATTTTGAGGTTATGCATTAGAGACAGCTGCATTCACTTTAGATAGGACACCATCTAAATCCGTTGAGACGACATCGTGTGAACATTGGTTTGGCAAGAAACCAAAGTTGTCGTTTCGTAATGTTTGGGGCTGCGATGCTTAAGGCTTCAGCCGGAGAAGCTCAAACCCAAAGCGGACAAACACATCTTCATAGGATACCCAAAGGTGACAGTTGGGTATACCTTCTATCTCAGATCCGAGGGCAAATTGTTTGTCGCTAAGAAAGGGTCCTTTCTCGAGAAGGAGTTTCTCTCGAAAGAATTGAGTGGGAGGAAGATAGAACTTGATGAGGTTGTCGAACCTTTATTTCAACCAGAGACTGATGCAACACAAAAAGATGTTTTCTGTGGAGCCTACATCTGTTGAATAGGAAGTTAATGATAGTGATCATGAAGCTTCAGATCAAGTTGCTATCGAACCCCGTAGGTCGACAAGGATATGTACTACTCCTGAGTGGTACGGTAATCATGTCTTAGATATCATGTTGTTAGACAACAATGAACCTACGAGCTATGGAGAAGCGATGGTGGGCCCGTATTCCGACAAATGGTTAGAAGCCATGAAATCCGAGATAGGATCCATATATCAGAACAAAGTATAGACTTTGGTGGACTTGCCCGATGATCGGCAAGCCATTGAGATAAATGGATCTTTAAGAAGAAGACGGACGTGGGCGGTAATGTTACCATCTATGAAGCTCGACTTGTGGGAAAGAGTCTTTTCACAAGTTCAAGGAGTTGACTACGATGAGAATTTCTCACCCGTAGCGATGCTTAAGTCCGTCGGAATCATGATAGCATTAGCTGTATTTTTCGATTATGAAATCTTACAGATGGATGTCAAAACAAGTTTTCTTACCAGTTTTCATAAGAAAAGTTGTATGTGATACAATAAAAGGTTTTGTCGATCCTAAGGATGCTAAAAGGTATGCTGGCTCCAGCAATCCTTCTATGGACTAGAGCAAGCATCTCGGAATCGGAATATATGCTTTGATGGAGTGATCAAAGCTTTTAGGTTTATACAATGTTTGCTAGAAACTTGTATTTACAAGAAAGTGAGTGGGAGCACTACAACATTTCTGATAAGTGTATGTGGATGACATATTGTTGATCCGAAATAATGTAGAATTTTTGGAATGCATAAATGGTTGTTTGAAGAGTATTTTTTCAAAGGAAAACCTGGATAAAGCTGCTTACATATTGGGCATCAAGATCTATAGAGATAGATCAAGACGCCTGATGATACTTTCAAAGAATGCACACCTTGACATGTTTTTGAAGGAGTTAAAAATAGATCAGTCAAAGAAGGGGTTCTTACCTGAGTTGTAAGGTGTGAAGATGAGTAAGACTCAAAGATTGACCACGGCAGAAGAAAGAGGAAGGACGAAGGTTGTCCCCTATGCTTTTGTCATAGGCTCTATACGGTATGCCATGCTGAGTACCGCACCAGATGTGTGCCTTGCCACATTTCTGGCAAGAGGGTACAAAGGTGATCTAGGAGTAGATCGCCAGATAGCGGTCAAAATTATCCATAGAGGAATAAGGAAATGTTTCTCGGTTATGGAGGTGATAAAGAGTTCGACGTAAAGAGTTACGTCGATGCAAGCTTAACATCTATCCGGATAGCTCTGAGTAGAGATACCGGATACGTATAATGGAGCAACAATTTGGAATAGCTGAAAGTGGAACGTGGTAGCAGCATCTACGATATAAAGTTTTGCGAAATACATAGGGATCTGAATATGGCAAGACCCGTTGACTACAACCTCTCTCACAAGCATAACATGATCAAACCCAGAACTCTTTGAGTGTTTATAACATAGTGATGTGAACTAGATTAGTGACTCTAGTAAACTCTTTGGATGTTGGTCACATGGCGATGTGACCTGTGAGTGTTAATCACATGGCAATGTGAACTAGATTATTGACTCTAGTGCAAGTGGGAGACTGTTGGAAATATGCCCTAGAGGCAATAATAAATTGGTTATTATTATATTTCCTTGTTCATGATAATCGTTTATTATCCATGCTAGAATTGTATTGATAGGAAGCTCAGATACATGTGTGGATACATAGACAACACCATGTCCCTAGTAAGCCTCTAGTTGACTAGCTCGTTGATCAATAGATGGTTACGGTTTCCTGACCATGGACATTGGATGTCGTTGATAATGGGATCACATCATTAGGAGAATGATGTGATGGACAAGACCCAATCCTAAGCCTAGCACAAAGATCGTATAGTTCGTATGCTAAAGCTTTTCTAATGTCAAGTATCATTTCCTTAGACCATGAGATTGTGCAACTCCCGGATACCGTAGGAGTGCTTTGGGTGTGCCAAACGTCACAACGTAACTGGGTGGTTATAAAGGTACACTACAGGTATCTCCGAAAGTATCTGTTGGGTTGGCACGAATCGAGACTGGGATTTGTCACTCCGTGTAAACGGAGAGGTATCTCTGGGCCCACTCGGTAGGACATCATCATAATGTGCACAATGTGACCAAGGGGTTGATCACGGGATGATGTGTTACGGAACGAGTAAAGAGACTTGCCGGTAACGAGATTGAACAAGGTATCGGGATACCGACGATCGAATCTTGGGCAAGTATCGTACCGCTAGACAAAGGGAATTGCATACGGGATTGATCGAATCCTCGACATCGTGGTTCATCTGATGAGATCATCATGGAACATGTGGGAGCCAACATGGGTATCCAGATCCCGCTGGTGGTTATTGGCCGGAGAGGTGTCTCGGTCATGTTTGCATGGTTCCCGAACCCGTAGGGTCTACACACTTAAGGTTCGATGACGCTAGGGTTATAGGGAAAGTATGTACACGGTTACCGAATGTTTTTCAGAGTCCCGGATGAGATCCCGGACATCACGAGGAGTTCTGGAATGGTCCGGAGGTAAAGATTTATATATGGGAAGTCCTGTTTTGGTCACCGGAAAAGTTTCGGGTGCCATCGGTAACGTACCGGGACCACCGGGAGGGTCCCGGGGGTCCACCAGGTGGGGCTACCTGCCCCAGAGGGCTGCGTGGGCCAAGTGTGAGAGGGGACCAGCCCCAGGTGGGCTGGTGCGCCCACCCCCACCAGGGCCCAAGGCAAAGAGAGAAGGGAAAAGGGGGAAACCCTAGGCTCAGATGGGCCTAAGGCCCACCTAGTGGTGCGCCCCCCTCTCCCCCCCCCCCCCCTTGGCCGCCCCCTAGATGGGATCTAGGGCTGGCCGCCACCCCTAGGGATGGAAACCTAGGTGGGTTCACAGCCCCTCCCTTTCCCCTATATATAGTGGGGTTTTAGGCTGCCATACACACGAGAACATCTCCTTCTTGGCGCAGCCCTACCCCTCTCCCTCCTCGTCTCTTGCGGTGCTTGGCGAAGCCCTGATGGAGTACCACGCTCCTCCACCACCACCACGCCGTCGTGCTGCTGCTGGATGGAGTCTTCCCCAACCTCTCCTTCTCCCCTTGCTGGATCAAGGCGTAGGAGACGTCACCGGGCTGTACGTGTGTTGAACACGGAGGTGCCGTCCGTTCGGCACTAGGATCATCGGTGATTTGGATCACGACGAGTACGACTCCATCAACCCCGTTCACTTGAACGCTTCCGCTTAGCGATCTACAAGGGTATGTAGATGCACTCTCCTTCCCCTCGTTGCTAGATTACTCCATAGATTGATCTTGGTGATGCGTAGAAAATTTTGAATTTCTGCTACGATCCCCAACAGTCGTCGTTCGCGAAGTCGTCGCTACCAGCATTCACGCAAGTGCGCTCCCCAAAAACCTGATCGCCCCTCTCCCGTACAGGATCACGAGAGGCGGGGTTCCGAAGGCCTGCTGTCCCTTCTCCCGGTGCATGCCGAAAGGAGGGATGGAGAAGACTTTCTTGGCGGCGCAATGATCTGGAACGATGGTGTGAAACCATACGAAGCGGCGGCGGCTAGGGTAGACGTCTGCCTGACTATATAGTACGGGCCGGCTAGGTCGTGGGAGTAAACCCCACGTCCGAGTCATCACGATCCAAAAGAAACGGAAACGGTTCAGTAATTAACGCGTCCGTTAATTATTAATTAATAACTCATTAATTTTTCCGAGCAGCAAAAATATAGACATCATGCATAGCTCCGTCCTCGGCTCGGCTCAATCCCGCAACCCGTGTCGCGTCGCGCCGTGGCGAGGTGTGGCGTGGCGAGGCGAGCGAGGAGAAGGAGCGCGCGTGTAGGTCTCCTCTTTGTTGGAAATATGCCCTAGAGGCAATAATAAATTGGTTATTATTATATTTCCTCGTTCATGATAATCGTTTATTATCCATGCTAGAATTGTATTGATAGGAAACTCAGATACATGTGTGGATACATAGACAACACCATGTCCCTAGTAATCCTCTAGTTGACTAGCTCGTTGATCAATAGATGGTTACGATTTCCTGACCATGGACATTGGATGTTGTTGATAACGGGATCACATCATTAGGAGAATGATGTGATGGACAAGACCCAATCCTAAGCCTAGCACAAGATCATCTAGTTCGTATGCTAAAGCTTTTCTAATGTCAAGTATCATTTCCTTAAACCATGAGATTGTGCAACTCCCGGATACCGTAGGAGTGCTTTGGGTGTGCCAAACGTCATAACGTAACTGGGTGGCTATAAAGGTGCACTACGGGTATCTCCGAAAGTGTCTGTTGGGTTGGCACGAATCGAGACTGGGATTTGTCACTCCGTGTAAACGGAGAGGTATCTCTGGGCCCACTCGATAGGACATCATCATAATGTGCACAATGTGACCAAGGAGTTGATCACGGGATGATGTGTTACCGAACGAGTAAAGAGACTTGCCGGTAACGAGATTGAACAAGGTATCGGGATACCGACGATCGAATCTCGGGCAAGTATCGTACCGATAGACAAAGGGAATTGTATACGGGATTGATTGAATCCTTGACATCGTGGTTCATCCGATGAGATCATCGTGGAGCATGTGGGAGCCAACATGGGTATCCAGATCCTGCTGTTGGTTATTGACCGGAGAGTTGTCTCGGCCATGTCTACATGACTCCCGAACCCATAGGGTCTACACACTTAAGTTTCGATGACGCTAGGGTTATAGGGAAAGTATGTACGCGGTTACTGAATGTTGTTCGGAGTCCCGGATGAGATCCCGGACGTCACAAGGAGTTCCGGAATGGTCCGGAGGTAAAGATTGATATATAGGAAGTATGGTTTTGGCCACCGGAAGTGTTCCGGGCATCACCGGTAGTATACCGGGACCACCGGAGGGGTCCGGGGTCCACCGGGAGGGCCCACGGGCCTCGGAGGCCTACATGGGCCAATAGTGGGAAGGGACCAGCCCCTAGGTGGGCCGGGGCGCCTCCCACCAAGGCCCAAGGCGCCTCCAAGAGGGGAGGGGGGCAAACCCTAGGGCAGATGGGCCCTAAGGCCCACCCCAGGTGCGCCTCCCCCTCTCCCCCATGTGGCCGCCACCCTAGATGGGATCTAGGGCTACCGCACCCCTTGGGGTGGGAATCCTAGAGGGGGCGCAGCCCCCTCCCCTCCCCCTATATATACTTGAGGTATGGGGGCTGCCCAAGATACGATTCGATCTCTCTCTTGGCGCAGCCCTACCCCTCTCCCTCCTCGTCTCTCGTAGTGCTTGGCGAAGCCCTGCTGGAGTCCCGCGCTCCTCCACCACCACCACGCCGTCGTGCTGCTGCTGGACGGAGTCTTCCCAACCTCTCCTTCTCCCCTTGCTGGATCAAGGCGTGGGAGACGTCACCGGGCTGCACGTGTGTTGAACACGGAGGCGCCGTTGTTCGGCGCTTAGATCGGAATCAACCGCGATCTGAATCGTTGCGAGTACGACTCCTTCATCCGCGTTCTTGCAATGCTTCCGCTTAGCGATCTACAAGGGTATGTAGATGCACTCCCCTTCCCCTCGTTGCTGGATTACTCCATAGATTGATCTTGGTGATGCGTGGAAAATTTTAAATTTCTGCTACGATCCCCAACAATGGTATCAGAGCTAGGTCTATGCATAGTTTCTATGCACGAGTAGAACACAAGTTGTTGTGGGCGTCGATTTTGTCAATTTGCTTGCCGTTACTAGTCTTATCTTGATTCGGCGGCATCCTGGGATGAAGCGGCCCGGACCGACCTTACATGTACGCTTACGTGAGACTGGTTCCACCGACTGACATGCACTAGTTGCATAAGGTGGCTAGCGGGTGTCTGTTTCTCCCACTTTAGTCGGATCGGATTTGATGAAAAGGGTCCTTATGAAGGGTAAATAGAAATTGGCATGTCACGTTGTGGTTTTGGCGTAGGTAAGAAACGTTCTTGCTAGAAACCTATAGTAGCCACGTAAAAACTTGCAACAACAATTAGAGGACGTCTAACTTGTTTTTGCAGCATATGTCGTGTGATGTGATATGGCCAAAAGTATGTGATGAATAATATATATGTGATGTATGAGATTGATCATGTTCTTGTAATAGGAATCATGACTTGCATGCCGATGAGTATGACAACCGGCAGGAGCCATAGGAGTTGTCTTAATTTATGACCTGCGTGTCAACATAAACGTCATGTAATTACTTTACTTTATTGCTAAATCATTAGCCATAGTAGTAGAAGTAATAGATGACGAGACAACTTCAAGAAGACACGATGATGGAGATCATGGTGTCATGCCGGTGACAACGATGATCATGGAGCCCCAAAGATGGAGATCAAAAGGAGCAAAATGATATTGGCCATATCATGTCACTATTTGATTGCATGTGATGTTTATCATGTTTTACATCCTATTTGCTTAGAACGACGGTAGCTTAAATAAGATGACCCCTCACTAAAATTTCAAGAGAAGTGTTCCCCCTAACTGTGCACCATTGCGAAGGTTCGTTCTTTCGAAGCACCACGTGATGATCGGGTGTGATAGATTCTAACGTTCGAATACAACGGGTGTTGATGAGCCTAGCATGTACAGACATGGCCTCGGAACACATGCGAAACACTTAGGTTGACTTGACGAGCCTAGCACGTACAGACATGGCCTCGGAACACGGAAGACCGAAAGGTCGAACATGAGTCATATAGAAGATACGATCAACATGAGATGTTCACCGTTGATGACTAGTCCGTCTCACGTGATGATCGGACACGGCCTAGTCGATTCGGATCATGTATCACTTAGATGACTAGAGGGATGTCTATCTGAGTGGGAGTTCATTGAATAATTTGATTAGATGAACCTAATTATCATGAACATAGTCTAAATTGTCTTTGCAAATATGTTGTAGATAAATAGCTCACGTTGTAGCTCCATGTTTCAATATGTTCCTAGAGAAAGACCAAGTTGAAAGATATTGTAAGCAATGATGCGGACTAGGTCCGTAGTCCGAGGAGTGTCCTCACTGCTACACAGAAGGCTTACATCTTTGATGCACCGCTCGATGTGTAAACCCCTACAACGTCGTCTGTGGATGTTGTGAACACCTGACAGACATATCCTGATGACTACTTGATAGTTTAGTGCACCATACTTTACGGCTTAGAATCGGGATTCCAATGACGTTTTGAACGCCATAAGACATATGAGATGTTCCAAGAGCTGAAATTGGGATTTCAGGCTCATGCCTGTGTTGAGAGGTATGATACCTCTGACAAGTTCTTTTGCCAACAAGATGGAGGAGAATAGCTCAGCTAGTGAGTATGTGCTCAGAATGTCTGGGTGCTACAATCACTTAAATCAGGTGGGAGTTAAACTTCCAGATAAGATAGTGATTGATGGAGTTCTCTAGCCACTATCACTAAGCTACTAGATCTTCGTGATGAACTATGATATGCAAGGGATGGAGTTGATCCCGGAGCTGTTCACGGTGCTTAAGACCGCAAAAGGTAGAAATCAAGAAGGAGCATCAAGTGTTTGACAAGTGTAACATCCCAAATTTTCAATTTGGAATGTTATACATTAGATCATCATGCATATCATATTTTATTTTGCATTTTGGTTGATCCTAGAAATTCTACGCAACTCAATGACCCACGGAGAGAGTTGGGGATTTCGTTATTTTCATATTTGAGTTTTCTCAAATCTTGAGAATAGGATCATTTGATTTTATTTATTTTATCATCAATTATTTCTATTACAAAAATATGAGAGAGGGAATAAATGACTTTCCCAAAATAAAGAAATATTGAGGATTTAATAATAAAATCAAATAAGATTTTATTTCGGAGTTTTTTGGTGTTTTATTTGAATTTAGGAAAAGAAGTGCGTTTTTCAAAATTGCATTTAGGTCCCAAATAAATGTTCAGCTTGTGCGGCTTGATTTTAGAAGCCCGTGAAAATTTATTTCAGAATTTTTGGAGTCCGTTTAGTATTTCTTATTATTTTATTTTTCTTCCTAGCGGAATAATTAAAAAAATGAACCGACTTAATGGGCCGTGTCCGACCTGGACACCGACTGGGAGGCCTTTATAAGCCGAGGCCCGGCCCCGGGGGAAACCCTAAAGCGCCCTAAGTCGCCGCCGCCCTAAGAAGCCGCTGCCGCCGCCGGTTTCCGCCGCCGAGATTCATCACGCCTCGTTTTCTGTGCTGAAAAAAAAGAAAAAAAAATCGACGTTCGTCGTTTTTCTTTTTCTCGGATTAAATCCGCGATTTTTCTGATCGCGATTCCTGATCCGATTTTTGCTTTAGTATAACTTTTCGCTCGTTTATCGGAATCAGGCGATTCAAGCGCCTAGGGATTCGTCTCGAACCCCTCTACCCGTTTAACCAACTTAAACAAGATTTTGCTACTGTAAAATTTGCCCAAGATCCAGATTACTAGAACGAAGTTGTTTTCTTTCGCCGTTTGACTTTCGTTGCTTCGTTCGATTTGATTCTTTTTGCCAACCAGAGTTCTTAAGTTGAACCTTCTAGTTAGATCTCTTATTTGAGTTTTACCTGTGCATTAGATGAGTACTTATTGTATGCTTGTTTGTTTGTCTGCGATAGAATACTCGGAGTGCGCCGCCTGTTACTTCGAATTGTTAGGTTTCGCGGATCATCAGCAAGGCAAGTAACACTTTGATCATACCTTTTCTACTACCCAGTTTTATTGCATTAGATCAGTCCTCACACATTGCATGATTAGGATCTAATTAAATTGTGGGATGGGAAGTAGATGAGGTAGTACCTATTACCTGTTTATTATCAAACCTTTGGGAGTTACTTCTACGTTTTCTTATTATTGCTATGCTATGCTAGTAGACGTGGAGTGGGTGAGTGATATCCATGACAGATGTGAGATTGTTAATTAATGGTTTATCTAAGGTGGCAACTTAAACACACATCTGGGTAGATTAAGGCACCTGGGTATTCCAGGACTTGCCTGTTTTCTTTTGGACCGCCACCCAGGCTCAAAGGGATCATGAGACTATTCATACTAGAAACTTCTGTGTGCAACCACAAGCTATTATGGGCTCTAGCATAGTTGACTAAGTTGTGCGAACTCTTACAGTGGTAGACTAGCAGATGTAGGGGATGTAGGTGGTACGGTCTACCCGATCGTAAGGTGCTAGCGCTTCTGAAAGACTATGTCTCGGCCATCCGTCTTCTCAAACACCATATAGTGCGAGAAATCAAACGGAGGCGATCGAGTCTTGTGGGGAAAAGTGCGCAAACCTCTGCAGAGTGTAATAAACTAATCATGGTTAGCCGTGTCCCCGGTTATGGACATCTTGAGTATCTAGTACTTGGATTTTCATGTGAATCTCAACATGTTACTCTAAATTAATTTTGTTGGGTTATGTTTAATGATGATGCTTAATTGGGATTGAGGATGCTGTCAACCATTCTCAATGTTTAACAACCACCATGATAGTAATTAAATTTTATTCCTTTGAAGTAGGGAAAAATTGGCTTTACGCAAAACTGTAACCATAGAGCTTTCCACCAGCCAAATATGCATATAGAATAGCTGTTTCATTCCATTACTCTCTATGTGTTACCTTTCCAGCATATTCCATGTGCTGACCCGTTTCGGGCTGCAACGTTAATGTTGCAGACTTTTCAGACGATGATTAAGGAGTTTTTAGGTCGTGGTTCTATACTCAGTGATGCCGTTGGAGTTGATGGACTCACTTATCTTCCAAGCCTTTTGATGTTATCGTTATTAGATGGCCTTAAGCCATACTTATTGTAATAAGTTCTCTTTTGAGACACTCGATGTAATAAGTGTGTGATTGCTACTCTGCTATAAGTCCTCCGAGTACTATGTGGTGTCAGCATTATTGATCTAGGGTGACACCGGAGCACAGAGATCAGACCGTTTGAGGTCTGGTCGCTACAGAGATGGTATCAGAGCACACGCTGACTGTAGGACACGACCACTAAGTTAGAGACCTAGATCACTATTCACTCTCTTCTCTTCTGACCTCTCATCTTTTCTACTCTTTAGGATGGCGGATGCAAGGAACAAGTTCAAACAACCGGATGAAGATACACCCTTTGGACGACACTTGAAGGAAGTCACTAGATACCTGAACATAGGAGTACCAAGCTTCACAGGAACCTACAACGCCACTTTACCTGAAGAAGAGCGCTGGATGATTCAAGTTCAAGTTCCAGGAAGGACGTTCATGCCAGTCACTGAGCCCATAGAGTTTCTTTTGATGCACCAACTTGGAGTCTAGGAAAGAGCATGGCAGCTCACATCGCCATGGGACGCATTGGAGAAGTCTACGGCAAGGATCTCAAGGATACTATCTACTAGATTTGTGGGCGCCGAGATGAGCACTGGGAGATGATCAGCACCAGGAAGGATAGATCAATCGCAGCTTTTATCCAGGAGCTAAACCAGCACATTCGATGACAGGAGAACCAGATGTGCGCCGACATGATAGATCTGAAGAAGGCTAAGACTAGAATCAAGGAACTGGAGGAAGAACTCAAGGCTACACGTGAAGATTATGAAGAAGAAATTGAAGTATTGGTCGAGAAGAATGACAACCTAATCAAGAAGATTGGAATAGTTATGGGAGGCCCTACGCCAGTTGATGAAGACGAAGAACCCAAGGAGATTAGCCCGGAAAACTACATCATCATCGACGGCACCGACTCGGAAGCAGATAGTAGTGATGATGATTATGTTGATGAAGCTGGAGCAGATATTATGGAGTCAACGATCGTAGAATATTTCTAGTAGACCACCTCATTAGTAGTAGTAGTCCACCATGTAAATATAGTAGTCCGAGCACTTTTGCGATAGATAGATCGATTGTATGCCCTTGTTTGATTGATTGAAGTGAATTGTTTGTTTTGCCTCATGTGCATATGGGTAGTGTTTTCTCTTTAGAACCCCTCTATTCTTATATCTCATCTTTTCTAAAACCCTCAGATGCCTCCGAGACGTGACCCCGAATTTACCTTTCCACCGGAGCTCACCCAGTTGATCCAGCAGCAGAACACATTGATGCAGTTGCTAGTCCAGAATCAGAATCGGGGGAACAACAACAACAACCCACCACCACCACCACCACCTGTTGACCACTTAGCCCGTTTTCTTAGGCTGAATCCGCCGGTGTTTTCCAGTAGCACCGAGCCGATAGTAGCAGATGATTGGCTCCGCAAGACAGCTAGGGAGTTGACCACAGCAGGATGCACAGATGCGGAGAAGGTGAAGTTTGCCGCACATCAGCTAGAAGGACCCACAGCATCATGGTGGGAGAATTTCACAGCCACTTTCCCAGTCGACACTATCACATGGGACCAGTTTCAGCAGGCTTTTTGAACTGCCCATGTTTCAGCAGGAGCTATGGCCATGAAGAAGCGTGAGTTTCGCAACTTGCGCCAAGGAGGACAGACAGTTGGCCAGTATGTGGAGGAATTTAGTAAGCTAGCACGTTATGCCCCAGATGACGTCGCTACGGATGCAGCTAAGCAGGAGAAGTTTCTAGAAGGACTGAATGATGAGTTGAGCATGCAGTTGATGGTAGCAACCTTCAACACCTACCAGGAGTTGGTAGATCGTGCTCTTATGATTGAAGGCAAGCAGCAGCAAATTGAGAATCGCAATAGGAAGTATGGACAAGGAAAGTACAATTCAGGAGCTCAGCAGAAGCCACGTTTTACCCCTAGACCGGGAGGACATTTTCAGCATACCCATGGAGGAGGTAGCTCGCACAATCACAATGGCACCAAGAATGGTAATGGCAATGGAGGAAGCAATGGCCAGAACCGCACCAACCCATCAACCCCAGCCAAGAAGGACCTAAGCCAAGTCACTTGCTTTAAGTGTTCGAAGACCGGACATTATGCCAATGAATGTCCTGAAGGCCAAAATGGCAATGGAAGTTCTGGGAAGAAGCCGAACCCTTTCAACAGGGGACAGGTGAACCACGTTAGCATGGAGGAGGTTGAAGCTCAGCCCGATGCAGTAATAGGTAAGTTTTTGGTTAAGTCATTTACTGCACTCGTTCTTTTTGATACTGGTGCATCGCATTCATACATCTCAAGGGGATTTGTGGATAAGTATAACCTATCAACCCAAGCCCTTAGGTCACCCATGTTAGTAACCTCGCCCGGAGCAGAGTATGTGGCTAGTCTATGGTGTGACCGGTTACCATTAAGGATTGGTAACTATGTTTTCCCTCAGACCTAATAGTATTGGAATCTCAAGGATTGGATGTGATATTAGGCATGGATTGCTTATCAAAGTATGAAGGGAATATTGAGTGTGCTAGTAAGACAATTTTGCTTACCACCCCAGAAGAGAGAAGGATCAAGTATGTATCCCGGCATGTGCCAAAGAGGACTCAAGTAAATTGCCTAACAGGAGTTGTGCAGGAGGAAGTACCAGTGGTAAGGGATTTTCCCGATGTATTTCCGGAAGAGTTGCCAGGCATGCCACCGGATAGAGATATTGAGTTTTTGATTGAGCTATTGCCAGGCACAGGGCCAATATCAAAGAGACCATATAGGATGCCAGCAAAGGATTTGGTGGAAATTAAGAAGCAGATTAAGGAGTTACTGGATAAGGGATATATCCGCCCAAGTTCTTCGCCTTGGGGATCGCCAATACTTCTAGTGGAGAAGAAGGATGGATCGTTAAGGATGGTTGTTGATTATCGAGGATTGAATGAAGTAACGATCAAAAACAAGTACCCACTACCAATGATCAACGATCTGTTTGATCGATTGCAAGGAGCTAAGGTATTTTCCAAGATCGATCTGCGATCAGGATACCACCAGTTGAAGATTCGAGAACAGGATATTCCTAAGACAGCTTTTACCACCAGATATGGGCTGTACGAGTATACCGTTATGTCATTTGGTCTGACTAACGCACCTGCCTATTTTATGAACATGATGAACAAAGTGTTTATGGAGTTTTTGGATAAGTTCGTCGCAGTGTTCATTGATGATATTCCGGTTTATTCGAAGAATGAAGAGGAACATAAGGAGCATTTACGTTTGGTACTTGGAAAGCTCAGAGAACATCAATTATATGCCAAGTTCATCAAATGTGAGTTTTGGTTGAAGGAAGTAGGATTCCTCGGACACGTTATATCTGGAGAAGGTATAGCAGTTGATCCCACTAAAGTTGAAACTGTGACCAAGTGGGAAGCCCCAACAACAGTTGGAGAGATCCGGAGTTTTCTTGGACTCGCAGGATACTACCGGAGATTTATTGAGAATTTCTCAAAGATTGCGAAGCCTATGACAGAGTTGTTAAAGAAAGGTACCAAGTTCATATGGACAGAGGAATGTGAGGCTAGTTTCCAGGAATTGAAGAAACGCTTGGTTACCTCACCAGTGTTGATTTTGCCAGACCAGACCAAAGATTATGAGGTGTATTGCAACGCTTCACGTTGAGGACTTGGAGGAGTGCTTATGCAGGAAAAGAGAGTTGTTTCATATGCCTCAAGACAACTGAAGCCTCATGAGTTGAATTATGCTACGCATGATTTGGAGTTAGCAGCCGTAGTGCATGCTTTGAAAACATGGAGACATTTCCTCATTGGAAATCATTGTGAGGTGTACACGGATCATAAGAGTTTGAAGTACATTTTCACCCAGAAGGAGTTGAATCTCAGACAAAGGAGATGGTTGGAGCTTATCAAGGATTATGATATGAAATTGCATTATCATCCTGGAAAGGCTAATGTAGGGATCAAAGGGATCATGAGACTATTCATACTAGAAACTTCCGTGTGCAGCCACAAGCTATTATGCGCTCTAGCATAGTTGACTAAGTTGTGCGAATTTTTACAGTGGTAGACTAGCAGATGTAGGGGATGTAGGTGGTACGGTCTACCCGATCGTAAGGTGCTAGCGCTTCTGAAAGACTATGTCTCGGTCATCCGTCTTCTCAAACACCATGTAGTGCGAGAAATCAAACGGAGGCAATCGAGTCTTGTGGGGAAAAGTGCGCAAACCTATGCAGAGTGTAATAAACTAATCATGGTTAGCCGTGTCCCCGGTTATGGACATCTTGAGTATCTAGTACTTGGATTTTCATGTGAATCTCAACATGTTACTCTAAATTAATTTTGTTGGGTTATGTTTAATGATGATGCTTAATTGGGATTGAGGATGTTGTCAACCATTCCCAATGTTTAACAACCACCATGATAGTAATTAAATTTTATTCCTTTGAAGTAGGGAAAATTTGGCTTTACGCAAAACTGTAACCATAGAGCTTTCCACCAGTCAAATATGCATATAGAATAGCTGTTTCATTCCATTACTCTCTATGTGTTACCTTGCCAGCATATTCCATGTGCTGACCCGTTTCGGGCTGCAACGTTAATGTTGCAGACTTTTCAGACGACGATTAAGGAGTTTTTAGGTCGTGGTTCTATACTCAGTGATGCCGTTGAAGTTGATGGACTCACTTATCTTCCAAGCCTTTTGATGTTATCGTTATTAGATGGCCTTAAGCCATACTTATTGTAATAAGTTCTCTTTTGAGACACTCGATGTAATAAGTGTGTGATTGCTACTCTGCTATAAGTCCTCCGAGTACTGTGTGGTGTCAGCATTACTGATCCAGGGATGACACCGGAGCACAGAGATCAGACCGTTTGAGGTCTGGTCGCTACAACAAGACCACTGGTTTCAAGAAGGGCAAGGGCCAGAAGGGAAACTTCATGGATGGCAAACCAGTTGCCGCTCCAGTGAAGGAACCCAAGGTTGAACCCGAACACGAGACTAAGTGCTTCTATTGTAAGGGGAACGGTCACTGGTAGCGGAATTACCCCAAATGCATGGTAGATAAGAAGGCTGGCAACTTCAACAAAGTATATACGTGTTATTAATGTGTACCTTACTAGTACTCCTGGTAGCACCTGGGTATTGGATACCGGTTCAGTTGCTATTATTGGTGACTTGAAGCAAAAGCTACGGACTAAACGGAGACTGGCTAAGGGTGAGGTGACGATGTGTGTTGGAAGTGTTTCCAAAGTTGATGAGATCACCATCGCATGCTCCATCTGCCTTCGGGATTAGTATTGAACCTAGATAAATGTTATCAGGTGTCTACGTTGAGCATGAATATGATTAGATCATGTTCATTGCAATACGGTTATTCATTTAAGTTAGAGAATACTGGTTATTCTATTTACATGAATAATACCTTTCATGGTCATGCACCCTATGTGAATGGTTCATTGAATCTCGGTCGTGGTAATACACATGTTCACGCCAAAAGATGTAGAGTTAATAATGATAGTACCACTTTCTTGTGGCACTGCCGCTTAGGTCATATTGGCGTAAGATGCATGAAGAAACTCCATGTCGATGGATGTTTGGAGTCACTTGATTTTGAATCGCTTGACACATGCGGGCCATGCCTCATGGGCAGGATGACTAAGACCCCGTTTTCAGGTACAATGAGACGGGCAAGTGACTTGTTGGAAATCATACATGATGATGCGTGTGATCCAATGAGAAATTGAAGCGTGCGGTGGATATCACTATTTTCTCATCTTCGCTGACAATTTGAGTAGATATAGGTATATTTACTTAATGAAGCACAAGTCTAAAACGTTTGAAAAGTTCAAGCAATTTCAGAGTGAAGTTAAGAATCATCATAACAGGAAGATCATGTTCCTACGATCTGATCAAAAGGGGATTTTCTGAGTTATGAGTTTGGCAATCACTTAAGACATTGTGGAATTGTTTCGCAGTTGAAGCCACCTGGAACACTCAGCGTAATGGTGTGTCCGGATGTCGTAATCGAACCCTATGAGATATGGTGCGATCTATGGTGTCTCTTACCGATCTACCGCAATTATTTTGAGGTTATGCATTAGAGACAGCTGCATTCACTTTAGATAGGACACCATATAAGTCCGTTGAGACGACGTCGTATGAACATAGGTTTGGCAAGAAACCAAAGTTGTCGTTTCTTAATGTTTGGGGCTGCGATGCTTAAGGCTTTAGCCGGAGAAGCTCAAACCCAAAAGCGGACAAACACATCTTCATAGGATACCCAAAGGTGACAGTTGGGTATACCTTCTATCTCAGATCCGAGGGCAAATTGTTTGTCGCTAAGAACGGGTCCTTTCTCGAGAAGGAGCTTCTCTTGAAAGAATTGAGTGGGAGGAAGATAGAACTTGATGAGGTTGTCGAACCTTTACTTCAACTAGAGAGTGATGCAACACAGAAAGATGTTTTCTGTGGCGCCTACGTCTGTTGAAGAGGAAGTTAATGATAGTGATCATGAAACTTTGGATCAAGTTGCTATCGAACCTCGTAGGTCGACAAGGATATGTACTACTCCTGAGTGGTACGGTAATCCTGTCTTAGATATCATGTTGTTAGACAACAATGAACCTACGAGCTATGGAGAAGCAATGGTGGGCCCGTATTCCGACAAATGGTTAGAAGCCATGAAATCCGAGATAGGATCCATGTATCAGAACAAAGTATGGACTTTGGTGGACTTGCCCGATGATTGGCGAGCCATTGAGATAAATGGATCTTTAAGAAGAAGATGGACATGGGCGGTAATGTTACCGTCTATGAAGCTCGACTTGTGGGAAAGAGTCTTTTCACAAGTTCAAGGAGTTGACTATGATGAGAATTTCTCACCCGTAGCGATGCTTAAGTCCGTCGGAATCATGTTAGCATTAGCTGTATTTTTCGATTATGAAATCTGACAGATGGATGTCAAAACAAGTTTTCTTACCAGTTTTCGTAAGAAAAGGTTGTATGTGATACAATAAAAGGTTTTGTCGATCCTAAGGATGCTAAAAGGTATGCTAGCTCCAGCAATCCTTCTATGGACCAGAGCAAGCATCTCGGAGTCAGAATACATGCTTTGATGGAGTGATCAAATCTTTTAGGTTTATACAATGTTTGCTAGAAACTTGTATTTACAAGAAAGTGAGTGGGAGCACTACAACATTTCTGATAAGTATATGTGGATGACATATAGTTGATCCGAAATAATGTAGAATTTCTGGAATGCATAAACGGTTGTTTGAACAGTGATTTTCAAAGGAAGACCTGGATAAAGCTGCTTACATATTGGGCATCAAGATCTATAGAGATAGATCAAGACACCTGATGATACTTTCAAAGAACGCACACCTTGACATGTTTTTGAAGGAGTTAAAAATAGATCAGTCAAAGAAGGGGTTCTTACCTGAGTTGTAAGGTGTGAAGTTGAGTAAGACTCAAAGATTGACCACGGCAGAAGGAAGAGGAAGGACGAAGGTCGTCCCCTATGTTGTTGTCATAGGCTCTATACGGTATGCCATACTGAGTACCGCACCTGATGTGTGCCTTGCCACATGTCTGGCAAGAGGGTACAAAGGTGATATAGGAGTGGATCACCAGATAGCGGTCAAAATTATCCTTAGAGGAATAAGGAAATGTTTCTCGGTTATGGAGGTGATAAAGAGTTCGACGTAAAGAGTTACGTCGATGCAAGCTTAGCACCTATCCGGATAGCTCTGAGTAGAGATACCGTATACGTATAATGGAGCAACAATTTGGAATAGCTCCAAGTGGAACGTGGTATCAGCATCTACGATGTGACATAAAGTTTTGCGAAATACATAGGGATCTGAATATGGCAAGACCCGTTGACTACAACCTCTCTCACAAGCATAACATGATCAAACCCAGAACTCTTTGAGTGTTAATCACATAGTGATGTGAACAAGATCATTGAGTCTAGTAGACTCTTGGATGTTGGTCACATGTCGATGTGACCTGTGAGTGTTAATGACATGGCGATGTGAACTAGATTATTGACTCTAGTGCAAGTGGGAGACTGTTGGAAATATGCCCTAGAGGCAATAATAAATTGGTTATTATTATATTTCCTCGTTCATGATAATGGATTATTATCCATGCTAGAATTGTATTGATAGGAAACTCAAATACATGTGTGGATACATAAACAACACCATGTCCCTACTAAGCCTCTAGTTGACTAGCTCGTTGATCAATAGATGGTTACGGTTTCCTGACCATGGACATTGGATATTGTTGATAACGGGATCACATCATTAGGAGATTGATGTGATGGACAAGACCCAATCCTAAGCCTAGCACAAGATCGTGTAGTTCGTATGCTAAAGCTTTTCTAATGTCAAGTATCATTTCCTTAGACCATGAGATTGTGCAACTCCCGGATACCGTAGGAGTGCTTTGGGTGTGCCAAACGTCACAACGTAACTGGGTGGCTATAAAGGTGCACTACGGGTATCTCCGAAAGTGTCTGTTGGGTTGGCACGAATCGAGACTGGGATTTGTCACTCCGTGTAAACGGAGAGGTATCTCTGGGCCCACTCGGTAGGACATCATCATAATATGCACAATGTGACCAAGGAGTTAATCACGGGATGATGTGTTACGGAATGAGTAAAGAGACCTGCCGGTAACGAGATTGAACAAGGTATCGGGATACCGATGATCGAATCTCGGGCAAGTATCGTACCGATAGACAAAGGGAATTGTATACGGGATTGATTGAATCCTTGACATCGTGGTTCATCCGATGAGATCATCGTGGAGCATGTGGGAGCCAACATGGGTATCCAGATCCCGCTGTTGGTTATTGACCGGCGAGTTGTCTCGGCCATGTCTGTTTGGAATGTCGGCTACCTCATATTTTATTATCAAAAATCTATAGCCGATGCTATGAAAAGCATAGCCCAGAAGAACACAATCCACGGTTTTTGGTCCAAGCTTGCGCTTCTTGGGAATTGGTATATCGACTTTCGCCAAACAACCCCAAATACGTAGGTAAGAGAGTTTCAATCTTTTCTTTTCTCATTCCTCAAATGGGGTCATGGTCTTATGCTTTGTGGGAACTCGGTTTAGGACATCACGCAGTCATTAGCGCCTCCCCCACCATTCCTTGGAGAGACCCGATGTGTCTAACATGGTGTTAACCATATTAGTTAGAGTTCGGTTCTTTATTTCGGCTACCCCATTTGACTGAGGTGAGTAGGGAGGCGTCCTCTCATGGATTATACCATGTTCCGCACAAAACAAATCAAATTCATTGGAAAAATACTCTCCACCACGATCAGACCTAAACCGTTTAATTTTTCGATCAAGTTGGTTCTCTGCTTCAGCTTTATAGTTTTTGAAGAAAGTTAAAGCCTCATCTTTTGATTTAGAAGATACACATAACAATATCTAGTGGAGTCATCAATCAACGTCATGAAGTATCTCTTTCCACCTTTTGTCAACACACCATTCATCTCACAAAGATCGGAATGTATAAGCTCTAGCGGCGCCAAGTCTCTTGCCTCTGCAGTCTTATGGGACTTGCGAGATTGCTTAGCTTGCACACATACTTGGCACTTGGAGCCTTTGACAGTAGAGATTTTCAGAATTAAATTCATATTGGCTAGCCGTGTCATGCAACCAAAGTTAAATGTGACAAAGTCGTGAATGCCAAATATCAGACTCATTATTGTCGCAAACATTATTAATAACTTTAGTGCAAATATCTGACAAAGAGAGGCAGAACAAGCCTCCACTCTCATAGCCTTTTCCAACAAATTGTTCATACTTAGAAATTGCAACTTTATTGGATTCGAAAACCAACTTAAAACCATCTCGACATAAACAGGAACCGCTAACGAGATTTTTATTGATGGACGGCACATGATGAACGTTCTTCAGACGCATGGTCTTCCCCGAAGTAAACTTCAGATCGGCCGTACCAACACCTCGAACGATGGCATGTGACCCGTTCCCCATCAACACGGGATAAGTCCCTGTGACCTGGTAAGAACAAAACATGGAGGCATCAGCACAAACATGTACATTGGCACCGGTGTCAATTAACCAATTAGGAGATTGAAATACTAAAAGGATGGTAGGAAGAATACCGTACCCAAAATCCTTCATATCAGTATCACCGATGACAACATTAGCGGACTTGCCGCTCTTCTCATGTTTGCACTCCTCAAAGCGGTTAGGACCCTTCGGAGCCCAGTGATTAGGATCACCGCAGACATGGCAAGGTCCCTTCCCTTTCTTATGAGAATTCTACTTAAAGTTGGTAGAATGTGACGGCTTGTTCTTTGTATCAAACTTGCCTTTGCCCTGAGTTTTGTTCTTGTTGTTTTTGAACTTGTTGGGCTGGAAGTTCTTCTTCTATACCATGTGGGCACTAGAAGCTCCCTCAGCAACTCAAGCACGTGTGTCCTTTGCTCTCGCCTTCTATTCAACATCAAGAGTACCAATGAGATCCGCAACGGAAAACTCCTGTCTCTTGTGTTTCAGGGAAGTAGAAAAATTGTTCCACAAAGGTGGAAGCTTGGCAATGATGCATCCGACAACACACACTTGAAGTACTTAAGTTCTTTTGTGAGCGACTGTATCTCATGAGCCTGTTGTACAACAGAACGCTCATCGGTTATCTTGTAGCCATAGAATTGCTCCATGACGTACAATTCGCTGCCGGTGTCCAAGCACCAAACTTGACCTCGAGCGCAGCCCACATGTACTTGCCGTTGTCAAACGACATATACAAATACATAATGGAGTCATCAAGAACACTCAGAAGAGCGCCTTTAAAGAGAGTATCGATCTTCTCAAACGCTTCCAGTTGTGTTGGATTAAGTTCGCCATCAGGCTTGCCCTTGGTGGCGTCATAGTAGCCCATGGTCTGAAACCAGTAGACTGCTCTCGTGCGCCACCTCTTATATTGTGCCCCTTTAAAGGCAGGCGGCTTCAGATGCACATCAAAACCATTCTGAGTAAATTGCCTATAATCGGGTTTTTGGATTGTTGGAAATATGAGCAAATTACTACGAGATTTAATCTGAATAAACAGAAGATAAATCATGACTGCAGTAGCAGAGATTAAACTAATCATGCGAACTAGCATAGTAGATGAACCTATCACATCTAGGGCACATAGTAGAAACATGAATTCTACCACGATCTCGAACAGGAAGGATAGAATCACATATGGTGCAGCAGGAGCGGCACCGTCGGCATTAACATTGTCGCCCATGTCGTCGAGGATGAGGTTGCTGAGGTCGGGGAAGAAGTCGTTGTTTGCGAAGTCGTTGCTGCCAGCAGTCGCGCACGCTCCCCAAAAACCTGATCGCCCCTCTCCCGTACAGGATCACGAGAGGCGGGGTTCCGGAGGCCTGCTGTCCCTTCTCGTGGTGCATGCCGAAAGGAGGGATGGAGAAGACTTGCTTGGTGGCGCAATGATCTGGAACGATGGTGCGAAACCATACGAAGCGGCGGCGGCTAGGGTAGACGTCTGCCTGACTATATAATGCGGGTCGGGTAGGTCATGGGAGTAAACCCCACGTCCGAGTCATCACGATCCAAAAGAATCGGAAATGGATCAGTAATTAACGCGTCCATTAATTATTAATTAATGAATCATTAATTTTTCCCAAGCAGCAAAATATAGACAACGTGCATAGCTCTATCCTCGGCTCAATCCCGCAACCCGCGGCGCGACGAGGCGAGCGAGGAGGAGGAGCGCGCGTGTAGGTCTCCTCTTCTCATGCTCATACAAGTGGTAGAAGAGCTCACCTTATAAAGAGGTGCAACTCTCTCTCAACTTCCGAGGTGGGACTAAACTTTAGTCTCACTCACTCCATTTACATGTGTGCATGAATGGGCCAAGAGAATTTCAGAATTTTAGTTGGGCTTTGACCAAAGGCTACTACCAAAATTCCAACAAAACCATCACTGGAAGTAAGCAGAAAAGGCCTAGGAAATTGCACACTTAAATGCCTATCTCCGAGCCATATGTAAGTCCAAAACATAGTTCTCTGTCCGTTCCCCATCATTTTCCTATTGTATTGCAAGAAAATAGGTTTAACTTTCATTAGACCCTGCCAAAAATGGGACTGGCCAGGTTTACTATCAGCATATCTTAGTGTACATTTCTTTAACTCAAATCCTACCAAACCTTAGTTTCATTTTCTAACTTCCAAATCCATTTGCACAACAAACAAATATTCATAATATCTAAATCTATCACTCCTAAACCTCCCAATTCTTTCGGCCTACACACATCCTCCCACTTCACTAAGTGATACTTTTTAGGATTGTTTTCTTCTTGCCATAACATTCTTTTCATAAAAAATCATTCTTTTACTAGGCCCTTTAGGGAGTTCGAACAAGGACATCATATAAAGAGGAATACTACTCAAATTAGAAGTAATCAAAATGAGTCTACCACTATAAGATCTATTCCCACCTTTCCAAACACTGAGTTTATTTTCCATTTTCTCTTCAGGCCAACTCGAAACACTATTACAAAGTCTAATCGCATTAATGGGTATCCCCAAATATCTAGAAGGTATTTTACCAACAGCACAAGTAAAAATAGTAGAATAGCTCTCATGTTTATCTCTAGCTTCTTCAAAATAGAAGACTTCACTTCTATGAAAATTATCTTTCAAGCCAGTTAATTGTTCAAATAAACGGAAAATTAATTTAATGTTTCTAGCACTCTCCAGATTATCTTGGAACATAAAAATCGCATCATCGGCATATTGGAGCATGCTAACACCCCCAGGCACTAAATTTTGGGCTAGTCCCTGAATATAACCTTTTCTCTTGTGCTTTGATCATTAACAAATTAAGGACATCCATAGCTATGTTAATAAGTAATGGGGAGAAAGGGTCCCCCTGTCGAAGCCCTTCCTTCATCCCGAAGAAAGGACCTATTTGATCATTAACCATAACTGCCACATTTCCCCTTTCTTCTGTTTGCATGACCCAGCTAATAAATTCGGACTGTTGGTCTGGTCGCCGCTGAGGTAGAGCAGGACATGGGACACACACCAGCTCACAGGACTCGAAGCGCCACCATCTCTCAAGCCATACTCTTCCTAATCAGAGCTCGTGCCTTGCATGTTGCCAGTGGACGTGGGAGCTGTGCACCATACGTGGCGCCTGAGAGTGTGACTCCGCCTAGCAAACATCCGCCGGGAGGGTTGTCCCAGTTTCCCACGCCCGCTGCCTGGCACGGCAAGCACACTGCGCCATACTTACGTCGGCTGAGGCCCAAACATTGATCTCCGCTCGGCGTGGCAACGAAGCGGTTGCACATCCACCACGGCGTTCGGAAGCCAAACGGACTGCACTTCCTCTGGGGAGTCCGCGACGACACGCCTCGCGCCATATCAATGCACCATTTGGGCGGATGCAATGGATTCCCATCTGATGGAGTCCGACCATTGTCGTCGGGTGGACTCCTCCTAGGAACAGGGGAGTGCAGGGCGGACGACCATCTCCTCCTCGAGGCCGCGTGGGACGAGCTCCGGGTCAACGGATTGGGGGTGTAGGACTCGGATCCGCTGCCCGCCATGCCAGAGAAGGGGGGAGATCGTCGGACGAGAGCTTGTGGGATGAGGGGAGTGGTTTGGAGTGGAATGCGGCTAGGGTTTCCTCCGAAGTGCGGATATGGGTAAATTTATGTAGAGACAATGGGTCATAGTGGGCCGGATCAGACGTGACAGGCGTGTCCGGGCACGCCCGGGTGTCCCCATATCCGTCCCACATATGGACTGGATATGAGGGTTATCAGTCAGTCCGAACGTTTGGGTCGGATATGAAGCGTCCGCTTGAGTGGCAATTTTTTCGTCCGGACAATGACCGGGCAGCCCACCCGGGCATTTAGGGCGGGTACGGGTCCGGTTATAGGTGCTCTAAAATCTTGAGAGTGGGGTTTTTTTTTTGCTCTTTTAAAATTTTAGAGTGAATTCATATTGTATATAACATTCAGAAATCAAATATCTAATCCCAGTGGCAACGAGCGCGGTTTCCTCTAGTATAAATCCTACTTGAGAAGCAGATCGGTTCAAGAAAGAATGCCTTAGTGAAAACTAAAAACAAGATAAAAGTCCCTCCGTTGAAAGAATTTAAGAATTGCAATCCTTAAAGAAAACACTGCTTCGTCATTTGATTTGTAAAATTTGCAATACATATGAGTTCTTTATTTGAAGTATTCTTTTATTGGAGAAATTTTTAATCTGTTCATTTTTAGTCATATGAGTACAAAGAACAATAAAGATAATAAAAATCACAACTACGTCCACCTAGTAATGATAACAAGTGCTCGAGCAAGCCGATGGCGCGTCGCCGTCATCGCCCTTCCGTTATTGAAGCCGGGCAAACCTTGTTGTAGTAGACAGTCGAGAAGTCGTCGTGCTAAGTCTTCATAGGATCAGCGCACCAGAGCAGCAACCATCAGCGATGAAGAAAGTCGTATATTAGAAGGATCAAACATGTAAACACTCAAACTAAGACGAACGAAGACCGGATCAAATAGATCATTCGAAGACCAGCACTGGCTGAATCCCGTGAGATCCGACGGAGACACACCTTCACACGCCCTCCGACGATGCTAGACGCACCATCGAGGCAGGGATAGAACGTGGGAGATATTATTCATACTAAGGGGCATCATTGTCGCCACACAGACCGAACCAAGACGTTGAATATAAAAAGAATAAAAACGGGGTCCCGCCCGCCGCTGGGGGGTGTGGGGCGAGATCCTCCGCATCTCCATGGCTCAGAGGTCATTGGAGATAGGGCAGACCAACGGCGTCAACAGGAGAAGAAGGGGCTTTTCTTATGGATGAGGAAAGAGATCCCCTTAGTGTGCGTCCAGTACGAAATCTTATTTGAAGTATTCTTGCATTATAGAAAAAACACTATATAGGCTTAAAGAAACTAATATGTTTTCCTCTGATCATCAAACATGGAAAAATCCATGAAACTCTCTTATTTTGCAAAAAAAAAAACGAACGTGGAACATTGATGTAGAATTTTTTTTAATCTGTCACTAAATTACAAAATCGTGTTTCTGCCTTTCCTAACTGCTGCGGATCCTACAAATTAAAGTGGTTCCTGTGTAATTTTGTCCAGAAAAGATGTGAAAGGTGGAATAAAATACCCGGAGCATCCTTTCGGACTGCCTGCCTGCCGCCCAAACGCTGAATCAAAGCTTTGTTTATCCGGGCACATACACGCACAAAGCCTGGTGGCCGCATGCGCTGAGATGGGATCTAGTCACCTGGGGCCCACCTGTCACCATCATTTCCAAGCTGTGGGTACTCGGTGCCGCTGCTACGTGTTAACCACCAACTACAGTACCCATCAAGTGACGCGACGCCTCAAGCGAGAAATGGGAAATCCACCGATGAAAACAAGGGAGGGTTGTCTAGGTTTGGATATCTTGGGGTCTCCCGTGGGCTGAATAACCAAATGAGCTTGATTTTTCTGGGACTATGCTGATGTCTCCTCAAAGTATCATAAAACTACACAAACAACAACAAGAAGAAAATGCCATAGACACCGGTTGACTTTGGATCATCGTTCGTTTTTTGAAAAGGATCCGAATCTATTATAAAAGTTCGCCAAAAGTAAAAGGCACCTCAAACACAATAAATATTACATCGAGAGCCCTGAAGTTTTGAACGACTACTGCCGTCACAACATGTCGTTGTCGTCGCTTCCTGTCCGAGTTGGCCTGACTTTGTCAGTAACAGCCCAGAAGTATTCGTGCAACATGCTCATTGGACTAGCGCCACAGAGTCGTAGTCGTCACGCATTGAACCCTTGAAACATTTTGAAGCACCTAACAACAAAATTTGTCCTCATGCATGCAGAGCGAGAAACTCTAACCTCGTCGTCCCACAAAGATGACAAGAATCTTGCGCTAGAGCTCTGTCAAACTCCGCCCACACGAACTCGAGGAGGATTGAAACCGGGAAGACTAGCTCAAAGATGAAGCACCGCCCCTATGAGAAAAAACTTTAACCTAAACTACTAGTCAAAGCCGAGGAAGGATCCTACTCCCCCCATTGGCGTCGTTGGCGTAGGTGTCGGCGGTCGGAGTTGTCGGACAATGACGCAAAGGAGATGATGTCGTCGAGCCAACGGGCGGTGCTAGCTTGCTCCTTCGCAATCATGCCGCTTTCGCCACGACGGTCGCGCGCCCTCTCTGCCGAGAGGCGCCCCGACTCCTCGATGCCGAGCCAGAGCACCTTCGCAGTCTTGCGGCGGCAGCGCTCGCGTCTATCTCCGCCGGGATCAGTGACCAATAGATAATGTCGCGCATGAGCCATTCCACTAGGTCGAGCGACGTAAACATGCGGGAGCCGCAATAGCTGTGGGACAAACCGGCCGTTGTCGTCCTCTACACGACTCACTGCCTCTAACGGTGTGCTGCCCGTGCCTCCGATTTAGGTGTCCTCCTCCACGGGATCGCCGGTGCGGGCATGAGGACCCATCGTCGGTTGGGAGGAGCAACGGGACAATGGGTGTGGGAGGGGGCTCGGGGGGAGGCGGATTTGCACTAACACGAACCACGATGGGCCGGCGTTGGTAGCCGCATTGCGTCGGGCGACTGAGGACAGTGTGGAGCTCAAGCTAATACCCTTGCCCACACACGAATGCTGCACTACGACACGGTCCTCATCGTCCCACTACGGGTCCTCTTGCAGCAGGGCGTCCCTATTGATGGGATCCGTCTTGCTGCCATATCCATCGCCGGATGCGCTCCCGGAGCTCGACATGGGAAGGGATCCCGTGGAGGAGGACATCGATCACGGAGGGCTTCTACATCAACACCATAGCCTCTTCGATGATGTGTGAGTAGTTTACTTCAGACCTTCGGGTCCATACTTATTAGCTAGATGGCTTCTTCTCTCTTTTTGGATCTCAATACGATGTTCTCCCCCTCTCTCGTGGAGATCTATTTGATGTAACCTTATTTTGCGGTGTGTTTGTTGAGACCGATGAATTGTGGGTTTATGATCAAGTTTATCTATGAACAATATTTGAATCTTCTCTGAAGTCTTTTATGTATGATTGGTTATCTTTGCAAGTCTCTTCGAATTATCAGTTTGGTTTGGCCTACTAGATTGATCTTTCTTGCAATAGGAGAAGTGCTTAGCTTTGGGTTCAATCTTGCGGTGTCCTTTCCCAGTGACAGTAGGGGCAGCAAGGCATGTATTGTATTGTTGCCATCAAGGATAACAAGATGGGGTTTATATCATATTGCATGAGTTTATCCCTCTACATCATGTCATCTTGCTTAAAGCGTTACTCTGTTCTTTTGAACTTAATACTCTAGATGCATGCTGGATAGCGGTCGATGTGTGGAGTAATAGTAGTAGATGCAGGCAGGAGTTGGTCTACTTGTCTCGGACGTGATGCCTATATACATGATCATACCTAGATATTCTCATAACTATACTCAATTCTGTCAATTGCTCAACAGTAATTTGTTTACCCACCGTAATACTTATGCTCTCGAGAGAAGCCACTAGTGAAACCTATGGCCCCCGGGTCTATTTTCCATCATATTAATCTTCCGTCAACAAGCTATTTCTTGCACCGTTTTTATTTCGCTTTATTTACTTTAAATCTTTATCATAAAAATACCAAATGTATTATCTTATCATATCTATCAGATCTCACTTTTGTAAGTGACCGTGAAGGGATTGACAACCCCTTTATTGCGTTTGTTGCGAGGATTTTATTTGTTTGTGTAGGTGCGGACTTGCGCGTGGCCTCCTACTGGATTGATACCTTGGTTCTCAAAAACTAAGGGAAATACTTACGCTACTTTGCTGCATCACCCTTTCCTCTTCAAGGGACAACGAACGCAGTGCTCAAGAGGTAGCAGGAGGCGAGCAGTGGAGGGGAGCAAAGAGTGAGAGAGTGGGGACTAGGGTTTGGTCTGGGTGGTCTTTTGTGGGGACGGGATGGGGTCGACGTGGGTCAGCGTGGGTCGGTCCAGTGTGGTGGTTGCGTCCGGGTGTGTCTTGTTCGGCTCATATCTACCCCAAATATGAGCTGGGAATTAGGGGTTGTTGGACAGCCCAGACGTTTAGGGCCGATTTGAGGGTTTGGTTGGGTCGAGCTTTTGTGACCAGACATTGACTGGGTCGTCCGTCCGGATGTATAAGGAGGATTTGAGAGGTGCTCCCTCCGGTTCTTTTTTACTTTTTTTTTGAACGGTCACCGAGGGGGAGAGAGTCCCCACCTGAATATATTGCTCAAAGTGGCCAAAATGTCAAGTGTTTGATCCAGTTTATAAGGAAAACCAGATCGAAAACCTTAACAGGTTGACCCCGTTTATAAGGGAAACCGGGCCAAAAAACCGCACAGGAGGAAGGATTACATAGGGTGAGAACATATAGAGACGCCCCGAAGAAAGCACTACCTAGCCAGCAAGCCAAGAGACCACCACCATAAAAGTCGAGTGGAAGTGGTGTGTCGTCGAGGAATCACAATACCAACACTAAACAACTATCCTAACGCACCACACCGGCGTGCGTACCAACCCCTTGGCACAACAGAGGAGCAGCACCAATCAACGAGTGACCCATCACGAACCTTAACTGGAAGCTCCGCCACAGCAAGCCGACACAATTAGCAAGGTGGGGAGGCATCGTTGCGTCGTAGTTGAGCAAAGATGAACCGAGGTAGCACGAAGAGCACGAAGCTCACAAAACAGACGACAGACATGAGAGGGTCTTGAGCTAGCAGAGCAGAGGATGACCAACCCCCAAGGGCAACGGAGGATGAATGGCGGCAAGGAGCTCCCTAGTGACGCCTTCAAGAAGGTGGACGACATCCGAGGATGACGCCGTCACAGAGCTTCCGCCTGGAGCATAACCGGTTAAATTCCCAGAGGGAAGAGCCGAGAGCTGCGAATCCGGACCGAGAGACAGGAGTGGCACATGAGCCACGCCCCCAAGAGGGTAAGCGACGCTGGAGTAGCACCGTCGTGGTCAGCTGACAAGGTCAGCGGGGATTTCTCCCGTAGCACATCCGTCAATGGTGGGCCGCCATCCAAGTGGAGACAAGGGGCGACAGAGGACAGGACCGAGACGGACATGTGAGGTGGATGGTGGTGAACCGAGGAAGGATGAGTGGAGCAGGCCGCCGGCGAGGAGGGTGGAGACGAGGTGGGGTAGTGGAGTAGCGGGGTCCGCTGTACCACGACAGGGGGGTGGGGGCACTGCCAAGTGGAGGTCCTTCCCGGCAGGAACCGGCGGCGTCCGAGGTGGACAGAGGGTGGGGGCACCCGAGTGGAGGTTCTTCCCGGCAGGGACCTGCGGTGGCGGGGGCGAGGAGGCCAGGAGGGGTCCGTCGCTGGATCCACCGGACCAGCCGCAGCCCATCCGTGACGGGCGCGCGCGGGGGGGGGGGGGGGAGAGCGGGGTGGAGGCGCAGGACGGGTCGTTGATGTGGAGGGGAGGGGATGCCGGCACCGGATCTGCGGCCGCCCGGCTCCGGTCAGGGAGGAGGACGGGGTCGAGGAGGATCCATGGGGAGCGAGACGAGGTGGAGCGGGGTGCATCGTCCGCCGAAGAGGATGAGGGTGGCGAGTGGAGTTATGGGTGCTGCGAGCCGAGAGAGAGCCGGTTCTTTTTTACTTCACATATAAGATTTGTATGAAGTCAAATATCATAAAGTTAGACCAACTATATATTAAAAATATCAATTGACAATACGAAATCAACATCATCAAATGGGTCATGAATTTAATTTTCATATATTTTAACTATAGTATTGTAGATGTTGATATTTTTTCATGTAAATATGTCAAACTTTACAAAGTTTAACTTTAGAGAATCCTTGTATGCAAAGTAAAAATGGACCGGAGGGAGTATAATGTGTGGGGGAGTATTCTCTTTCCTCACCATTTTCTTTTCCTCCCGCGTTGGAGCTTGCCAGTTGGACGGCTGAACGGTCATCATGCATTTTTAAAGCTAAAACATTTTTTTGTTGAAAAGGACAGACAAGCACCTGACGGGTGGGGGCGTCATGGGCTTTTAGGTTAGCTCTGATTCCACTGATTGTGCTCCAATTGCAGCCGAAAGTGTGAGGTTGACAACCAATTTGACAAAAAACCAGCAGGGCGCAAAATGCAGCTATCAAGAGTCAAGAGCTTATGTTGTGTCTTACTTTAAACATGGCGAGGGAAAATCAGAGCAGCAGTAACTGAGAAGTGTAAATAGACAGAAAAAAAATCAAAAATATATCTATACATGGGTCTTTTTATTTCCTTCAGTTTCTGTGTTTGAGTCAGTCTGAGACATAAACAAAAATATCTCAAGCATCTTCAGGGTCTACTATATATTCTCCTTTCGAAAAGGCCTGGCCTGAGATCCAAACAAAGATTACTTTACTTCCGGTGAAATCCTGCGTTTGAATCTGTCCTCAAGTGCACTCAAGTTGCCATGCCCCTTGCTTGCTTGCATCCTCCTGCCTCCTTTTCCCTCCCAGCCTCACACCTTTTGAGGTGAGATCACTGCATCTACGTCTCACCTTGTGGCAGGCACAAGACGCCACAAAGCATGTGGATTTTGACTCGCAGCAGGTGGCAAGATAAGAACGTGTGCTGCATGCTTTTTCGGCCTGTATTTTACTGGTGGTAAATAGTGCAACTTGTTCACCGTTGCAGCTGTTGGCAGAGCATCTGCGTCAACAACTTGGTTGATTGATTGACCGCCCCAATAAATCCAGTGGATTCAACACAAAAGATTCAGTACTAGTAGTAGTACCACATCTACATCTCAAAGAAAAGGACACACTTGGGGTGAAGGCCACAAGAAAAACCATGGTATTTCATCTTTGGCCCTTCAGATCCCCAGGAGCCAGCTTGAGATTATTAGCCACTCAGGGAGGCTATTTTGCATTAGTCATTGGCTAGTCAGCATCCTTATCACCTACGTGTTGGTTGAGCACATGGAAACCATGTGTTGTGATGGGGCTCCAACCACCAAGAAATTGAGAGGTGACGAAAAATTCCAAAAAATAAAAGATGTCACAGGGGATGGTGATAATCATGGCATGAGATATTACACATATTGCTTCAATGAAACGATATATTACATATACAGAGAAAACGATATCAGGAATACATCATTCATGCCTCTCACACAACTCACTCATTGACTTGACTTAAACCTAGCTGCTCTCTCTTCTCTTCTGGTAGCCACTCTTTTGTACACATCTCCATGGCCTTGCTGGCCCTGGATTTCTTGGTTGCATGGACAAAAACAATTCCATCATAAACCAAAAATAAGCATGATGACAGATGAACTAGGACAGGTACCTAACTAATTCCCAACCCCTCCCTCCAACCTAATTGAATGACTAATCCAGAAGGAAGGCAAAGGGACTCATGAAAAAATTGATTCATACAAAGAGGGCTAAACTTCGTGTTTCTTGTGCCCTCTGTCCCAGATCCCCCCTTCTAGATTTCTTCTACCCCGTCCCCCCAAACTAGAGCTCCCAAATTTACATGAAGGGCACCTGCATCTGAACCTGAAATTTATTTACATACAAAAAGATTTGTGGTAAAATTACCTAGACTCATTATACTTATGGGATTTGATTGATGGATTATATAGTTTTTAGGGGTTAAATTTTGGACTTAAGCTCCTCTCACTCATCTCCTCACTCTCATCTCTCCCTCCCAAAGCTTTTGCACTACTGAGGGGAGAAGATTTCCTGGTTATTCGATGTTGTATGTGCATCTAGACCATGGCGGCGATGCCATGGCCACGGCCGCTACGGCCACCGTCGAGGCAGTCAAAACCCTCGACGCGGACGGCTGGCTGGAACACGCGAGCGCACCCAGCCGAGGAACGGGGCGACATCGGCGGTCCCGCCGGGCGTGGGGTGGGACGGACCACCACCGGCGCTGGCGTGACCGGCGACATCACCGGCCACCATGGCAGGGGACTGGACGGGCAGTCCATGCCGAACCGGCTGTCGTGGACCACCGGGTTCGAGGCCCGCCGCGGAGGCGAGCCACAGAACAGCGGCGGCTGAGGGGACGCCGCGGAAAGATTGCTCTCGTCGCCCTGCAAGAACCGGAGCAGAAACATCAGCGACCCGTTGGAGAGAAGCCACGCGAGGAAATCATGGATCTTGGGCCGAGGCGGAGAAAGAACTCACCTTTGATAGGAGGAGGTCGAGCAGATCCATGCCGGCGCCCGCGTCAGAGTGGCCGCTCTGGTGGCACCGGAGGGGCGCGACCGGGCGGCGCGGCTTGGGGCAGAAGAGCGGGCTCTTCGCGTCGGTGGCGGCGGCAGCGGCGGCGACCGGGACGGGGCTCTTCATGGCGGCGAAGTGGCTCATGGTTTCTTTTTTGGGTTTTTTTGGTTAGTTGATTAGATCCGGAAAATTTACAGACCCTGCAAGAACAAGAACAGCCAAAGAAATTGCTCAGTTTCACCTCTAAAATCGTTCAATCTTCACACGAACGAGACACCAAAAACATTTGCTAACTAATCTGATTTTTCCCCACCCACACAGAAAGAAATCAAAAGAAACTGGAACTTTCCAGAAGATTTGTCACAGAAGAACAAATCCTCTCGGTTTTATTCTCTCTTTTTGCAAGAACATGTGGTGGGTTCCCAAGATCTGTAACAAAACCTATCAAGAAAACAGAAAGAACGAGCCTCACCTCTACCCCAGACCACACAACACAGATCCCCAACAGAAGATGAGAAACTAGAGGGAGAGAGATAAATAGAGAAATGGGGGAGAGGAGGTTGATGTTTACCTGAAGCTTCGCCTCTGGATTTCTCTCCTTGGATACAGGGGGAGAGAAAGGAGGAGAGCCAAAACTGTTGTTACTCCTACCAAGAAATAAAAATAAAACAAAAGAAGAAACTCTCAGGATTATGAGAGGAGCGGGATGGGCGTGCCGATGGGAGGAAGGAAAGGGAAGGAGGGGATGGGAGGCCTTAAATAGCCAGGAAACGGGGAACCACACGGGGACAGCTTACCCGTAGCAAGTGGCAAATATTGTTATTTTCTCTCTTTTCTCTTTCTTTCATATAAAGAAGGGAATCCTTGATAGTAAAAAAATGGGGAGATATTTAATAATTGCATATGGGAAGCAGGTTGAGCAAAAGCTGGTAGGGGGCAAGAGGAAATTATTTCGGCCTGCACGGCAAAACTGCTGCCATAATTGAAGCAATAAACAAGATGGGACCTTTTTCTTCCTCGATTGGTCATGGAGGCCACCTTTTCTTTCGGTTTCTTTTTATTTGTGTAGGAAGGCTGGTTTTCGTGCTTCTTTGAATGATTTGGTCTGTACGCCACTCCACCACCCCTTGTTTCCTTGTGTACTTGCTCTTGAATCCTAAGCTGTCTGCCAATAATTTTGATATAATTTGTATCTCTGCAAAGAGGTCTCATGTGCAGGAGTCTGATCTTTGTAGCGTAGTTTTTCCTTATTTTTAGAGACATTATCTTTGTAACATAGTACTTCCTTCTCTCTGGTTTATTGGGCTCATCTCATTTTCTTGGTTTTACCATATTATAAGTCTTATTTTCACTTCATTCCACCACATGTTCACAATCCAAGTTGCATTAAATTGATGCATGCAAAGATTAAAAGAAACCAACCAGTGCATGTAACTATTCCTACTCATTTGGTGGTCATCCATGCATATATTGTAATTAATCCATATTAAAATTTGAGTAATTTTATAAATTATGAGATACTCCACTCATCATCTACATTGATTGACGAGATTTTAAATTCAAGCCCTATAAATCGAAAAGGAGGAAGTACCACCATTTTGGATCTAAAATGATGAGACCGGACAAACCTGGCCATATGAGTCGTGCTTATAAGTCCAGCTCGCGGCATGTATTTTTTGGCACGGCACGAAGTGGCACGCGGATACATGGGTTGGGCCGGCCTTCAGCACGCCATGTGCCAGTGTTGATTCCTAAGGTCAAGCTTTAAGGGTGGCCTGACACGACCCTTTTAACTGTGGCGCCATTTTAGGGGTTTTTTAGAGCTGTTTTGGACGTTTTAGGGTATTTCTACAATTGTTTTAGGGATGTTTAAGCCTTTTAGGTCTTTTTTGGTAGTTTAGGCCTTTTATGTCCTTTTTGGCCTTTTTAATGTGGGTCGGTGTGCGGGGCCGATCCTCCATCCAAACTCTTCGAGTTGGCACGACGCATCCTTTTTATAGAAAGGCCGACATGGGTTGTGTTGTGCCTTGCCTTATCCGAGGCTTGACGGGTCGTGTCGACCCAGATGGTCAGGTTGGACCTGAGTTACTTCTCTACTCTCTCATATATTTGTTTTGTTTTTCTATGTACTGCTCAACAAGGTTGCTCTGAAAAACCATGTTTATCTTAGAGCAACTTCAACGTTGATCATTAAATTACCCACAAATATCTGGACCGGGCCATCCACACACTTTTGACCATTCAATGGCGGTTACCAAATTTGTCCCGACTGAAATCCCGCAAATTTGCGCCAATTACAAGGAGTTTGGAGAGTTCAGATGGATGTCACGTCATACTCGGCCAATGCGGCTTCCCGCACCATGTCCACTCCGGTCTAACGGGTTCACCGCAACACACGAGCATCCCGCCTGCCCCCATTCACTCTGGTAGATCCAACTCCCGTCTACCCGCATTCTTGGCCGTGCCATGACCTAGAAGCCTACTACGGCTTAAAAGCCCACGAGGCTCCTCCCTGCAAACAGTACGTGCATAATCATCATCCTACCCCGCACATCCAGTGGCTGCCGCACAACACCAAACCTTCGCTTGCCGCAACAAGCAAGAAGTCTGACGCCGAGAAGTGATCGTCAGTGAGCGAAACCGGATTCAGGGACAGCTCCCTAACCCGGGAGCCACCTTGGGTGTTGGTTCCCCTGCGGGTCGATTGGGTGTCACAGTCGGAGGAGGGGTTGCAGATGTTTTAGGAGGAGCAAGCGGAGGAGGAGGAGGCCTCCCTCGTCGCCAAGGAAGAAAAGAAAGATCGACGACAACCTATGATTCCACTTTTCTCACCTCCGTTGCCTCACAGCTTTCGTCAAAATACAAAACAACTTCGTCGCTGAGGCCCCTGGAGCTCATGCTAGATTTGGCCGTCGAGAGGCAGTTTGTGGCCCCATGCGTGGACCACTACGTGCTCGTTGGCCCAAAACATCATGGCCGAGCACCTACCCGACATTTCATGACAGGATTATTTTCCATGGTCATGTACTGTAGTGCACCGACGAGACTGCGGTACTCCAAAGGATCAGAGACGGGTGCATCGTCGGAAGTAGAGAGCTTGGCGCGGATGTCCACCGATGTGACCACGGGCTTGCAGGCATGCATGTTGGCACGCTCGAGCAGCTCCTCTACGTACTTGCGCTGCGACAGGTAGAAGCCACGCTCGCTGCGGGTGATAGTGATACTCAGGAAGTAGTGCAGGGGCCCGAGATCTTTCATCGAGAACTCCGCGAAGAGTTATCGCTGCAGGTGTTGAAGAAGTGCAGTCGACGAGGCGACAAGGATGATGTCGTCAACATACAGAAGTAGATACGTTGTGCCACCGTTGTTGTGGGGGACGAACAACAAGGGATCTGCGTGGGCATTGGAGAAGCTGATCTGGCGAGCATACGTGGCGAAGTGGGTAAACCAAGCGTGAGGCGCCTGCTTGAGGTCGTACAATGATTTATCAAGAAGACAAACGTGGTCGGGGTGGGCGGCATTGACGAACCTGGCTGTCTGTTGACAAAGGACCTGCTCGGAGAGGCGGCCATGGAGGAACGCATTGTTCACATCCATCTGGTGAACAGGCCAGTTGCGGGAAGCAGCAACCATGATCACCATGTGAATGGTGGCAGCCTTGACCACAGGGAGAGGCTGGGACAAGCCGCGAATGACCCATCGGGCTTTGAACCACTCCAGAGTGATGTCGACCTTGAACTTGTGCCGGAACAACCACTTGCCGCTGACGATGTTGGCGCCGACTGGTCGGGGAACGAGCCGCCACGTCTGGTTCTCCATCAAGGCCCTGTACTCCACCTAAATTCTAGACAGCCATCATGGATCGCGCAAAGCAGCATGCACACTCTTTGGGAAGGGGGAGATGGAGGTGTTAGTGGTGGTAGAGGTTGTTGTGGTATTTAGGGTTTGGGAGGAATTTACCAGCCTGCACGCGGGTTTGCATGGTATGGCTGGGAGGTGGCGGGGGAGCGCGACGACGGGCAGTGGGTGTGCGAGGGGAGTGGGTGGTGTTGGGAGCTGGCTCGGGATTCGCGACATGGTAGCGGAATTAGGAGGGTGCGGATCGGCTGCCATGGCAGCAGTTTCCGGGGTCGGGTAGGAGGTTTAGGTGTTGGCGGATCCGGCGCCATGCCAACGAAGTTAGGTGAGCGTGGATCGGCTGTCGTGGCAGCATTCGCGCGAGACATGGAGAATGGTGTTGGTGTTATGGCAGCGTTTGGTGCTATAACAACAAGGCGCTCGTGTGGGCGTTGATACGTCCATTTTGCATCATGTTTACCTACTATTATTTATAATGTTTTTATGCATAATAATGCTTTTTGTAGTAATTCTAATGCTTTTTCTCTCATATTATGCAAGGTTCACACAAAAGAAGGAGAATACCGGCAGCTGGAATTCTGGACTTGAATAAGCTGAAGGAAATATGCCCTAGAGGCAATAATAAAGTTGTTATTTTATATTTCCTTATATCATGATAAATGTTTATTATTCATGCCATAATTGTATTAACCGGAAACTTGATGCATGTGTGGATACATAGACAAAACACAATGTCCGTAGTAAGCCTCTACTAGACTAGCTCGTTAATCAAAGATGGTTAAGTTTCCTAACCATAGACATGTGTTGTCATTTGATGAACGGGATCACATCATTAGGAGAATGATGTGATGGACATGACCCATCCGTTAGCTTAGCATATCGACCATTCAGTTTTATTGCTATTGCTTTCTTCATGTCAAATACATATTCCTTCGACTATGAGATTATGCAACTCCCGGATACCAGAGAAATACCTTATGTGCTATCAAACGTCACAACGTAACCGGGTGATTATAAATATGCTCTACAGGTATCTCTGAAGGTGTTTGTTGGTTGGCATAGATCGAGATTAGGATTTGTCACTCCGAGTATCGGAGAGGTATCTCTGGGCCCTCTCGGTAATGCACATCATGATAAGCCTTGCAAGCAATGTGACTATCAGTTAGTTGCGGGATGATGCATTACGGAATGAGTAAAGAGACTTGCCGGTAACGAGATTAACCTAGGTATGAAGATACCGGTGATGGAATCTCGGGCAAGTAACATGCCGATGACAAAGGGAATAACATGTGTTGTCATTACGGTACGATCGATAAAGATCTTCGTAGAATATGTGGAACCAATATGAGCATCCAGGTTCCGCTATTGGTTTTTGACCGGAGAGGTGTCTCGGTCATGTCTACATAGTTTTCGAACCCGTAGGGTCCGCATGCTTAACGTTCAATGACGATTTTGTATTATATGAGTTATGTGATTTGGTGACCGGATGTTCTTCGGAGTCCCGGATGAGATCATGGACATGACGAGGAGTCTCTAAATAGTCAAGAGGTAAAGATTCATATATAGGACGATAGTATTTGGACACTGGAAGTGTTTCGGGGGTACTGGGTATGTATCAGGTCTCTCGAAGGGGTTCCGGGCACCCCCCCCCCCCCCGACAAAGAATTGGGCCTATTGGGCCAAGAGGGGAAATGCGGCAGACAGCATGGGCTGCTGCGCACCCTTGCTGGCCGAATAGGAAGGGGAAGGGAAAGGAGAAGAGAGAAGGAAGGGAAGGTGATGTCTACTATGCAACTTTATTCTTGTAGAGTCGTGTTGGGCCTCCAAGCGCAGAATTTTGTAGGACAGTAGCAATTTTCCCTCAAGTGGATGACTGCTACCTCTTGAGCATGCGTTGGTTTTTCCTTGAAGAGGAAAGGGTGATGCGGCAAAGTAGTGTAAGTATTTCCCTCGGTTTTTTAGAACCAAGGTATCAATCCAGTAGGAGACTACACGCAAGTCGCCTAGTACCTGCACAAACAAACAAGAACCTTGCAACCAACGCGATAAAGGGGTTGTCAATCCCTTCAGGACCACTTGCAAAAGTGAGATTTGATAAAGATAATAAGATAAATATTTTTGGTATTTTTGTTGTATAGATTGGAAAGTAAAGATTGCAAAGTAAACGGCGACAGAAATAGCTAATTGATGGGAGACTAATATGATGTAAAATAGACCCGGGGGCCATAGGTTTCACTAGTGGCTTCTCTCAAGATAGCAAATGTTATGGTGGGTGAACAAATTACTGTCGAGCAATTGATAGAAAAGCGCATAGTTATGAGAATATCTAGGCATGATCATAAACATAGGCATCACGTCTGTGACAAGTAGACCGAAGCGATTCTGCATCTACTAGTATTACTCCACACATTGACTGCTATCCAGCATGCATCTAGAGTATTAAGTTCATAAGAACAGAGTAACGCATTAGGCAAGATGACATGATGTAGAGGGATAAACTCAAGCAATATGATATAAACCCCATCTTTTTACCCTCGATGGCAACAATACAATACGTGCCTTGCTGCCCCTGCTGTCACTAGGAAAGGACACCGCAAGATTGAACCCAAAGCTAAGCACTTCTCCCATTGCAAGAAAGATCAATCTAGTAGGCCAAACCAAACTGATAATTCGAAGAGACTTGCAAAGATATTAAATCATGCATATAAAAATTCAGAGAAGAATCAAATATTGTTCATGGATAATCTTGATCATAAATCCACAATTCATCAGATCTCGACAAACACACCGCAAAAAGAATTACATCGAATAGATCTCCAAGAAGATTGAGGAGAACTTTGTATTGAGATCCAAAGAGAGAGAAGAAGCCATCTAGCTAATAACTATGGACCCGAAGGTCTGTGGTAAACTACTCACACATCATCGGAGAGGCTATGGTGTTGATGTAGAAGCCCTCCGTGATCGAATCCCCCTCTGGCGGAGCGCCGGAAAAGGCTCCAAGATGGGATCTCACGGGTACAGAAGGTTGCGACGGTGGAAAAGGTGTTTCGTGGCTCTCCCCAATGGTTTCAGGGTATAAGAGTATATATATAGGCGAAATAAGTAGGTCGGTGGAGCTACGAGGGGCCCATGAGGGTGGGGGTGCGCCCTCCTGCCTCGTGGCTTCCTCGCTCCTTCCTTGATGTCCACTCCAAGTCTCCTGGATTGCATCTGTTCCAAAAAAGATCCTCGCGAAGGTTTCGTTCCGTTTGGGTTCCGTTTTATATTCCTTTTCTGCAAAACACTGAAATAGACAAAAAAACAACAATTTGCACTGGGCCTTCGGTTAATAGGTTAGTCCCAAAAATAATATAAAAGTGCATAGTAAAGCCCATTAAACATCCAAAACAGATAATATAATAGCATCAAACAATCAAAAATTATAGATACGTTGGAGATGTATCAAGCATCCCCAAGCTTAATTCCTGCTCGTCCTCGAGTTGGTAAATGATAAAAACAGAATTTTTGATGTGGAATGCTACCTAACATAATTTTCAATGTAATTTTATTTATTGTGGCATGAATGTTCAGATCCGAAAGATTCAAGACAAAAGTTTAATATTGACATAAAAATAATAATACTTCAAGCATACTAACTAAGCAATTATGTCTTCTCAAAATAACATGGCCAAAGAAAGCTTATCCCTACAAAATCATATAGTTTGGCTATGCTTCATTTTCGTCACACAAAAATGCTCTCATCATGCACGACCCCGATGACAAGCCAAGCAATTGTTTCATACTTTAGTAATCTCAAACTTTTTTCAACTTTCACACAATACATGAGCGTGAGCCATGGACATAGCACTATGGGTGGAATAGAATATAATGATGGGGGTTGTGTGGAGAAGACAAAAAAGAGAAAGTCTCACATTGACGCGGCTAATCAACGGGCTATGGAGATGCCCATCAATTGATGTCAATGCGAGGAGTAGGGATTGTCATGCAACGGATGCATTAGAGCTATAAATGTATGAAGGCTCAACAAAAGAAACTAAGTGGGTGTGCATCCAACTTTCTTGCTCACGAAGACCTAGGGCATTTGAGGAAGAATGTCGTGGTTTTGTCATGGCAGATGTCCTCGTGAAAGGACTTAGTCGTGGAGCCATCGCTACGGGTTAGCTTAAAGGGGTTAAACCGGACAAGGGACACGAGAGTTTTATACTAGTTCGGCCCCTTCGATGAAGGTAAAAGCCTACGTCTAGTTGTGTCGGTATTGCTAGGGTTTCGATGACCAGGGAGCGAATCCGCTTTGCCTGGCTCTCGAGTTGTTGTCTGTTGTCCCTAAACCGCTGCCGGGTCGTCCCTTTATATACACAGGTTGACGCCCGCCGGTTTACAGAGTCCCGAGGCCGGATCATAAACGTGTCCGGCTCGGTCTCTATCCTTCCTATCTTACAATGCAAGTTACATGAGAAAGTCGGTTTATATCTATAGGCCTTAACCCGCCTTTGGGCCTTGGGCCTTCATAAAGCGCCACCATCCTTACATCTTCATGGGCTTCTAATCTTCATAGAGTTAACCCGGCTAGTCCTGGCCGGTTTGCATCCAGTAGTAATATCCCCAACATTAGGCCCCAGATTGATTTGAACTTGTTCATGTCAATCTTCAACACTTCGAAAAATTCTTGCCATGGCACCTTCACATGGATCTTGTAAACCGTCGTGATGTCATCCTCCAGGATCATGACAAATCGCCATGACATCACTTGTTATATAGGAATTATACATCTCACCTCTAGTTAATGAGCCTCTGACAATCGAGGTGACCACTCCATTATCCATCCAATTTTCGGGCTCCTTGATTCTCGCGCCTGTCACCTCTCCATTTAGCTTATAAATAGACCCAATGGTCATTTTCTTTTCCCCCCTTTGTCTCCTCGCTTCTTATTCCTCCTCGCGATGCCCCTGCACCCGAGCGCCGCCGCCGCCGTCGAGCTTCGCCTTTGCATCTCCGTTGGTTGTTGCATCGACCTGGTTGCATCAGAAAGATGCGGCGCATCTCCGCTACCTCAACCGCTGCTGTAAGCCTCTCCTCTTTCCTCTGTAGATCCATTAGGGTTCATGTCGCTCTCCTCGTGTTCTTCGTCAACCCATAGATAGCAGAGCTCGATCTTGACGTGTTCCGCATAGTAGCTATGGAACTACTTATCTCAGCCATTTGATCCAAACCTTAAATACATCGTAACTTGATCTGGACCTTTTGTGAACTGCTTCGGAACCAAACTTTTAAGTCTCAATATTTTTCCTTTTCCTGACTTACGGTAGATCCAACATTTCAATGCAATCCTGTGAAACCTGTTTCCCTCGCTTAGGTATTTTTAGATATGTACCCTTTACACCAATATAGGCGGTTTAACTTTTTGAAGTATGATAATCCGGCAGGTACCATTAGTCCCCCTTTAAACCGCCAATTTATTTATACTCCGGTATAACAATATGTATATACCTTTGCCTCTGTTCATTCCTTATCATTCATAAATACCCTGTCATCGGTTTACCAATTTGCACATACTTTGGATTCCTTCTCCTTGTTGTAACTTGTGCATCACCATTAATGAATCGTAAATCGACATTATTTTCTTCCCAGCCTTTCACTTGCAATGGCCAAGCAGTTTTATTCCTGCAACTGGGTCCCCTCCCGGGTTACTGAAGAGCAACTCAACGGAATGGTCAAGATTGGCACCTTACCGAAGAAGAATGAGATCCGGTGGCGAGTTCCTGGGCCGGAAAATCCTCCCACCCCTAAGCAGGGTGAAGTAGTGGTGTTCGTTGATCACATAGGTTGTGGCTTTAAACCGCCCGGATCGAAGTTTTTTCGAGATGTACTTGCCAGTTTTCAGCTCCACCCTCATGATATTGGACCCAACTCGGTATCCAATATATGCAACTTTCAAGTTTTTTGTGAAGTGTATCTACAAGAAGAACCAACTGTCGAGCTGTTCCGGGATTTCTTCCATCTAAACCGGCGCACTGAATTCGTAGATGGACCCAATACTGAACTTGGCGGCGTCTCCATTCAGAAAAGGAAAGAAGTTGAGTTTCCTCATGCCAAACTCCAGAGTCACCCAAAGGAGTGAAACCAAACTTGGTTCTATTGCAGAGACACCTCTCCCGAAGATGAGAACCCTCTGCCCGGTTATCATGCACACTGGCTCGCTAATAATAATCCACTTCCGCAACGACTAAGTGCCTAGGAACGGGCCTCGTACACACCTCAACTCGCCAAGCCAAGAGCCTTCTTTGCCAACGGTTTAACAGGCGTGGACTTCGTTCATTGTTGGATTTCCTGGAGCATTTTGCCGTTAAGTCGCCGCTCCGGTTTAATGTGTGAGTATACTGGTGACGTAGAAGACTCCCAACGCCATATCAATATTTAGCTAACAGATTAAGAAGTCACTGAATCTGTTAAGAAAATAGTGAACGAATCGGAAGCTGTGTGCAGCAAGACCGGGTTAAGCCCCTTTTATACGCAAAACAAACCTCCCGCTGTAAGTAGAGTTTGTGCTTCTGCTTTACACCCGATATTTTTGAACTGTGCAATCTTTGAATACTCTCTGCTCATGTTTAAACAGGGAGACAATCCTTTCTGGAAAAAGAAACCTCAAGAGAAAGCAGCGAAGCCTTCTCGTCCTAAGACGAAAGCCGTCAAGAAAACCACAAAGAGAAAAGCACCTGAACCCATCGGTTTCGAGCTTGATGACGACCCGGATGAACCGGAAGCAGAGGTAGAACTTGATTCACTTGGTTCACTTTTCATGCATCTCATTGACAATGATACTTATCAGGAGGACGTTGAGGGCAGCCAAGATGACGATGCAGAGGTAATTATCATTTCCTCCGGTTTAGATCCTCTGCCAACATAAAAAATCCGTCAAGCAGTCCGGAAAGTAAGCTTTTCTCACCCTCTTGCTCACTTGGATCCAACATTTATTTTGAAGAAGCAGCAGCACGAGGCTCACCGCACAACCCGGCACAACGGCCAAAAGGTTACTTCGACCGGTTTACCGGACACCCCGGTTCGAAAACGCTGATCTGAGGTCTCACCTACTTCTGACACTTCTTATCCCAAGGCAGGCTATTTTCGACAACCTCTTAATCTGTCTGATTCGAATTATCAGGTGACACCTCCTTCATCCTCTGGCAAGTCAACAGCGACCCAACTTCCTCCTCTCAAAACCGTGGCTGGGTAAGCATTTCAACCCAATCCTTTTGATGTTTCACACTTTATCTGCTATGCTAACCTTTGAGTCTTCTTTTGTTTAGCGCCAAAGCCAGACCCAGTAAAAAGGCTCGGGTGAATAATCCGCCCGAAGACCATGTGGTTATTGAACCGGATCAGACTGCAGGACTGGAGGGTCCAAATACTGAGGCCACATTTGATGAACCACCCCCTCAAGATCATAATGTTGATGAACAAGCAGAAGTTGATACTGCTGTGCCAGATGATGAACCGGCGAATCCAATCCAGACTGATGACAAACCTTCTAGTCCAGTGAGAGCTATTGACATTCCATCAACTCCAGAAAAGGCTGCTGGAGACAAAGAAGATGAGGTTATCATTACCGGTATTGGCCACACCTCTCCTGGCCAACCTGTTGTATTGGCGAAACATAGTGCCAAAGAAGAACGTGCTGCCATGGAGAAAGGCAAGTGGAGCACCGATTTATCAAGTTATGCCCACTTCAGTGCTCAAGAACTCTACTCTGGCTTTCCTAAACCGTCTGCACTCAAACCGTGATTATGAAGCCGGTTTGGTGAATCTAATGAAGGAGCGCTATGAGGTACTGACATAACTTTTCCTTTCTTAAATCCAATTGTAAATACCAACTCTAGTAGCCCCTAAGGGCCGGTTTATGATAGCAATCATAAATCGGGACTTTGTAATATCTCAACCCTTGCATGCTTATCCTCCGTATGTCAGGTGATCCTTTGAAATAAACCGGTATTTTATCGTTGCATTCCTGTAATTTTCATCTCTGTAGCCCCCAAGGGCCGGTTTATCTTTCCAAGGTAAACCGGGTGTTTAATCAATGCTTCAACTTTGAATAGATGTACATTAGCCCCCAAGTGTCAAGGATAATGCATGCGTTGTACTTGGGACTTGCAAAAGTTTCTGATGATAGAGCCAATAGGCATTAGCCCCCAAGTACAAAGTGCATAACTTGTTATACGCTTGGTACTTCAAATATATATATATATATATATCATTAACGATTTATCTTGCCCTTGTAGGCCGAGCTGAGTAAGAAGGACGCTCAAACCGCTAACCTTCAGGAAAACATTAAATCTCAGCAAGCAGAAGCTTCTAAGGCCAAGGAAGAACTGACGAATGCCTTAACAGCCATGGAGAAACTGAAGGAAACCTTCAACAAAGAGCGTGCAAACTAGGAGACAGAGGAGGCCGGTTTAACAAAGAAGGCCGAAGACGTAGAAGCAGCCCTGAAGCCGGTGGTTGAAGAATTGACCGGCTTAAAACGGCAGATTAATGCCATGACCTCTGCCGTATTTGGTGTGTATCTGCATATGAAGTTTTTCCAATCCATAGTATCTTATCAAAGACCGGTTTACTGATGCTTTACCATGACAGGGACCCGCATCACTCATCTGGGTGCCGACATGCGGATGAAGCTTAAAGTGGCCTATTCTTTGATAGAACAGTTGTATTCTGGATCCCAGCAAGCCATTTGCACTGCAGCTTATAACAAGCCTCCTCCAACGTTGATAAAAGAAACCATAGAAAAGCTGGCCATGCTGCCTGCCCGGTTGGATGAACTGAAGAGATCAGCCGCAAGGTCAGGTGCACTGACCGCGCTAATCCGGGCTAAGGCGTGGATTCCAGATCTTGAACCGGCAGATATCATCCAAGGTTATCCCAGCATTAAGGAAGATGGCACAAACTTCAACAATGACGATATCCGAAGGCTGACAAAGGAGATGTGGCCTATAGCAAGCAAATTGGCGAATGATACAGATCTATCTCATTATCAACCGGTTTACGATGTTGATGGGAAAAGACAGCCCGCGCCAATTCATAATGTAGAAGATCTTGTTCCACCAATCCGTAAGCACACTTACGCTCCTAACATTGACCCTTCCAACCTTATTCATGAAGAAGCCATTTTCAAGCCTTAACTGGAATCGATTGGTCAACGATTGATTTCCAGCGATTGGGTAGGGATGAGGAGAATGCGACTGCTCAAGATGACCCTCAATCTTCAAGCCGTCCAGATGAAGAATCATAAACCGGAGGCTGGTTTATCAGTTGCAATCTGCCACTCCTATTAAAACAATTATTCAATTTGGGCTGTCGAAAGCGCCTTGTAATAGGATAGCATGAACACTTTGTCTGTCATGCCATCGAGCATGTTTGTTTCGCTTGATACTAAGAACTTGCCATGCCTTTGGATTTATATGCATAGTCCATTATGGCTTTTATTTAACTTGTTCCTGCATATAAGAACTTGAAAGTGTCCTAGTGGTTTACCACTGGACTGGTCATGATACCCAGAAAATACATACATAACTTGGATGGATAACCAAGATTGTAATAACCAGATAGATGATACATGTGATATATCTAGTTGGCTGGCCAACTGTTGGTATAATAAGGGTGAAAACACCAATCTGGAGTATTGATGACTCCTTTCCCTCTTGCCGGTTCATATAAAAACCATACCGGGTTATGATAACCACCGGTTTATTCGAATAATGCTGGTGACCTCTAGTCAAAACCAGATCAGAGCAACTTACTGCCGGTTTAGAACTGATCATGTACTAACAACTAAGCGTTTGAAAGCCATGCCGGGTTGTAATAAACACCGGTTTATCAGAAAATATTCATAAATCCCTTATCAAAAAATGTTTAAAAATAGCAAATCCAAAAGAAATATGCAAGGCTTTTCATGGGTTGCCAGGCCCTAAATCGAGGCTTTTCATGGGCTGCCAGGCCACTGAGTTAAACCATTTTTCAAAGCCTTTTAAGATGGACCTCAATCTTTAACCAATCATCATTTTAACTTTGACGAGTTCAGGGTATATGAGATTGACTTGTCAAACATTCGATGGGTCATACCAGGTTTACCTGGACGGAGTGGCTTACTGAAAAAGGCAGGATAACCCGGGGTTTTAGGTGAATACACCTGGCTTCCAAGCCTGGCTTGATAGCCTATCACAAGGGTGCAAGCTCGTTGTTCTTTGAGAAGCAAGGAGCCCCCAAGTAATATTTGAGCTATGCTCAGTGGTTACCTATGTTTGAGTTGTGCTTTATGCAACAGACTCTCTCTGGTTCCACATAATTTCCTTTTGGCTTTAAGCCTATCAAAAGGTGTAGCTATGGTGTAAATACAACCAAGCCCCCTAGTGATTTCCCTTTTTGGTCTTAAGCCGATCAAGAGGTGTAGCTATGGTTCGAATACGACCAAGCCCCCTAGTGATTTGCTTTATATCTGTGTGGCCTTATGGGTTGGGTTAATAAAACTCCGCTTTGTAAGTAGAAGCCCCCATGGAACCACACATGATGTAAAAAAGAACAGAGACCCCGCTTTAGCTGAGGCTCCGGTTTATTATATAATATATACATTGTCATAAGTATGTACATAAGAAGAGCCTGTGGCTCAAGTATAGTAAGGCCGAAGAAGAGCTATATTCCATGGCCGCTGGGTCTCCTCCTCCAATTTGCGTGAGTCTTTGTGCTCTCGAACATCGATAAGGTAGTATGACCCGTTGTGCAGGTTTTTGCTGACCACAAAAGGTCCTTCCCAAGGTGAGGATAACTTGTGCATATCAGTCTGATCCTGGATGAGCCGGAGCACTAGATCGCCTTCTTGAAAAGTTCTGGTCTTAACCCAACGGCTGTGATAACGTCGGAGATCTTGTTGATAAATCGCCGACCGTGCCGCTGCGAGATCACGCTCCTCATCTAACAAGTCCAGTGAGTACTGACGTGCCTTCTCATTTTCAGCTTCTATGTAAGCCGCCACACGGGGTGAGTCATGACAGATGTCACTAGGGAGAACCGCCTCTACTCCGTAAACCATGAAGAAAGGCGTGTAACCCATAGATCTGTTTGGTGTGGTGTTGATACTCCATAATACGGAAGGTAACTCCTCCACCCAACAACCCAGCGTACGCTTTAAAGGAACCATAAGCTGGGGTTTAATACCTCTCAAAATTTCTTGATTTGCCCTCTCTGCTTGACCATTAGACTGGGGGTGAGCCACTGACGCTACATCAAGCCGGATGTGCTCTCGTTGACAAAATTCCTCCATATCACCCTTGGACAGATTAGTACCATTATTAGTTATAATGTTGTGTGGAAAACCAAACCGGAATATTACCTTTTTGATTAATTGAACCGCTATGGCTGCATCACACTTACTGACTGACTCTGCCTCTACCCACTTGGTAAACTTGTCAACCGCCACCAACAGGTTGGTCCTTTTGTCCTTGGACCTCTTAAAGGGTCCAACCATATCGAGCCCCCAAGTTGCAAACGACCAAGTGATTGGAATCATTCTCAACTCTTGAGCCGGAACATGAGCGCGACGTGCAAATTTCTGACAACCGTCACACCTTTTTACCAAATCCTCAGCATCAGCATGAGCCGTCAACCAATAGAAAGTCGTGACAAAAAGCCTTAGCCACCAAGGATTTTGAACCGGCGTGGTGACCACAATCCCCTTCGTGGATTTCTCGCAAAATATCACAACCCTCTTGAGGAGACACACAACGCTGAATCGCTCCTATGACGCTGTAATGATGTAGCTCCCCGTTGATAACGGTCATTGACTTGGATCGCCGGATTATCTGCCGGGCCAAGGTTTAATCATCCGGTAACTCGCCCCGGTTCATGTAAGCCATGTACGGGACTGTCCAATCTGGTGTAACATGCAAAGCCGCCACCAACTGGGCCTCCGGGTCAGGAATAGCCAACTCCTCCTCTGTGGGTATCTTGACCGACGGATTATGAAGTACATCGAGGAAGATATTAGGTGGCACCGGTTTATGCTGAGAGCCTAGATGACTTAAAGCGTCCGCCGCTTCATTCTTTCGCCGGTCTATATGGTCAACTTGATAACCCTTGAAATGACCAGCCACTATGTCCACCTCTTGTCGATATGCAGCCATGAGCGGATCCTTAGAATCCCAGGTGCCAGATACCTGCTGAGCCACCAGGTCCGAGTCACCGAAGCATTTAACTCGGCTTAAATTCATCTCTTTAGCCATCCGAAGGCCATGGAGCAAGGCCTAATACTCAGCTGCATTGTTAGTACAAGGGAACATTAAGCGGAGAACATAACAAAACTTGTCACCTCGTGGGAAGTTAATATGACTCCAGCCCCCGAGCCCTCCAATTGCCTGGACCCATCAAAGTGAATAGTCCAATAAGTGTTGTCTGGCTTTTCCTCTAGTGCCTGCAACTCTGTCCAATCATTGATGAAGTCCACGAGTGCTTGAGATTTGATCGCTGTGCGAGGTGTATATCTGAGCCCGTGAGGTCCAAGCTCAATAGCCCACTTGGAAATCCGGCCAGTCGCTTCTCTGTTTTGGATGATATCTCCTAGAGGGGCTGAACTAACCACTGTGATAGCATGACCTTGAAAATAATGTTTGAGCTTTCGGCTTGCCATGAAAACTCCATACACCAACTTCTGCCAATGTGGGTACCTCTGCTTTGATTCAATAAGCACCTCACTGATGTAATAAACCGTCCGTTGAACCGGATACTCCTTTCCGGCCTCCTTGCGCTCTACTACAATAGCCACACTAACAGCCCGGGCGTTAGCAGCCACATACAGCAACAAGGGCTCTTTATCAATCGGAGCCGCAAGGACGGGCGGCTCGGCCAACTGTCTCTTCAAATCCTCAAATGCTTTATCAGCCGCGTCACTCCAAACGAAATCATCCGTTTTCTTTAGCATCTGATACAAAGGAATAGCCTTCTCCCCAAGGCGGCTGATAAACCGGCTTAGAGCTGCAATCCGGCTTGCCAAACGCTGAACATCATTGATACACGCCGGTTTAGCCAGGGACGTGATAGCTGAATTTTTTCCGGGTTAGCCTCAATGCCTCTGTTGGTGATACGTCCATTCTGCATCATGCTTTTATATCGATATTTATCGCATTATGGAATGTTATTTCACTTTATGTCACAATACTTATGGCTATTCTCTCTTATTTTACAAGGTTTACATAACGAGGGAGAATGTCGGCAGCTGGAATTCTGGTCTGGAAAAGGAGCAAATATTAGAGACCTATTCTGCGCAACTCCAAAAGTCCTGAAACTCCATGGAACATCCTAAAAGAAATAAAGAAAAATCCACGCAAGAGATGAAGGCCAGGGGGCCCACACCCTGCTCACGAGGGTGGGGGGCGCCCCCCCTTAGGGCGCGCCCCCTACCTCATGGGCCCCCTGGTAGCTCTCCGACATCCATCTTCTCCTATATGAGGTCTTTCGATGAGAAAATAATAGAAGGAACTTTTCAGGACGAGACTCCGCCGCCACGAGGCGGAACCTTGGCGGATCCAATCTAGAGCTCCGGCAGCGCTGTTCTGCCGGGGATACTTCCCTCCGGGAGGGGGAGATCATAACCATCGTCATCACCAACGCTCCTCTCATCGGGAGAGGGCAATCTCCATCAACATCTTCACCAGCACCATCTCATCTCCAAACCCTAGTTCATCTCTTGTATCCAATTCTTGTCTCAAAGTCCGGGATTGGTGCTAGTAGGTTGCTAGTAGTGTTGATTACTCCTTGTAGTTGATGCTAGTTGGTTTAATTGGTGGAAGATCATATGTTCAGATCCTATATGCATATTATTACCCCTCTGATTATGAACATGAATATGCTTTGTGAGTAATTACGTTCGTTCCTGAGGACAAGGGAGAAGTCTTGCTATGAGTAGTCATGTGAATTTGGTATTCGTTTGATATTTTGATAAGATGTATGTTGTCTAGCCTCTAGTGGTGTTATGTGAACGTCGACTACATAACACTTCACCATTATTTGGGCCTAGAGGAAGGCATTGGGAAGTAATAAGTAGATGATGGGTTGCTAGAGTGACAGAAGCTTAAACCCTAGTTTATGCATTGCTTCGTAAGGGGCTGATTTGGACCCATATGTTTCATGCTATGGTTAGGTTTACCTTAATACTTTTTTTGTAGTTGCGGATGCTTGCAATAGAGGTTAATCATAAGTGGGATGCTTATTCAAGTAAGAACAGCACCCAAGCACCGGTCCACCCACATATCAAATTATCAAAGTATCGAACGCGAATCATATGAACGTGATGAAAACTAGCTTGACGATATTCCCATGTGTCCCCGGGAGCGCTTTTCCTATTATAAGAGTTTGTTCCGGCTTGTCCTTTGCTACAAAAGGATTGGGCCACCTTGCTGCACTTTATTTACTTTTGTTACTTGTTGCTCGTTACAATTATCTTATCACAAAACTATCTGTTACCACTTATTTCAGTACTTGCAGAGAATACCTTGCTGAAAACCGCTTATCATTTCCTTCTGCTCCTCGTTGGGTTCGACACTCTTACTTATCGAAAGGACTACGATAGATCCCCTATACTTGTGGGTCATCAGTTGGACACCAGAAAACCCAAGAGCTTGCCTGCCGGAACACCGAAGACACATTTAGCCAGATTAAGCATCATCTTATAGACCCGGAGGTTGTCAAAAGTCTCTCTCAAGTCATCTATCAATGTTTCCTCCTTCCTGGACTTTACGACAATATCATCCACATAAGCATGAACATTGCGCCCAATCTTTTTATGAAGACAATTCTGAACACAACGTTGATACGTCACCTGGGCACTCTTGAGCCGAAAGGGCATAGATACATAGCAGAAGGCTCCAAAAGGAGTTATGAAAGTTGTCTTCTCATGGTCCTTAACTGCCATTTTGATCTGATGATAACCAGAATAAGCATCTAGAAAACACAAATGGTCACAACCCGCCGTAGCATCAATAATCTGATCGACACGAGGGAGGGCAAAGGGCTCAGCTGGACAAGCCTTGTTCAAATTCGTGTAGTCCACACACATACGCCAAGTGCCGTTTTTCTTAAGAACCAGCACCGGATTAGCCAGCCACTCCGGGTGAAAGACCTCTATGATAAACCCTGTGGCCAACAGTCGAGCCACCTCCTCACCAATAGCCTTACGCCTTTCTTCATTGAAGCGGCGGAGAAACTGCCTGACCGGTTTAAACTTAGGATCTATATTAAGTGTGTGCTCAGCGAGTTCCCTCGGTACACCTGGCATGTCAGAAGGCTTCCATGCAAAGATGTCCCAGTTCTCATGGATGAACTCGATGAGCGTGCTTTCCTATTTGGGATCCAGGTTAGCGCTGATGCTGATCGCTTGGATGAATCGACGGGAACAAAATCAACCATCTTAGTGTCTGTAGCCGATTTAAACTTTAACGCCGGATCATGCTCTGTACTTGGTTTTTTCAAAGAAGTCATGTCTGTCGGATCAACATTGTCTTTATAAAACTTCAGCTCCTCGGTGGCACAAACCGACTCAGCATAAGCCGCATCACCCTCTTCACATTCCAAAGCAATCTCCCTGCTCCCATGTACTGTGATGGTCCCCTTATGACCTGGCATCTTCAGCTGTAGATAAACATAACACGACCTCGCCATGAACTTGGCATAAGCCGGTCGTCCGAACAGGGCATGATACGGACTCTTGATTTTCACCACCTCAAACGTCAATGTTTCTGACCTTGAATCATAATCATCTCCAAAAGCCACCTCTAGGGCTATCTTGCCCACTGGATACGCCGATTTACCAGGCACCACACCGTGAAAAATGGTGTTCGACGGTTTAAGATTCTTATTTGTCAATCCCATACGGCGGAAGGTATCATAGTAAAGGATATTGATGCTACTTCCCCCATCCATAAGCACTTTGGTGAACTTATACCCCCCAACTTGAGGTGCCACCACTAAGGCCAGATGACCCGGATTATCAATCCGGGGTGGGTGATCCTCTCGACTCCATAAAATTGGTTGTTCAGACCAGCGCAAATACTGAGGCACTGCCGGTTCAACAGAGTTCACGGCCCTTTTGTGAAGCTTCTGATCACGCTTACACAAGCTAGTAGTGAAGACATGATACTGACCACTATTCAACTGCTTCGGATTGCTCTGATAACCCGACTGCTACTGCTGCTGATTCCCCTGATGGTTATAACCTCCCTGATTGCCCTGATTACCTTGGTTGCCATGTCCGGTCTGATGGCCTTGGAATCCTGAACCAAAGCTGCTGCCTCCGTAACCCGGCCCATGAAAACCACCTCCTGAACTGCCGGGCGGGCCATTATCGTATTGAAACATATTGGAATTCTTGAACTCTCACATGATGAAACAATCCTTCCAAAGATGTGAAGCTGGCTTCTCCTTCGATCCGTGCTTTGGACAAGGTTGATTTAACAGGCGCTCCAGATTGGGGCCTGACCCTCCACCCCTCTAAGGCGGTTTGCCCTTACAACGTTGACCGTTATCCTGGGCATTGGTGTTAGCCACAAAGTCCAGGCTATTATCTGCTTTGCGCTTACCATTATTCCCATGACCTACCGGATTGTGCTGCTGCCCCTTGGCATTGCCGTTCTTTTTCCTCTTCCCCGGTTTGTCATCCTCCGACTCAGGGTCTTTGGTACCATCTGAATCGACATATTTCACCAAAGCAGCCATAAGGGTTGACATGTCATTGTAGTGATGTTTGAGCCTTCCTAACTTCAGTTTTAATGGCATAAACCGGCAATTGCCCTCCAACGTCAAAACTGCTGTATCCGCGTTGATGCGGTCTGACGAATGCAGAATAGCTGAGACTCGCTTCACCCAATGGGTTGTAGACTCCCCATCCTCTTGAACACAAGCGTCCAGGTCCACAATCGACATAGGATGCTTACAAGTATCCTTAAAATTCTTGATAAACCGATTTTTTTAACTCGGCCCATGACCCGACGGAGTTTGCCGGTAAGCTCTTTAACCAAGTACGAGCTGTTCCTTCCAACATCATGGTGAAATACTTAGCACACACCGCTTCATCCACATCCATCATCTCCATTGCCATCTCATAACTCTCAACCCATGATTCAGGGGGTAAATCGGCAGTGTAATTGGGCACCTTGCGAGGGCCTTTGAAATCCTTGGGTAGTCGTACATTGCACAAGGCTGGGGTGAGGCAGGGCACCCCCAAAGAACTGAAGACCACACCTGGCTCCACTGAGGTGGTCGGACGAACCATAGTAGGCTGACGAACTACGTGCTGAGCTGCTAACTCGGCCTCTCGACGTGCTCGGCCATGATCCACCACATCTTGTGCATTGGCACCATCACCTGCCGGGTTACGATGTCGCGCACTGCTTGACACAACTGGTTCATCCTCAATGTGCCTGTTGTAGCTCCGACTCAGACGGGGGGGTGGAATGAATCCTCTCGCGACTATGCTAATAAGCCTGCTGCTGGGTTAAAGCTATTTGAAGGAGCTCTCTGGCCCGTCGTGTCTCAATCGCCACTGGAGACTCGTCGTCCATCGGGAGGGCTGCTAATCGTGAAGCGGCGGCCACAATGTTATCCAACGGGTTGGAGTAATGCCCCAGGGGCGTCAGAACATACTGCGGCACAATGTTGTTCTGACGAGGCGGGTCCATCATGCGCGGCTGAACCGACGCTCCTGTTACCGGTGCCTCCGTCCGATTTATCACTGGCTGGTTACTGGTCCCTGCTCCTGGCGTGTTGAAGAGGTTTCTTGGCTCATAACCCGGCGGGAGGTGCGGCCGGTATCTCCTCCTCATGACATCATCTGAGGCACTCTGATCCAGCCTAAGCCGGTAGGCCTGAGCTTCTAACTCGGCCCGTTCTGTAGCCATCCTGGCGTTCTCTGCTGCCAGGTCCGCTTTAGCCCGAGTTATCCGATCTTTCACCTTTGCAATCTCCATATTGTGCTGATCTCGGGTTGCTGCATCTACTTCTGCTGCCAGCAATGTTGCCAAAGCGTCGAACAAATCAGAAAAAACCTGAGCCGGAGGCGGCGCAGAGCCCCTTGCTCCCGCTGGCGTTGCTGTTGCTGAACCGGAGATCATTGCCGCGGCGGTAGAAGAGTGTTGCGTTGGTTGTGTACCGGCCATGAAGACCGCGACCCAGCTTGGCAGATCAAGGGGGTCCGCAATACTGTTGCCATCGGAACCTCCACTAATCTGGCCGTCCTGCAGCTGATACAGCGACTCAGTCTCTCCATTGAAGACTCGTCGTCAGAGAAGACAACAGTTTCTCCATCATATGCCGGTCCATCCTCATATTCCGCTCCATGGATGACACCTATGAAGACATGTTTTACGGCGGGCTGAACCGGGGCAGAGCTTGCACGCTAAGCCATTTCGATGGTGTCGGTGTAGGTGTCCGGCTCAGGGCCCGGTTCGTCGATCCTGCCGATGAAGACGTGAATCCCACCAAAGGGGACCTGATACCCGTATTCAATTGAACCGTCCTCGGGACCCCATCCTGCATCGTCGATGTAGAGCTTGCCGCGACGACTCTTAGTCATCCGTCCCACAACGTATCCCTTGAGTCCTTCGAAGCTGCCCTTCAAGAACTCAAAACCATCATGCGATAGCCCCAACAAAGCCCATTGTTGGAATATACAATCCAAGTTCTATAATGAAAAATTCCCACTAGTATATGAAAGTGACAATATAAGAGACTCTCTATCATGAAGATCACACTACTAGAGAAAACCTTACTAGTGGCGCTAGTTTTTTACATAGCAGTAGCGCGGGCACCCGCGCTACTGCTAGGGCGCTACATCTATTACTTAATAGTAGTGCGTTTCTAAACAAGCGCCGCAACTAAGATACTTAGTAGTAGCGCCTCTTTCTCTACCAACGCTACTACTATCATCACGTAGTAGTAGCGCCCTATTTTCTCCCCATGCTACAACTAGGTAAATAGAAATAAAAATAAAAAAGGAGTCATATGCAATATTCATGGAAATCAAGACAAGTCCAGTGCAAATAAACTAAGTTCACAGAACCATCTCACAAGCATTAACGACAATACCACATTTAATATAACCACACAATCTCACAAACTCATATATAGTAGTCAACAATGCATGGATAGATCATAGTTGATAAGTCTACTAGGTAGTCGTACTAGCATATATATGGTTCAGCAGCCACACGCATTCATATGTAGTTCTAGATGATATCGATGACGACCATCATCCTCAAGCCTGGACGGTGGGTGTTCCTAATAGTAATTAGGATTGCCTGTCCAACATGAAGATTCTTGCCGACGAGGAAGCTCTTCCACCCAACCGAGTTAAAGTGTGTGCGACCGTCTGTGCCCATGCCGTACGCACAAGTGGTGACGGAGCCCCTCGCGGTAAGGCGTATTCCAGCAGAGCCTTCTTCATCAGTCTTGATACCACAACTCTCAGATAGGCTCTTTTGCAATTTCTGAATAAGAAAAACACATCAATTAATAAGTAGCCTCACACATTCTACACCATCAAAAGACAGTACTACATTTCTGCTAAGCATGAATTTTACTAATAAGTATATATGGATTCTACACTATTAAAAGTTCTTTGGATTCTACACGAAGCATATATATCATCGGATTCACTAAGCATATAGGTCATCGGATTCACTAAGCATATATATCATCGGACTCTACACTAAGTATAACAATAAAACATATATATCATCGGATTCACTAAGCATATAAGATTCACTAAGCATATATATCATCAGATTCACTAAGCATATAGATCATCGGATTTACTAAGCATATAAGATTCACTAAGCATATATATCATCGGACTCTACACTAAGTATAATAATAAAGCATATAAGATTCACTAAGGATATAAGATTCACTAAGCATATATATCATCGGACTCTACACTAAGTATAACAATAAAGCATATCATCAAATTACTACAGTAAATGCAACATACCATGATATGCCGATCAACCATGGTACTTGTCAGGCGGGTCACGAATGGCACCTCGATGAAGTCAGCACGTGGCGGAATGATGTCCCATAGGTTGCACACCTCCTCCTCGCTCAACCTCATTCTTTGAGCAACGATGGCTTCACCAAGTGGGTCGTCATCATCCTCATCATCTTCTGCTTTGTTGACATAAATCACGGCCAACTTGGGTCTTTCTGCTCTGAAGGAGAAGCTGATCAACTCACGACTAGTGATACGCATGTGGGCAATGAAACAGACCCATCCATCCCCTCCCACCTGCGTCATATTTCGTCCTTTCTCGACCTCCATAGTGTAGGGGCCCCCAGGAGCCTCAAAGATCACAGAGTCTCCGGTCAGCTTGTTGAATTCTGATCTCACATTGCATGGGACGATCTGTGTACAAAAAGCAAAATGATATATACACGATGCATTAATGCCAATAACACTAAAAACAAAATAGTGGTTACTAGTTTCATATAATTTATTACCGCTGCATGAAGAAAACTAGACTCGAAGTAGATGTCGAACAGCGTGCCAGTTGCAAGGCTGCTGGCGCACCTTGACTTGCACCCTCGACATGGTGGTGGTGGTGGTGGCGCCATTTCCCTAAAGCAATATGATTAAAGGATTAATGATCCAAAAAGTAAACATAAAGTTTTCAATACACATCAGGTTTTGAATAATACACACATCAGGTTCACATCATAGAGAATGCACATCAGTTTCACATGGCAAGCAAAATAACAACTAAATTGTAGTTCAGTTCAGACAATAGCCTAATAGAGATCATGTAACCCAAACAGAGCCTAACAATAAGATAAATGGCATATTGCCATTATTGCGCAAGCAGACAAACAAAAGTAGTTCAATCGAGAGAGAGAACCCATCTCTAAATCCTAGAAAACTAGGCACCGCTGCCGCCGCCACTAAACAAAAGCCAAGGCAGGATGAGAGAGAACCCCTCTCTAAACCCTAGAACACTAGGCACCACCGCCGCCGCCACTGCTCCAGGGACAACAACCGAGGAAGAAGAAACCAAGCCTCCATCCTTCTGCTGCCCTTAATCCCCCCTCACTCAGGTCAGTTCACTTGCTCCCTTCCGCTGCCCTCAATCCTCCCTTCCGCCTCTACCGGCCCGCTTCCTTTTCTGTCACTAAACTTGTGCATCTGGATTAGTTCCTCACCTAACCCCTCTCTCTACTCTCACCTAACCCCTCTCACCTAACCCCGGGCTGCTCTCGCCGGGAGGCCCTGCTAATCTTCTGGGCCGTGCTCGGCGGCACCGACACCGACTACGTGCTCTACAAGGACGCCACCAAACCATCAGCACACGCTGCCTCTCCAGTCCTGTGCTAAAAATGGAAAAAACTCGCATCAACTTGCCGCCCTCTCCGCCATTCTCCTGCTCCTTCCCCTCCCCCTTCTCCCTCGCCCTCTGCTTGCCCGATGCCGCCATGGCAGCAGCGGCGGCCGCCTCCCTGCTCTCTCGCTGCTGCTCCCACCGCGCGCTGTCCAGCAGCTCCCGCCTCCTCCTGTACCTCTCCTGCAGTGCTCCCGCCATCCAACAAAAAGCCTATACTTCTCTCTAACCTAACCCTTCTATCTACTCTCTCCCCAATAATGCGAGGAAACAAGCCTGGAACACATCGCATCGAAGCGTGGAGCCACCGTGCAATCCCTAAATCCCTTTCCCCCACGCCAAATCCCTAAACATGGCAAGCCACCGCGGTGAATCGATCGGAGCCTAGCTAGGTAGTGGTGGGATGCGCGGGGAGGAGGAGATCGAGGGGGACTTACGGGGCTGGAGCGTCGGAGGAGGTGAGAGGCGACCGCGCATGGTGGCGGTGCACGGCGCCGTCGACGGGGGTGAGGCGGCCGGGGAGGAACCCTAACCGCAGCGGCATCGTCGGGCGGAGGGGATCGATAATGTGAGAGTGAGGGGGTGGGGGCGCTCGGGCCGGTTTTCTTTTCCTCTGGTAGTAGCGCTGGGTAGAGGCCGACGCTATTGCTAAGCCCACCAGCTATAGCACCCGTTCGAAACAAACGCTACAGGTAAGTGGGCTACCGTTTTTGCCCTGCGGCCCACGTAACAGCAGTGTGGCCCAAGCTAACAAACACTGCTGTTATTTACTAGTAGTAGCATGTTTTCTACCCAGCGCTACTGGTAAATACCAGTAGTGTGGGGTCATAAACAAGCTCTACTGGTAAACTTCTATCTACAAGGACTTTCCTAGTAGTGTCATGGTGCTACTTTGAAGCACAAGTGTGGAAAAAGGATAGTAGCATTGTCCCTTTTTTGGCCTTTCTTTTTTTCATTTGGCCTTCCCTTTTTTGGGGACAATGCTCTATTAATGATGACCATCACACTTCTATTTATTTACAACTCAAAGATTACAACTCGATACTATAACAAAGTATGACTCTATATGAATGCCTCTGGTGGTGTACCGGGATGGGCAATGAATCAAGAGTAACATGTATGAAAATATGCATGGTGGTTTTGCCACAAATACGATGTCAACTACATGATCATTCAATATGACAATGATGAAGCGTGTCATAATAAAAGTAACGGTGGAAAGTTACATGGCAATATATCTCAGAATGGCTATGTAGATGCCAAGGTAGGTATGGTGGCTGTTTTGAGAAAGATATAAGGAGGTTTATATGTGATAGAGTGTATCATATCACGGGGGTTGGATGCACCGGCGAAGTTTGCACCAACTCTCAAGGTGAGAAAGGGCAATGCACGGTACCGAAGAGGCTAGCAATGATGGGAAGGTGAGAGTGCGTATAATCCATGGACTCAACATTAGTCATAAAGAACTCACCTACTTATTGCAAAAATCTACAAGTCATCAAAAACCAAGCATTACGCGCATGCTCCTAGGGGGATAGATTGGTAGGAAAAGACCATCGCTCGTCCCCGACCGCCACTAATAAGGAGGACAATCAAAGAAACACCTCATGCTTCAAATTTGCCACACAATGTAACACAAGTATTTCTGAAATTCACAACTACTCAACTAGCATGACTCTAATATCACCATCTTCATATGTCAAAACAGTCATCAAGTATCAAACTTCTCATAGTATGCAATGCACTCTATATGAAAGTTTTTATTATACCCATCTTCGATGCCTATCATATTAGGACTAAATTTATAGCCGAAGCAAATTACCATGCAGTTCTAAAGGACTCTCAAAATAATATAAGTGAAGCATGAGAGATCAATAATTTCTATAAAATAAAACCACCACCGTGCTCTAAAAGACATAAGTGAAGCACTAGAGCAAAATTATCTAGATCAAAAGATATAAGTGAAGCACAAAGAGTATTCTACTAAATTTCGATTCATGTGTGTCTCTCCAAAAGGTGTGTACAACAAGGATGATTGTGGTAAACTAAAAAGCAAAGACTCAAATCTTACAAGACGCTCCAAGCAAAACACATATCATGTGGTGAATAAAAATATAGCCTCAAGTAAAGTTACTGATGGACGAAGACGAAAGAGGGGATGCCTTCCGGGGCATCCTCAAGCTTAGGCTTTTGGTTGTCCTTGAATTTTACCTTGGGGTGCCTTGGGCATCCCCAAGCTTAGGCTCTTGCCACTCCTTATTCCAAGATCCATCAAATCTTTACCCAAAAACTTGAAAACTTCACAACACAAAACTCAACAGAAAATCTCATGAGCTCCGTTAATATAAGAAAACAAATCACCACTTTAAGGTACTGTAATGAACTCATTCTTTATTTATATTGGTGTTAAAACTACTGTATTCCAACTTCTCTATGGTTCATACCCCCGATACTAGCCATAGATTCATCAAAATAAGCAAGCAACACACGAAAAACAGAATCTGTCAAAAACTGAACAGTCTGTAGCAATTTGTATCAAACGCATACTTATGTAACTCCAAAACTTCTACCAAATTAGGACGACCAGGGTAATTTGTATATTAATCTACTGCAGTTGAAATTGATATTTTACCGCTCTTTGGTAAAAAATTAAAATTATTTTCGTGAGTGCATACTTTCTGTTCTTATTAGCAAGATCAAACAATAATCACCCAAGAAGATCCTAAAGGCTTTACTTAGCAAAAACACTAATTAAAATAAAAAACACAATCATAGCAGTAGCATGATGAATTATTTATTACTAAACAGGAACAAAAAACAAGAAACAAAAATAAAATTGGGTTGCCTCCCAACAAGCGCTATCGTTTAATGCCCCTAGCTAGGCATAAAAACAAGAATAGATCTAGGTATCATCATCTTTGGTAGGCAATTCTTCAATTGAACACTTATAACCCTTAGGAGTTTCCTTCTTTTTATTAATGATCAAACTCCTAGACAGGAAATCAAGAAATTCATTTGTAGCAAAAGGTTCCTTAATGATAGTGAAAAAGTTGGGGTGAACACTTATTGATTTGAGATCCACATTTTCCTTACTAGAATATTCACCCTTATTTTTAGGAACATACATAAACTTGGAAACTTTGGTAGTAGGAGGGTTTGAAGTGTTTCTTACGGCAGAAAAGGCAGACCCTAAGTTGGTAATAATATCCTCGAGTTTATTAATTCTAGTAGAATCTTGATCTATTATTTCATTAACTATGGTTTCTTTCTCTTGAAAAAATTTCAGAGTAACTACTAACTTAGATCCATATTGAGTAATTTGATTGCGGATCTTTTTATCCAAATTCTCGATCAACTCTACAGTGGCAACTTTATTTTCGATAATTTCAAGCCTTTGCATCACATGTTCCAAAGTTAAAATAGTTCCATTAACCAAAAGAGGTGGTGGGCCAAACAAATCTATCATAGAATTATAAGAATCAAAAGTATGGCTACCCAAGAAATTTCCTTCGGTAATGGTATCAAGAATATATCTATTCCAAGGAGTGATGCCTACATAAAAATTGCGAAGAAGAATGGAAGTAGATTGCTTCCTAGTGGATCTATTCTGAGCATTGCAAATTCTATACCAAGCATCTTTTAGATTTTCTCCCTCCCTTTGTTTAAAATTAATAACTTCATGATCGGGAGTACTAACAATGATAGAAGGACTGGCCATAACGGCAAAGCAAACGATCTATCACACGGACACACAAGAAGCAAGCGAAAAGAGGCGAACGGAGAAAGGGCGAATAAAACGACAAAGGTGAAGTGGGGGAGAGGAAAACGAGAGGCAAATGGCAAATAATGTAACACAAGGGATAAGAGTTTGTGGTGGGTACTTGGTGTGTCTTGGCTTGGCATAGATCTCCCCAGCAACGGCACCAAATATCCCTCTTGCTACCTCTTGAGCATGCGTTGGTTGTCCCTTGAACAGGAAAGGGTGATGCAGCAAAGTAGCGTAAGTATTTCCCTCAGTTTTTGAGAACCAAGGTATCAATCCAGTAGGAGACTACTGCTACCTCTTGAGCATTGCGTTGGTTTTCCCTTGAAGAGGAAAGGGTGACGCATCAAAGTAGCGTAAGTATTTCCCTCATATTTTGAGAACCAAGGTATCAATCCAGTAGGAGGCCACACGCAAGTCCCTCGTACCTATGCAAACAAATAAGAACCTTGCAACCAACACGATAAAGGGGTTGTCAATCCCTTCATGGCCACTTGCAAGAGTGAGATCTGATAGAGATGATAGTAATAAGATAAATATTTTTGGTATTTTTATGATATAGATTGAAAGTAAAAGATAGCAAAATAAAGTAGATTGGAAACTTGTATGATGGAAAATAGACCCAGGGGCCATAGGTTTCACTAATGGCTTCTCTCAAGAAAGCATAAGTATTACAGTGGGTGAGCAAATTACTGTCGAGCAATTGATAGAAAAGCGAATAATTATGATAATATCTAGGTATGATCATGTATATAGGCATCACGTCCGAGACAAGTAGACCAACATGCATCTAGAGTATTAAGTTCATAAGAACAGAGTAACACCTTAAGCAAGATGACATGATGTAGAGGGATAAACTCATGCAATATGATGTAAAACCCATCTTTTATGCTCGATGGCAACAATACAATACGTGTCGTTTCCCTTTCTGTCACTGGGATCAAGCACCGCAAGATTGAACCCAAAGCTAAGCACTTCTCCCATTGCAAGAAAGATCAATCTAGTAGGCCAAACCAAACTGATAATTTGAAGAGACTTGCAAAGATAAACCAATCATACATAAAAGAATTCAGAGAAGATTCAAATATTGTTCATAGATAAACTTGATCATAAACCCACAATTCATCGGATCTCGACAAACACACCGCAAAAGAAGATTACATCGAATAGATCTCCAAGAGAATCGAGGAGAACTTTGTATTGAGATCCAAAGAGAGAGAAGAAGCCATCTAGCTACTAGCTATGGACCCGAAGGTCTGAAGTAAACTACTCACACATCATCGGAGGGGCCATGGAGTTGATGTAAAGGCCCTCCGTGATCAATGCCCCCTCCGGTGGAGCTCTAGAAAAGGCCCCAAGATGGGATCTCTTGGGTACAGAAGGTTGCAGCAGTGGAATTAGGTTTTCATGGTGCTCCTGGATGTTTGCGGGGTATATGGATATATATAGGAGGAAGAAGTAGGTCGGTGGAGCAACGAGGGGCCCACGAGGGTGGAGGGCGCGCGCGAGGGGGGGGGGGGGCGCTGCCTCGTGGCCTCCTCGATTGTTTCTTGACGTCCACTCCAAGTCTCCTGGATCACGTTTGTTCCAAAAATAACGCTCCGGAAGGTTTTATTCCGTTTGGACTCCGTTTGATATTCCTTTTCAGCGAAAGTCTAAAATAGGCAAAAAAAACAACAATTTGGGCTGGGCCTCCGGTTAATAGGTTAGTCCCAAAAATAATATAAAAGTGTAAAAATAAGCCCATTAACATCCAAAATAGATAATATAATAGCATGGAGCAATCAAAACTTATAGATACGTTGGAGATGTATCAAGCATCCCTAAGCTTATTTCCTGCTCGTCATCGAGTAGGTAAATGACAAAAATAGAATTTTTGATGTGGAATGCTTCCTAACATATTTCTCAATGTATTTTTTCTTTATTGTGGCATGAATGTTCAGATCCGAAAGATTCAAGATAAAAGTTTAATATTGACATAGAAATAATAATACTTCAAGCGTACTAACTAAGTAATCATGTCTTCTCAAAATAGCATGCCAAAGAAAGTTATCCCTACAAAATCATATAGTCTGGCTATGCTCTATCTTCATCACACAAAATATTAAATCATGCACAACCCCGATGACAAGCCAAGAAATTGTTTCATACTTTTGATGTTCTCAAACTTTTTCAATCTTCACGCAATATATGAGCGTGAGCCATGGATATAGCATTATGGTGGAATAGAATGGTGGTTGTGAAGAGGACAAAAAGGAGAAGATAGTCTCACATCAACTAGGCATATCAACTGGCTATGGAGATGCCCATTAATAGATATCAATGCGAGTGAGTAGGGATTGCCATGCAACGGATGCACTAGAGCTATAAGTGTATGAAAGCTCAACAAAAGAAACTAAGTGGATGTGCATCCAACTTGCTTGCTCACGAAGACCTAGGGCAATTTGAGGAAGCCCATCATTGGAATATACAAGCCAAGTTCTATAATGTAAAATTCCCACTAGTTTATGAAAGTGACAACATAAGAGACTCTCTCATGAAGATCATGGTGCTACTTTGAAGCACAAGTGTGAAAAAAGGATAGTAACATTGTCCCTTATCTCTTTTTCTCTCATTTCATTTTTTTTATTTGGGCCTTCTTTTTTTGGGCCTCTTTTTCTTCTTCTTCTTTTTCGTCCGGAGTCTCATCCCGACTTGTGGGGGAATCATAGTCTCCATCATCCTTTCCTCACTGGGACAATGCTCTAATAATGATGATCATCACATTTCTTTTTACTTACAACTCAAGAATTACAACTCAATACTGTTGGGGAACGTAGTAATTTCAAAAAATTTCCTACGCACACGCAGGATCATGGTGATGCATAGCAACGAGAGGGGAGAGTGTGTCCACGTACCCTCGTAGACCGAAAGTGGAAGCGTTAGCACAACATGGTTGATGTAGTCGTACGTCTTCACGATCCAACCGATCCAAGTATCGAATGCACGGCACCTCCAAGTTCAGCACACGTTCAGCTCGATGACGTCCCACGAACTCCGATCCAGCAGAGCTTCGAGGGAGAGTTCCGTCAGCACGGCGGCGTGATGACGGTGATGATGATGCTACCGACGCAGAGCTTCACCTAAGCACCGCAACGATATGACCGATGTGGATTATGGTGGAGGGGGGCACCGCACACGGCTAAAAGATCAATGATCAATTGTTGTGTCTCCGAGGGGTGCCCCCCTCCCCGTATATAAAGGAGTGGAGGAGGGGGAGGGCCGGCCCTCTCTATGGCGCACCCTAGGGGAGTCCTACTCCCACCAGGAGTAGGATTCCCCCTTTCCAAGTAGAACTAGGAGCCCTTCCAAGTAGTAGGAGTAGGAGAGAAGGAAAGGGAAAAGAGAAGAGAAGGAAGGAGGGGGCGCCGCCCCTCCCCCTAGTCCAATTCGGACTAAGCATGGGGGGGGGGGGCGCAGCCTCTCCTCTCTCTTCCCCCAAAAGCCCAATAAGGCCCATATACTCCCCGGCGAATTCCCGTAACTCTCCGGTACTCCGAAAAATACCCGAATCACTCGGAACCTTTTCGATGTCCGAATATAGTCGTCCAATATATCGATCTTTACGTCTCGATCATTTCGAGACTCCTCGTCATGTCCCCAATCTCATCTGGGATTCCGAACTACCTTGGTACATCAAAACACATAAACTCATAATACAAATCATCACTGAACGCTAAGCGTGCAGACCCTACGGGTTCGAGAACTATGTAGACATGACCGAGACACGTCTCCGGTCAATAACCAATAGCGGAACCTGGATGCTCATGTTGGCTCCTACATATTCTACGAAGATCTTTATCGGTCAAACCTCATAACAACATACGTTGTTCCCTTTGTCATCAGTATGTTACTTGCCCGAGATTCGATCGTCGGTATCTCAATACCTAGTTCAATCTCGTTATTGGCAAGTCTCTTTACTCATTCCGTAATACATCATCCCGCAACTAAATCATTAGTTACAATGCTTGCAAGGCTTATAGTGATGTCTATAACGAGTGGGCCCAGAGATACCTCTCCGACGATCGGAGTGACAAATCCTAATCTTGAAATACGCCAACTCAACAAGTACCTTCGGAGACACTTGTAGAGCACCTTTATAATCACCCAGTTACGTTGTGACGTTTGCTAGCACACAAAGTGTTCCTCCGGTAAACGGGAGTTGCATAATCTCATAGTCATAGGAACATTTATAAGTCATGAAGAAAGCAATAGTGATGCGTCTCCAACGTATCTATAATTTTTTATTGTTCCATGCTATATTATATTCTGTTTTGGACATTATTGGGCTTTATTATACACTTTTATATTATTTTTGGGCTAACCTATTAACCGGAGGCTCAGCCCAGAATTGCTATTTTTTGCCTATTTCAGAGTTTCGCAGAAAAAGAATATCAAACGGAGTCCAAACGGAATGAAACCTTCGGGAACGTGATTTTTGGAACGAACGTGATCTAGAGGACTTGGAACCTACGTCAAGAAAGCAACCAAGAATGCATGAGGTAGGGGACGAGCCTACCCCCCAGGCACGCCTTCCACCCTCGTGGGGCCCACGTTGCTCCACCGACGTACTTCTTCCTCCTATATATACCTACGTACCCCCAAACTACCAGATACAGAGCCAAAACCCTAATTCCACCGCCGCAACCTTCTATACCCATGAGATCCCATCTTGGGACCTTTTCCGGAGCTCCGCCGGAGGGGGCATCGATCACGGAGGGCTTCTACATCAATACCATAGCCTCTCCGATGATGTGTGAGTAGTTTACCTCAGACCTTCGGGTCCATAGTTATTAGCTAGATGGCTTCTTCTCTCTTTTTGGATCTCAATACAATGTTCTCCCCCTCTCTTGTGGAGATCTATTCGATGTAATCTTCTTTTGTGGTGTGTTTGTTGAGATCGATGAATTGTGGGTTTATGATCAAGTTTATCTATGAACAATATTTGAATCTTCTCTAAATTCTTTTATGTATGATTGGTTATCTTTGCAAGTCTCTTAGAATTATCAGTTTGGTTTGGCCTACTAGATTGATCTTTCTTGCAATCGGAGAAGTGCTTAGCTTTGGGTTCAATCTTGCGGTGCCCTTTCCCAGTGACAGTAGGGGCAGCAAGGCACGTATTGTATTGTTGCCATCGAGGATAACAAGATGGGGTTTATATCATATTGCATGAGTTTATCCCTCTACAGGCAGGAGTCAGTCTACTTGTCTCGGACGTGATGCCTATATACATGATCATACCTAGATATTCTCATAACTATGCTCAATTCTGTCAATTGCTCAACAGTAATTTTTTTACCCACCGTAATACTTATGATCTCGAGAGAAGCCACTAGTGAAACCTATGGCCCCCGGGTCTATTTTCTATCATATTAATCTTCCATCAGCAAGCTATTTCTTGCATCGTTTTTATTTTGCTTTATTTACTTTGCATCTTTATCATAAAAATACCAAAAAAATTACCTTATCATATCTATCAGATCTCACTTTCGTAAGTGACCATGAAGGGATTGACAACCCCTTTATTGCGTTGGTTGCGAGGATTTTATTTGTTTGTGTAGGTGCGAGGGACTCGTGCGTGGCCTCCTACTGGATTGATACCTTGGTTCTCAAAAACTGAGGGAAATACTTACACTACTTTGCTGCATCACCCTTTCCTCTTCAAGGGAAAACCAACGCAGTGCTCAAGAGGTAGCAAGAAGGATTTCTGGCGCCGTTGCCGGGGAGTCTACGCAAAAGTCAACATACCAAGTACCCATCACAAACCCTTATCTCCCACATTACATTATTTGCCATTTGCCTCTTGTTTTCCTCTCCCCCACTTCACCCTTGCCGTTTTATTTGCCCTCTCTTTCCGTTCGCCTTCCTCCTTCTTTTTGCCCCTTGCACTTTCTATCGTTATGTCTGGAATTGGGAAAATTATTGTCGATATGGACAATCATAATATCATGGAAAATTCTGATGCTCCTGCTGAAGAACCCCCTATCTTACATACAAAAAAATTCCGAATTGGTAGTGGTAATATTATTGGAAAAGGAGTTATCCAAGATTTCTTTACTTGTGCCGGTACTTTGCCTTCTATGGGTAGTTCCATTTTTCATAGAACTAGTAGTCTTGCGGACGCTATCGCCATGCTTTTAGTTAAACTTGAAAGACAATTTATGCACATGCATCCTTGCATATAAAGGATTTTCCTAGAATTTTCTAATATTGAGCATGCTTCTGTTAAGCGTGCCGCTACTATCTTTTTGGCTCATGAGTTTAGATTTATAATAAAAGAGGCCAAAGAAATCTTTGCGCATTATAGGGTGGAATCTGGCAGTCCTCCCATAGAGGCTATTCTCTTTGATCAAGAAGAAACAATGCGTATTCAATCTCTAGACTATGTTGCTTTCAATGAAAATCTTAGAAAAAGGGTTCCCACCAATGTTCTAGTTGATAGAATTTCTGAACTTAACAATGATTTGGCTATTCGAAATAATGAGCTAGGATATTCTCTCAAGTATAGGCTCACAAAGTTCTGTCAAAAGAATACTTATAATGATGAATTGGTTGTGCAATACGAAGGGCCGAAGGAGGAACCTATACCTCCTAAAGTTGATCTTGGGGACTTTTGTCCCATTAAATTTAGCCCTTTTTATTACCTTTGCTTGCCTCAAAGAAAACTTGCTGCTGAACGTAGAGAATATGAAATGAGTTTTAATGATCTATCCTATTATTATGGCAATACCTAGATCTATCTTCGCTTTTATGCCTAGCTAGGGGCGTTAAAACGATAGTGCTTGTTGGGAGGCAACCCAATTGTATTTTTATTCCTTGCTTTTTTCTCCTGTTTAGTAATAAATAATTTATCTAGCCTCTGTTTTGGTTGTGTTTTTTGTGTTTAATTAGTGTTTGTGCCAATTAGAACCGTTGGGAAGACTTGGGGAAAGTCTTTTTGATCTTGCTGTAAAAAACAGAAACTTTAGCGCTCACGAGTATTGCAGCCATTTTATTTGGAAAGTGATATTTAGTTAATTATTTTTGCAGATGATTAATAGATAAATTCCTCACGTCCAGAAATTTATTTTAGAATTTTTGGGGTTCCAGAAGTTTGCGTTAGCTACAGATTACTACAGACTGTTCTGTTTTTGACAGATTCTGTTTTTCGTGTGTTGTTTGCTTATTTTGGTGAATCTATGGTTAGTAAAATAGTTTATAAACCATAGAGAAGTTGGAATACAGTAGGTTTAACACCAAATTAAATAAAGAATGAGTTCATTACAGTACCTTTAAGTGGTGTTTTGTTTTCTTTCGCTAACGGAGCTCACAAGATTTTCTATTTTGAGTTTTGTGTTGTGAAGTTTTCAAGTTTTGGGTAAAAGATTTGATGGATTATGGAACAAGGAGTGGAAAGAGCCTAAGCTTGGGGATGCCCATGGCACCCCAAGATAATCTAAGGACACCTAAAATCCAAAGCTTGGGGATGCCCCAGAAGGCATCTCCTCTTCCGTCTACTTCCATCGGTAACCTTACTTGGAGCTATATTTTTATTTACCATATGATATGTGTTTTGCTTGGAGCGTCTTGTATTATTTGAGTCTTTATTTGTTAGTTGCCACAATCATCTTTGCTGTACACACCTTTTGAGAGAAACATACATGATTTGAAAATTATTAGAATACTCTATGTGCTTCACTTATATCTTTTGAGTTATATAGTTTTTGCTGTAGTACTTCACTTATATCTTTTAGAGCACGGTGGTGGATTTTTTTATAGAAACTATTATCCTCTCGTAATTCACTTATATTATTTTGAGAGTCTTAAACAACATGGTAATTTACTTAAATTGGGAAATTAATCCTAATATGCTAGGCATTCAAGATTAGTAAAAAAATTCTTTTGAGTGTGCTGAATACTAAGAGAAGTTTGATACTTGATAATTGTTTTGAGATATGGAGATGGTGATATTAGAGTCATGCTAGTTGAGTAGTTGTGAATTTGAGAAATACTTGTGTTGAAGTTTGTGATTCCCGTATCATGCACGTATGGTGAACCGTTATGTGATGAAGTCGGAGCATGATTTATTTATTGATTGTCTTCCTTATGAGTAGCGGTTGCTACCTCTTGAGCACTGCGTTGGTTTTCCCCGAAGAGGAAGGGATGATGCAGCAAAGTAGCGTAAGTATTTCCCTTAGTTTTTGAGAACCAAGCTATCAATCCAGTAGGAGGCTATGCGCGAGTCCCTCGCACCTGCACAAAACAAATAAATCCTCGCAACCAACGTGATAAGGGGTTGTCAATCCCTACACGGCCACTTACGAGAGTGAGATCTGATAGATATGATAAGATAATATTTTTGGTATTTTTATGATAAAGATGCAAAGTAAAATAAAAGCAAAGTAAAAAGCAAATTATTGGAAGATTAATATGATGAAGATAGACCCGGGGGCCATAGGTTTCACTAGTGGCTTCTCTCAAGAGCATATGTATTTTACGGTGGGTGAACGAATTACTATTGAGCAATTGACAGAATTGAGCATAGTTATGAGAATATCTAGGTATGATCATGTATATAGGCATCACGTCCGAGACAAGTAGACCGACTCCTGCCTGCATCTACTACTATTACTCCACTCATCAACCGCTATCCAGCATGCATCTAGAGTATTAAGTTCATGAAAATAGAGTAACGCCTTAAGCAAGATGACATGATGTAGAGGGATAAACTCATGCAATATGATGAAAACCCCATCTTGTTATCCTCGATGGCAACAATACAATACATGCCTTGCTGCCCCTACTGTCACTGGGAAAGGACACCGCAAGATTGAACCCAAAGCTAAGCACTTCTCCCATTGCAAGAAAGATCAATCTAGTAGGCCAAACCAAACTGATAATTCGAAGAGACTTGCGAAGATAACCAATCATACATAAAAGAATTCAGAGAAGATTCAAATATTGTTCATAGATAGACTTGATCTTAAACCCACAATTCATCAGTCTCAACAAACACACCGCAAAAAGAAGATTACATCGAATAGATCTCCACAAGAGAGGGGGAGAACATTGTATTGAGATCCAAAAAGAGATAAGAAGCCATCTAGCTAATAACTATGGATCCGTAGGTCTGAGGTAAACTAATCACACTTCATCGGAGGGGCTATGGTGATGATGTAGAAGCCCTCCATGATCGATGCCCCCTCCGGCGGAGCTCCGAAACAGGCCCCAAGATGGGATCTCATGGATACAGAAAGTTGCGGCGGTGGAATTAGGGTTTTGGCTCCGTATCTGATTGTTTGGCGGTACGTAGGTATATATAGGAGGAAGGAGTACGTCAGTGGAGCAACAGGGGGCCCACGAGGGTGGAGGGCGCGCCTGGGGGGGGGGGGGTAGGCGTGCCCCCTACCTCGTGGACTCCTCCTTCGTTTCTTGACGTAGGGTCCAAGTCTCCTGGATCATGTTCAGTGAGAAAATCACGTTCCCGAAGGTTTCGTTCCGTTTGGACTCCGTTTGATATTCCTTTTCTTCGAAACCCTAAAATAGGCAAAAAAACAACAATTCTGGGCTGGGCCTCCGGTTAATAGGTTAGTCCCAAAAATAATATAAAAGTGGATAATAAAGCCTAATAATGTCCAAAACAATAGATAATATAGCATGGAGCAATCAAAAATTATAGATACGTTGGAGACATATCAAGCATCCCCAAGTTTAATTCCTGCTCGTCCTCGAGTAGGTAAATGATAAAAACAGAATTTTTGATGCGGAGTGCTAGTTGGCATAATTTTAATGCAATTCTTCTTAATTGTGGTATGAATATTCAGATCCAAAAGATTCAAGATAAAAGTTTAATATTGACATAAAAATAATGATACTCCAAGCATACTAACAAAGTAATCATGTCTTCTCAAAATAACATGGCCAAAGAAAGTTATCCCTACAAAATCATATAGTCTCGCTATGATCTATCTTCATCACACAAAGTATTTAAATCATGCACAACCCCGATGACAAGCCAAGCAATTGTTTCATACTTTTGACATTCTCAAACTTTTTCAATCTTCACGCAATACATGAGCGTGAGCCATGGATATTGCACTATAAGTGGAATAGAATGGTGGCTGTGGCGAAGACAAAAAGGGAGAAGATAGTGTCACATCAACTAGGCGTATCAACGGGCTATGGAGATGCCCATCAATATATATCAATGTGAGTGAGTAGGGATTGCCATGCAACGGATGCACTAGAGCTATAAGTATATGAAAGCTCAACAAAAGAAATTAAGTGGGTGTGTATCCAACTTGCTTGCTCATGAAGACCTAGGGCATTTTGAGGAAGCCCATCATTGGAATATACAAGCCAAGTTCTATAATGAAAAATTCCCGCTAGTATATGAAATTGATAACATAGGAGACTATCTATCATGAATATCATGGTGCTACTTTGAAGCACAAGTGTGGTAAAAGGATAGTAACATTGTCCCTTCTCTCTTTTTATCTCATTTTTTAAATTTGGGCCTTTTTATGGCCTCTTTTTTTTCGTCCGGAGTCTCATCCCGACTTGTGGGGGAATCATAGTCTCCATCATCCTTTCCTCACTGGGACAATGCTCTAATAATGATGATCATCACACTTTTATTTTCTTACAACTCAACAATTACAACTCAATACTTAGAACAATATATGACTCTATATGAATGCCTCTGGCAGTGTACCGGGATATGCAATGAATCAAGAGTGACCTGTATGAAAGAATTATGAATGGTGGCTTTGCCACAAATACGATGTCAACTACATGATCATGCTAAGCAATATGACAATGATGTAGTGTGTCATAATAAACGGAACGGTGGAAAGTTGCATGGCAATGTATCTCGGAATGGCTATGGAAATGCCATAATAGGTAGGTATGGTGGCTGTTTTGAGGAAGGTATATGGTGGGTGTATGATACCGGCGAAAGGTGCACGGTATTAGAGAGGCTAGCAATGGTGGAAGGAAGAAAAGTGCATATAATCCATGGACTCAACATTAGTCATAAAGAACTCACATACTTATTGCAAAAATCTACAAGTTATCAAAGCAAAGTATTACGCGCATGCTCCTAGGGGGATAGATTAGTAGGAAAAGACCATCGCTCGTCCCCGACCGCCACTCATAAGGAAGACAATCAAAAAATAAATCATGCTCCGACTTCATCACATAACGGTTCACCATACGTGCATGGTACGGGAATCACAAACCTTAACACAAGTATTTCTCAAATTCACAACTACTCAACTAGCATAACTTTAATATCACCATCTTCATATCTCAAAACAATTATCAAGCATCAAACTTCTCATAACATTCAACACACTCATAAGAAAGTTTTTACTATTCTTGAATACCAAGCATATTAGGATTATTTAAGAAAATTATCATGCTATTTAAGACTCTAAAAATAATCTAAGTGAATCATGAGAAATCAATAGTTTCTATACAACAAATCCACCACCGTGCTCTAAAAGATATAAGTGAAGTACTAGAGCAAAACTATATAACTCAAATGATATAAGCGAAGCACATAGATTATTCTAACAAATTCCAAATCATGTATGGCTCTCTCAAAAGGTGTGTACAGAAAGGATGATTGTGGTAAACTAAAAAGCAAAGACTCAAATCATACAAGACGCTCCAAGCAAAACACATATCATGTGGTGAATAAAAATATAGCTCCAAGTAAAGTTACTGATAGAAGTAGATGAAAAGAGGGGATGCCTTCCGGGGCATCCCCAAGCTTTGGCTTTTAGGTGTCCTTAGATTATCTTTGGGGTGCCATGGGCATACCCAAGCTTAGGCTCTTGCCACTCCTTGTTCCATAATCCATCAAATCTTTACCCAAAACTTGAAAACTTCACAACACAAAACTTAAAGTAGAAAATCTCGTGAGCTCCGCTAGCGAAAGAAAACAAAAGACCACTTCAAGGTACTGCAATGAACTCATTATTTATCTATATTGGTGTTAAACCTACTGTATTCCAACTTCTCTATGGTTTATAAACTATTTTACTAGCCATAGATTCATCAAAATAAGCAAACAACACACGAAAAACAGAATGTGTCAAAAACAGAACAGTCTGTAGTAATCTGTAGCTAGCGCAAGATCTGGAACCTCAAAAATTCTAAAATAAATTTTTGGACGTGAGGAATTTATCTATTAATCATCTTCAAAAAGAATTAACAAAATATCGCTTTCCAAATAAAAATGGCAGCAGTTCTCGTGAGCGCTAAAGTTTCTGTTTTTTACAGCAAGATATCAAGATTTTCCCCAAGTCTTCCCAACGGTTCTACTTGGCACAAACACTAATTAAACACAAAAAACATAACCTAAACAGAGGATAGATAAATTATTTATTACTAAACAGGATCAAAAAGCAAGGAATAAAAATAAAATTGGGTTGCCTCCCAACAAGCGCTATCGTTTAATGCCCCTAGCTAGGCATAAAAAGCAAGGATAGATCTAGGTATTGCCATCTTTGGTAGGCAATCCATAAGTGGATCTCATAATAGATTCATAAGGTAACTTAATTTTCTTTGTAGGAAAGTGTTCCATGCCTTTCCTTAATGGAAATTGGAATCTAATATGTCCTTCCTTCATATCAATAATTGCACCAGTCGTTCTAAGGAAATGTCTACCAAGAATAATAGGACATGAAGGATTGCAATCTATGTCAAGAACAATAAAATCTACGGGCACATAATTCCTATTTGTAACAATAAGAACATCATTAATTCTTCCCATAGGTTTCTTAATAGTGTAATCCGCAAGGTGCAAGTTTAGAGAGCAATCATCAAAATCACGGAAACCTAACACATCACACAAAGTCTTTGGAATCATGGAAACACTAGCACCCAAATCACATAAAGCATAGAACTCATGTTATTTAATCTTAATTTTAATAGTTGGTTCCCACTCATCATAAAGTTTTCTAGGGATAGAAACATCCAATTCAAGTTTTTCTTCATAAGATTGCATCAAGGCATCAACGATATGTTTAGTGAACGCTTTATTTTGAATATAAGCGTGAGCAGAATTTAGCACGGATTGCAACAAGGAAATAAAATCAATCAAAGAGCAATTTTCATAATTAAATTCCTTGAAATCCAAAATAGTGGGTTTAGCAACATCTAGGGTTTTAATTTCTTCGACCCCCTTTCATCAATTTTAGCATCAAGATCTAAAAACTCCGAATTCTTGGAACGCCTTCTAGGTAAAGGTGGATCATATTCAGTCCCATCATTATTAAGATTCATATTGCAAAACAAAGATTTAATAGGGGACACATCAATAACTTTTAGATCTTCATCTTTATTTTCATAGGAACTAGAAGAACACGCTCTTATAAAGGCATCTTTCTTAGTACGCATCCTAGCGGTTCTTTCTTTGCACTCATCAATGGAAATTCTCATGGCTTTGAGAGACTCATTGATATCATGCTTAGGTGGAATAGATCTAAGTTTCAAAGAATCAACATCAAGAGAAATTCTATCAACGTTCCTAGCCAACTCATCAATCTTAAGCAATTTTTCTTCAATCAAAGCATTGAAATTCTTTCGCGAAGTAATAAATTCTTTAATATTAGATTCAAAATCAGAGGGAATCTTATTATAATTTCCATAAGAATTGTTGTAGGAATTACCATAATTATTAGAGGGATTTCTAGGATAAGGCCTAGGATTAAAATTTCCTCTATACGCGTTGTTACCAAAATTGTTCCTACCAACAAAATTCACATCCATAGATTCATTATTATTCTCAATCAAAGTAGACAAGGGCATATCATTAGGATCAGAAGAAACATTCTTTCTAGCAAATAATTTCATAAGTTCATCCATCTTTCCACTCAAAACATTAATTTCTTCTATCGCATGCACCTTTTTATTAGTAGATCTTTCAGTACGCCATTTAGAATAATTAACCATAATATTATGTAGGAGTTTAGTAGCTTCTCCTAAAGTGATTTCCATAAAAGTGCCTCCCGCGGCCGAATCTAAAAGATTTCTAGAAGCAAAATTCAATCCGACATAAAAATTTTGTATAATCATCCACAAATTCAAACCATGAGTAGGGCAATTACGTATCATTAATTTCATCCTCTCCCAAGCTTGTGCAACATGTTCATGATCAAGTTGCTTGAAATTCATAATATCATTTCTAAGGGAGATGATCTTAGCGGGAGGAAAATACTTAGAGATAAAAGCATCTTTTCACTTATTCCATGAATCAATACTATTTTTAGGCAAAGACGAAAACCAAGCATTAGCACGATCTCTAAGCGAAAAAGGAAATAGCTTAAATTTAACAATATCATTATCCACATCTTTATCCTTTTGCATATCACACAAATCAACAAAGCTATTTAGATGGGTAGCGGCATCTTCACTAGGAAGGCCGGAAAACGGATCTTTCATGACAAGATTCAGCAAGGCAACACTAATTTCACAAGGTTCAACATCGGTAAGAGGAGCAATTGGAGTGCTAATAAAATCATTGTTGTTGGTATTGGTAAAGTCACACAATTTAGTGTTATCTTGAGCCATCGTGACAAGCAAGCAATCCAACACACAAGCAAACAAAAAGCCAGCGGGCAAAAAGAGGCAAATAGAGAAAGAGAGGGAAGATAGAGAGAGAGGGCGAATAAATCGGCAAGGGTGAAGTGGGGGAGAGAAAAACGAGAGGCAAATGGAAAATAATGTAATGCGGGAGATAAGGATTGTGATGGGTACTTGGTATATTGACTTTTGCGTAGACTCCCCGGCAACGGCGCCAGAAATGGCTCGTTGTCGGGAGTCAAATCTTGACTTGCGCGAACCTCTCCGGCAACGGCGCCAGAAATCCTTCTTGCTACCTCTTGAGCACTGCGTTGGTTTTCCCCGAAGAGGAAGGGATGATGCAGCAAAGTAGCGTAAGTATTTCCCTCAGTTTTTGAGAACCAAGGTATCAATCCAGTAGGAGGCTACGCGCGAGTCCCTCGCACCTGCACAAAACAAATAAATCCTCGCAACCAACGCGATAAGGGGTTGTCAATCCCTACACGGCCACTTACGAGAGTGAGATCTGATAGATATGATAAGATAATATTTTTGGTATTTTTATGATAAAGATGCAGAGTAAAATAAAAGCAAAGGAAATAACTAAGTATTGGAAGATTAATATGATGAAGATAGACCCCGGGGCCATAGGTTTCACTAGTGGTGTCGGTGTACAAAAAGAGGGGTACACTTTTTGTACCCCTATAACTGTGCACGGGCAGTCTGAGCCGCGGGCACCACCACATTGAGCAAGGCAAGGAAGGTGAGCCAAGGTAAGGCCGAAGCTCAGGAGAAGCAGAACGACGCCAAGCCCTAGACCACAAAGAGCAAAGGGGACGAAATGGACCCCCCCGGCAAGATCCTTGCCGGGAGGCGATTTTAGCAAACCCGGCAAGGCCCTTGCCGTGGCAGCTCGCCCCACACCTATGGAGTGAGTCACCCTTGAGTCCACTGCCCCCATGGGGCAAGGATTCGGGAGACATCCCCGTGGTGGCTTGCAGATCTTTGTGAAGACATTCAAGATCAGATACACCCTTTAGAAGGTGATGATCCCTGGCGGGATCCCAGCCAAGAAGGACCACAAGGCCCCCGGCAAGAGCCTTGCCGGGGATGACAGCAGGCGCCATGGCAAGACCCTTGCCGGGGCCCCGGCAAGGCCCTTGCCAAGAACACCCGTAGGGCCACCATCAGGCCCACGCCAGTCAAACCTCCACTGCCGTTCGCATGCAGCTGCTGACCCAACCAGCTGGGCAGGCACCTGCGTGGCGGCATGCAGATCTTCATGGAGACCCACCACTGCGCCACCTCAGCTGCCTGCCTGCCTATATGGCATTGTGGGCGCCGCTGGCCAGGGCACGTGTCGATGCGAGAGGGAGCGGCGACGGACGAGACAGGGCTCTCCCCCGTCCTCGATAAAGCAAGGACACCTAGGCAAGACGCATTAAATGCGCCTTGTCATGTAATGCGAGGGATAACCTCACATCACTGTTCCCTTTCCACCTCCTGTGTGCCACTGTGGCAACCCCTTTCTTATAAAAGGAGGCCTGAGGCGACCAGGAGGGTGATTCGGCTTTTTGGAGCTCCTCATGCCCCATAGCTAGCTCAAGAACACAGATATACAATCCACCAAAGCAGGAGTAGGGTTTTACGCATCCCCGCGGCCCGAACCTGGATAAACGAACCATGTGCTATCTGTTTGATCCGCTCTTCTCACGACCCCGCGCCCGGCAACCGTAGTAGGGATTCTTGTGATCCCATAGGTGTCGTTCCCACCGACATCTTTGGCGCGCCAGGTAGGGGGCGCAGTTGTGAGAATCGGCTTTAGCAGTTAGTTCGACGCTTCTTCATCATCATGGCGCCCAAGAAGAAGATGACGGTGGTGGTTGGCCGGTCGGAAGCCGGACATCCCGTCCCGACGCGGGCGAGCAGCGGACCGGTCGCAGAAAGGACCCGGGGCGCCGTTTGCGAACACCAACACCGTCCCAGTAGTCGGAGTTTGGGAGGCGGCGATGTTCGTGCGCCTGGTAACGGGCCGCACGCCGCCAAATCCAAAGACGGAGCTAGGCCCTCCGCGGGTGGCGCGGGGCCTTCCAAGATCGCTACCGCCCCGCCCGAAGGCGATGCGAGGGCCTCCAAGACTCCCACGCCGGCGCCGATGGCGCGCTCCTCTCAAGCGGCGCGCGACGAACGGCGCAATCACGCCGAAGACCCCGGGCGTCGCCGCGGGAAGAGCCCCGAGCGCCACTCCCGGGAGGTAGAAGACCTTCTCGCTCGCCGAGGTGCTGGTGAAGATGGCATGCGACCGCGGGGTCGTGATAGAGCTCCTTCTGACATGGTCAGAAGTCGAAGCGCGTCGCGATCCGTGCAGGTTTCGCTGCCACCAACGCCAGCAGAAGCCCTAGCGCATGCAGTTGCTCCTCGATTTTCCTCCCACTACGGGGAAACTCGACGAATGGAGAGCCACTATCCGAAGCCTTGTTGCGGTGGCCAACAAAGACGAACCAAGTCCGGTGGAGCCCCCGGGTCGACGCTCCGACGGAGTCCCACACACCAGTGGCAGGAAAGCCGGCGGTGCCGCGACCACGGTGCACTCTCCTCCTCCTCGCCCGGTAGCGCGGACGCCAGCCCATCACGATGTTGCGGGCGACGAAATCTCCATAGCGTCGTCCGACCCGCGGACCCACTGTGACTAGCACCAAGTCCTTCGGGAATGAGAACATGAAGACACTCGAACCACTATCGAGCGCAGGCGCGGAGCGCTCCACCAGTCAGACAGGTGAGCAGGGCCTGCTGCGAACCACCTGACACCGGAGAGCCCTGGAGGCCTACCTTACGAGGTAGGCTGTCCGGCTTTTACCCGTGAGCTGTGGCAGTTCCAGTGGCCCACTCACCGCACCTTCAAACCTGACGTGGGCGAAAAGTACAGCGGCAAGACCCACCCGTCCGAGTTCCTCAGCATCTACACCATTGCGATGCAAGCTGCCGGAGCCCGCGATGATAAGGTGCTTGCGAATTACTTTCCGTTGGCTCTTAAACCCAACGCCATGTCATGGTTGATGCACTTGCCGGTAGACTCTATTTCCTCCTGGTCGGATTTGTGCCATGAGTTTGTGGGCGCCTTTACTGGAGGCCACCAAGCCCATGGCCAACCGAGCGACCTGCACGTCATTCCCCAGAACGGAGGCGAGAGTCTCCACAAGTATATACAGAGGTTCAGCCGGATACAGTACAATATCCCTGATGTTCACCCTGCTGCCATCATCAGCGCGTTCCATCAGAACGTGCATAACCGCAAGATGCGTGAAGAGCTGGCAATGAACAAGGTGAAAGATGTAGCAGAACTCTATGTTCTTGCTGACAGATGTGCCCGGGCTGAAGAGGGAAGGAAGTACCCCGGCAAAGACGCCGACGTGGAAACCGACTCCTCAGATGAAGATACTGCCGCCTCGGCGAAGAAGGGCCGGTGCCACAACAGGAAGCGCAAAGGTAAATCCGTGCTTGCCGTTGAGGGATCTGATGACACCGGCTCCACCAAGAAAACCAAGGCAGATGACCCCGGCAAGGAAATTGCCGGATGTGTTGCCTGCCGGGCCTTGGCGGTTGCCGAGAAGCCAGGAAACTCTGACAAGCGATACTGCAAGATCCATCGCACCAAAGGCCATGCTCTCCAAGACTGCCGACAGGTTGAGCTCCTCGCTGAGAAGCAGAGGGCTGAATATGAGAGGCGGGACAAGGAGAAGGGCTAAGACGGTGCTAAGGGGTCCGGCAAGAAGCGTGACGGCCAGGCGGGCCGTCACGGCAAGGATAAACAATAGGAAAGGCCCGCCCGGGGCCGTGACAAAAAGCCAGAAGACGACGATCACGAAGAGGACGACGAATCCGGCGACCAAGAGTTTCAGAAAGCTACAGAGGCCATGTGCGTCGATGGCGGCGCCTCGCTGCATACTTCTCACCGCCAGCTTAAACAGTGGGCGCGAGAGATTACAGCGGCAGAGCCATCGTTTGATGCCCAAAGGACGCTGAAGTGGTCCGGCACACCTATCATTTTTGACACTGAGGATCACCCTGATCGCACTACTGCGGTCGGGTGCTTGCCATTGTTGGTTTCACCAATAATACGCAACCTCAAGGTGACAAAGATGCTAGTCAATGACGGGGCCGGTCTGAACTTGATCTCGCCTGCCGTGATCGAGAAACTGTAGATTCCTGATGGAGACCTCGAAGAGACGGGCACGTTTCAGGGGGTCAACCCAGGAAGAAGCCAACCTAAGGGAAAGATCACGCTGCCCGTGACTTTTGGAAGCGATCTGAACTACAGGAAGGAGAGGATCGTGTTTGATGTTGCCAAGATCCCCTTGCCCTACAACGGGATCCTTGGCCGCCCAGCGCTGGCCAAGTTCATGGCGGCGTCACACTACGCCTACAACACCCTGAAGATGCCAGGACCTGTGACGATCATCACCATCCCCTCCGATAAGAAAGATGCGCTGATTTGCGCTGACCAACTATACCAGCAAGCTGTTGCAGCAGCTGCCGCTGGGACCCCGGGAGGGAAGAAGAAGAAGAAGACCGGTGAGACCTCGGACACCCACTCCGGCAAGCGCACCTCTTCGGAGTGTAGCGCTCCCGTCGAGGACGTGCCAGAGAGCTCCACCGGCGGAAACAAGAAGCCCAGGGCCATACCGCCGGGAACCAAGAAGGTTTCTGTCAGTGAGGACGGCACGGGAGGGGCTTTCATCATAAGCTCCACCCTTGATGACAAATAGGAAGACGCGCTCGTCACCTTCCTGCGGGCGAATGTCGATGTGTTTGCATGGCACGCTTCCGACATCCCCGGCGTTCCCAGGGAGGTGATTGAGCACCACCTTGCTGTCTGTCCTCATGCGCGGCCCGTCAAGCAGAAGGTCAGAAAGCAAGCTTTGGAACGACAAGAGTTCATCATAGAGGAGATCCGGAAACTGGAAGCAGCGGGTTTGGTAAGAGGAGTGCTCCATCCAACGTGGTTGGCCAATCCGGTCGTAGTGCGCAAGGCTAATGGGAAGTGGAGGCTGTGTATTGATTACACAGATATCAATAAGGCTTGTCCTAAGGACCCCTTCCCGTTGCCGCGCATCGACCAGATTGTTGACTCCACAGCTGGGTGTGATTTGTTGTCATTCCTCGATGCCTACTCCGGCTACCACCAGATCTTCATGACAAGAGAAGACGAAGAGAAAACAACATTAATCACCCCATGTGGTACGTATTGTTTCATGCGGATGCCTTTCGGGTTGAAGAGTGCTGGTTCGACGTTTGCAAGGGTGGTCCAGATTGGTTTTGAACCCCAACTCCATAGAAATATGGAAGCTTATATGGATGACATAGTGGTCAAAACCAAGGACAGGGCAACCCTCATACCGGATTTGCAAGAAACATTTGCAAACCTGCGCAAGATCAATCTCAAGCTGAACCCTGAGAAGTGCATCTTTGGCGTCCCGTCCGGCAAGCTTCTCGGGTTCTTTGTGTCACAGCGTGGGATAGAGGCCAATCCGGACAAGATCAAAGCTATAGAGCAGATTGAAGCACCCAAGCGAATCAAGGATGTGCGTCGGCTTGCTGGTTGCGTCACCGCCATGGGTAGATTCATTTCCAAGTCTGCCGAGCGTGCCCTTCCCTTTTTCAAGATCCTGAAAAAGGCGGGCCCGATGGAGTGGACGCCAGAAGCCGAAGCAGCATTGCAAGATTTCAAGAAGTACCTCTCCTCCGCGCCAATACTAGTTGCGCCTAGGCCACAGGAGCCATTGCTGCTATACCTGGCGGCAACGAACCAGGTGGTCAGCGCCGCACTAGTGGCGCAGAGAGAGGTTGACGACGAGGTAATGGCAGCGACAGAGCCCGACACCACCAATGAAGAGACGACATAGCCAGTTGAAGTGTCGCCGAAGAAGAAAATGATGCAGCACCCGGTCTACTTTGTTAGTTCCCTCCTGCAGGGAGCTAGATCAAGGTACTCCGGCGTGCAGAAACTGCTCTTCGGCCTTCTTATGGCCTCGAGGAAGCTATGTCACTACTTCCAGGCACACGAGATCACTGTCGTCACTCGCCTCCCTCTGCAACGGATATTGCACAATCCAGATGCAATGGGAAGAATTGTGGAATGGGCACTGGAGCTGTCCAGCTTTGGCCTCAAGTTTGAAAGTACTTCGACAATTCAAAGCTGAGTCCTGGCGGAGTTCATTGCAGAATGGACCGCAACGCCTGACGAAGAAGCCCAAGAGACTGCTCTCCCCGGCAAGGAGGCAAGTTGCAGTTGGATCATGTACTTTGATGGAGATTTCTCCTTACACGGCGCCGGGGCTGGCGTACTGCTTGTCGCGCCCACCGGAGAGCACCTCAAGTACGTGGTCCAGATGCACTTCCCCAGGGAGGTGTCAACAAACAATACGGCAGAGTACGAAGGGCTGCTCGCCGGTCTTAGGATCGCAGCGGACCTCGGAATCAAGAAGCTCATCGTCAGGGGCGACTCGCAGCTCGTCGTCAAGCAAGTCAACAAGGACTACCAGAGCCCGTTGATGAAGGCCTACGTCGATGAAGTGAGAAAGCTGGAAGAGCGTTTCGACGGTATACAGGCTGAATACGTTCCCCGAGCGGAGAACGATATCGCCGATTACCTGTCAAAACGCGCTGCCCTCAAGCTACTTGTGGAACCAGGTACCTTTGTGCTCCAGCTAACTCAGCCATCCATTGATCCATCAACAGAGCGGAGCAAGAGAAGGAAATCAGGACCCGACAAGTACTTTCCCGCCGAGCTCCCCGGAGCCACCGGCAAGGATGTTGCCGGGGACACTGAGCCCGCCACGGGATGGCTAGCTCCAGCGGAGCGTCAAGCTCTTGCCATCGAGACAGCCGCTCCTATAGCGGAGGAAATGCCTTTAGTCCTCGCCGTCGAGCCCCAGGCTCCAGCGTGGGCACAGCATACCGTCCGATTCCTCCAAATAGGGGAACTTCCTGAAGAGCAGGAAGAAGCGGAAAAAGTGGCCCGTCGCTCTACCATGTACCAGTTCGTCGATGACGTCCTATACAGAAAGAGGTCGAACGGAGTGAAATTGAGGTGTATCCCTCAGGAGGAAGGACTGGAGCTGTTGGCGGAGATACACAGAGGCATATGTGGATCCCACATCGGGTCAAGGGCCCTTGCCGGCAAGGCATTTCGGCAAGGTTTCTTCTGGCCCACCGCCCTCTAGGATGCGATGACACTAGTCACCAGGTGTGAAGCGTGTCAGTTCCATTCAAAGAAGCTTCATCTGCCAGCTCAAGCCCTTCAAACCATTCCTCTCTCATGGCCCTTCTCGGTCTGGGGGCTCGACATACTGGGCCCTTTCCCCCGCGCTGTCGGGGGCTTTGAGTACTTGTACGTTGCAATCGACAAGTTCACAAAGTGGCTGGAAGTGGAGGCAGTGAGGAAGGTCACAGCTCAGTCAGCCGTCAAGTTCTTCAAGGGACTAGTGTGCCGTTTTGGTGTGCCCAACAGGGTCATCACCGACAACGGCACACAGTTCACAAGCCGCACCTTCATGCAATATATCCAAGACCTCGGCAGCAAATTCTGTTTCGCTTCCGTTGCTCACCCACGAAGCAATGGTCAAGCTGAGAGGGCAAACGCTGAAGTACTGCGAGGCTTAAGGACCAAGACCTTTGACAGGCTGCACAAGAGTGGAAGGCGCTGGATTGATGAGTTGCCGACGGTTCTTTGGTCGATCAGGACGACGCCAAATCGAGCCACCGGCCAGACACCCTTTGCCCTGGTATACGGGGCAGAAGTAGTTCTCCCCACTGAACTCATATACGGGTCACCTCGAGTGCTCGCTTATGATGAGCTTGAGCAAGAGCAACTGCGGCAAGATGACGCAATGCTCCTTGAGGAAGATCGTCTTCGGGCGGCTGTGAGAGCAGCACGCTACCAGCAAGCCTTGCGCCGCTACCATAGCCGCAAGGTTCATGCCCGAAGCCTTGAGGAAGGCGACGTTGTCCTTCGGCGCGTTCAATCGGCCAAGAATTCCAACAAGTTGACGCCAAAGTGGGAAGGCCCTTATCGGGTAATACGAGTCACCAGGCCTGGCGCAGTCCACCTGGAGACCGAAGATGCCGTTCCAGTGAGTAACTCCTGGAACATTGAGCATCTTTGCAAGTTTTACCCATGAGGCGCGGCTTGCCGGGCCCCCCGGCAAGCCACCTTTTGTACAAGCATTGCCGTTGATGCATGTAACCCTTTGTACAAAGCCAGGCGCAGACCCTGAGCACAAGTAAATGAAGCGCTGACGCCCTAAGTTATAGCATGCATGATAGGTCGAGTCTCGTCCTTGGTTAGGGTTGATAGTGCTTAGCGGTGACTAACCCCTAGCTTAGAGGTCGAGTGTGCGTCTCTTTGTCTTTCTTTTGTCTTCTTTGGTTCACAGGACACACGGATATCCGTGCCGAACCACTTGGGGAGGAAAAGAAGATAAACAGACCAGCATCTAGCCCCTGGCAAGTCAGCATTGCCGGGGGCTGCAAGAGCAAAGATTCACCCATGGCGAACCAGAGTTGCCGGGGGCTGCATCTTCAGATAAGTTCTTCATCCCTTATCATGCATTCCATTATGGACTGAGGTATGTGAAACCTCGTTTTCCCCTAAGCTACCATGCTCCCATAACTCTAGGCCCAAGGGCTCGTTCCTGGGGCCAAGTTTGGTTGTAGTCGCGGCAGCGAAAGGATGAAACAAGGAGCCAGAACCCGCCTCATCCCTACCTCCGCCAAAGGCGTGAGGAAGGTCGAGCGAAGTGGGAAGACGGCAAGGCCTGTTGCCGGGCAAGGAAATGTTTATCTTGAAGATATCAAGGATTTACTCCTTGTCGTGGGTTCTACCCACAAACAAATGACCCGGCAAGCATCCCTTTTTCATTAAAAACATTCCACTCAGGTACAGTCCATAGGGAATGAAAAACATGAATGATGGGATTACAAGTTTTAAATTCAGCTAAGACCCGAAGGCTTACAAACTAAAAAGAGATAAGGTACCCGTAATCCCTTTCTTGTCCCTCTCCTCAGGAGGCAGGTCAGGGAGGCGAAAAGGGCAAAAGGGGCGCCTAGGCGAGCTACGGGTGGCAGAAGACACCAAGATAACATCTTGGTGGCCGTCCAAAGGCTGGATGGTGATGGCGGCGCCGGAAGCAGAGCTCGAAGATGAGGCGGCAGGACGTCACCACGCGTCGAAGGCATCGGTGCCCGCGTACTCCGACTTGACGGCCTTGCCGCCCGCCCTCTTCCTCTTCCGCAGCCTCCCAATGCCAACCGCCCAAGGAGACGACCCCGGGAAGTTCAGGGAGCCGGCGACGCGGATGATGGGGTCACTGGTGCCGCACGGAGCAGCACCCGACACCTAATCGGACCCGTCATCCTGCCGCCTACTACCCTCGTCGTCGCTGCCGCTGTCCTCCTCGTCACTCCCGCCCGAGGAGGAGTCTTCACTATCAGAAGAGCTCTCCACGCAGCACCTTGCACGGCTCCCAAAGCACCCGAAGACCTTGACGGAGAGAAGGCCACCCTCCATCAGCTTAAAATGGAGAGTGAGCCCCTCCATCAAGCGGTGGATATGGGCAAACGTCTTCCATCCCCGACGGAGATACATCACGTGAGGGGCGGGGAAATCGACGCGGGCCCGCGTGCCACTGATCGCGCAGCCCCTCATGTGCAGCCACAACGACTCCGGTGGATCCAGCTCCATCTCCCGCACGAATGGAGTCGGGAGACGAAGGGGACGGCGAGGCGGCCGACGTAGCCTAACGAAGAACTCGCAAGGGTCATCCCCAACGTGACCCTCCACGGGGGGAAGAACTGCTGGCAGAGGCGAGGCCGGCGCGCCGCCCCGTCCTCCTCTTCCCCGAGCGCATCGGCAAGGGTGAAGTGGGGGAGAGGAAAACGAGAGGCAAATGGAAAATAATGTAATACGGGAGATAAGGATTGTGATGGGTACTTGGTATATTGACTTTTGCGTAGACTCCCCGGCAACGGCGCCAGAAATGGCTCGTTGTCGGGAGTCAAATCTTGACTTGCGCGAACCTCCCCGGCAACGGCGCCAGAAATCCTTCTTGCTACCTCTTGAGCACTGCGTTGGTTTTCCCCGAAGAGGAAGGGATGATGCAGCAAAGTAGCGTAAGTATTTCCCTCAGTTTTTGAGAACCAAGGTATCAATCCAGTAGGAGGCTACGCGCGAGTCCCTCGCACCTGCACAAAACAAATAAATCCTCGCAACCAACGTGATAAGGGGTTGTCAATCCCTACACGGACACTTACGAGAGTGAGATCTGATAGATATGATAAGATAATATTTTTGGTATTTTTATGATAAAGATGCAGAGTAAAATAAAAGCAAAGTAAAAAGCAAAGTAAATAACTAAGTATTGGAAGATTAATATGATGAAGATAGACCCCGGGGCCATAGGTTTCACTAGTGGTGTCGGTGTACAAAAAGAGGGGTACACTTTTTGTACCCCTATAACTGTGCATGGGCAGTCTGAGCCGCGGGCACCACCACATTGAGCAAGGCAAGGGAGGTGAGCCAAGGTAAGGCCGAAGCTTAGGAGAAGCAGAACGACGCCAAGACCAAGACCACAAAGAGCAAAGGGGACGAAACGGACCCCCACGGCAAGATCCTTGCCGGGAGGCGGTTTTAGCAAACTCGGCAAGGCCCTTGCCGTGGCAGCTTGCCCCACACCTACGGAGTGAGTCACCCTTGAGTCCACTGCCCCCATGGGGCAAGGATTCGGGAGACATCCCCGTGGTGGCTTATTGATCTTTGTGAAGACACTCAAGATCAGATACACCCTTTAGAAGGTGATGATCCTTGGCGGGATCCTAGCCAAGAAGGACCACAAGGCCCCCGTCAAGAGCCTTGCCGGGGATGACAGCAGGCGCCACGGCAAGACCCTTGCCGGGGCCCCGGCAAGGCCCTTGCCAAGAACACCCGTTAGGGCCACCATCAGGCCCACGCCAGTCAAACCTCCACCGCCGTTCGCATGCAGCTGCCGACCCAACCAGCTGGGCAGGCACCTGCGTGGCGGCATGCAGATCTTCGTGGAAACCCACCACTGTGCCACCTCAGCTACCTGCCTGCCTACATGGCACCGCGGGCGCCACTGGCCAGGGCACGTGTCGACGCGAGAGGGAGCGGCGACGGACGAGACAGGGCTCTCCCCCGTCCCCGATAAAGCAAGGACACCTAGGCAAGACGCATTAAATGCACCTTGTCATGTAATGTGAGGGACAACCTCACATCACTGTTCCCTTTCCACCTCCTGTGTGCCACTGTGGAAACCCCTTTCCTATAAAAGGAGGCCCGAGGCAACCAGGAGGGGGATTTGGCTTTTTGGAGCTCCTGATACCCCATAGCTAGCTCAAGAACACAGATATACAATCCACCAAAGCAGGAGTAGGGTTTTACGCATCCCCGCGGCCCGAACCTGGATAAACAAACCGTGTGCTATCTGTTTGATCCGCTCTTCTCACGACCCCGCGCCCCACAACCGTAGTAGGGATTCTTGTGATCCCATAGGTGTCGTTCCCACCGACAAGTGGCTTCTCTCAAGAGCATAGGTATTTTACGGTGGGTGAACGAATTACTGTTGAGCAATTGACAGAATTGAGCATAGTTATGAGAATATCTAGGTATGATCATGTATATAGGCATCACGTCCAAGACAAGTAGACCGACTCGTGCCTGCATCTACTACTATTACTCCACTCATCGACCGCTATCCAGCATGCATCTAGAGTATTAAGTTCATGGAAACATAGTAATGCCTTAAGCAAGATGACATGATGTAGAGGGATAAACTCATGCAATATGATGAAAACCCCATCTTGTTATCCTCGATGTCAACAATACAATACATGCCTTGCAGCCCCTACTGTTACTGGGAAAGGACACCGCAAGATTGAACCCAAAGCTAAGCACTTCTCCCATTGCAAGAAAGATCAATCCAGTAGGCCAAACCAAACTGATAATTCGAAGAGACTTGCAAAGATAACCAATCATACATAAAAGAATTCAGAGAAGATTCAAATATTGTTCATAGAAGACTTGATCATAAACCCACAATTCATCGATCTCAACAAACACACCGCAAAAAGAAGATTACATTGAATAGATCTCCGCAAGAGAGGGGGAGAACATTGTATTGAGATCCAAAAAGAGAGAAGAAGCCATCTAGCTAATAACTATGGACCCGTAGGTCTGAGGTAAACTACTCACACTTCATCGGAGGGGCTATGGTGATGATGTAGAAGCCCTCCGTGATCGATGCCCCCTCCGGCGGAGCTCTGAAACAGGCCCAAGATGGGATCTCGTGGATACAGAAAGTTGCGACGGTGGAATTAGGGTTTTGGCTCCGTATCTGATCGTTTGGGGGTACGCAGGTATATATATGAGGAAGGAGTACGTCGGTGGAGCAACTAGGGGCCCACAAGGGTGGAGGGCGTGCCTGGGGGGGGGTAGGCGCGCCCCTACCTCGTGGCCTCCTCCTTTGTTTCTTGACGTAGGGTCCAAGTCTCCTCGATCATGTTTGGTGAGAAAATCACGTTCCCGAAGGTTTCGTTCCGTTTGGAATCCGTTTGATATTCCATTTCTTCGAAACCCTAAAATAGGCAAAAAAACAACAATTCTGGGCTGGGCCTCCGGTTAATAGGTTAGTCCCAAAAATAATAAAAAAGTGGATAGTAAAGCCCAATAATGTCCAAAATAGTAGATAATATAGCATGGAGCAATCAAAATTATAGATACGTTGGAGACGTATCAGCGGTCGAGGATGAGCGATGGTCTTTTCCTACCAATCTAACCCCCTAGGAGCATGCACGTAGTACTTTCTTTCGGTAACTAATAGATTTTTGCAATAAGTATGTGAGTTCTTTATGACTAATGTTGAGTCCATGGATTATACGCACTCTCACCCTTCCACCATTGCTAGACTCTCTAATACCGCGCACCTTTCGCCGGTATCATACACCCACCATATACCTTCCTCAAAACAGCCACCATACCTACCTATCATGGCATTTCCATAGCCATTCCGAGATATATTGCCATGTAACTTTCCACCGTTCCATTTACTATGACACGCTCCATCATTGTCATATTGCTGTGCATGATCGTGTAGTTGACATTGTATTTGTGGCAAAGCCACTATTCATAATTCTTTCATACATGTCACTCATGCATCATTGCACATCCCGGTACACCGCCGGAGGCATTCACATAGAGTCATATTTTGTTCTAAGTATTGAGTTTTAGTTATTGAGTTGTAAGTAAATAAAAGTGTGATGATCATCATTTTTAGAACATTGTCCCAAGTGAGGAAAGGATTATGGAGACTATGATTCCCCCACAAGTCGGGATGAGACTCCGGACTAAATGAAAAAAGAGGCCATAAAAAGGGGAAAGGCCCAAATAAAAAATGAGAGAAAAAGAGAGAAGGGGCAATGCTACTGAAAGAACATGTGGTGCCCCCATGTTTGGTTTTGGTAATTGATGACAATCTCTATGGAATAATGGTTTCCTTGAGTTATATTTGAAGGTTTTGTCCATAGGCTTTTCTTGGAGTACATATGTTGGTTTCAAGGAGATTTTGTGTCGACCAAGGTGCTATTCAAGGAATTACCTAAAGATTGGTCTTGTGAGAGGTTGATCAAGACTAAGTCAAAGAGTGAATCAAGTTGATCAACCCACAAAGCGTAGAAGATGTGCGTAGAAGATGTACCAGGAGGGATCAAGTGATCCCATGGTATGGTAAGCATTGTCAATTATGCTTTGTGTACTAACCCATGGTCTTCGTGAGAGTTCTTTGTGGGGTTAGGTTGCGGTGTGCAAGTTCAAGTGGAGCATCATGAAGAGATCAAATGCTCGAAGCTTCCCATCCATTATGGTAACAATGGATTTATTAAGATGTGCGGAAGAGTGGCTCACCCATAGTGGAGTATGGGGAGCAATCAACTAGTCTTCATCGAGCCAACGCAATCAATAAAGGTGGTCCAACTTGAGGGAGTCAAGATCGTCATCATCTATCTCAAATGGACCATGTGCAAGCCAAAGGTTTGCCATTGATAGGTTTTCTATTTCCAGTCTCATGGTGGTAGTTGGGAGACCGGGTTATAGGATCGATTGTCGTACTATCAAGGGGGGCTCTCGATGAGTAGCTTGATCGTATCGTTCATAGAGAGCTCAAACCATTGCATCCTTGCATCATCATTCTTGGTTCTTGTTTGGTTATCTTTGTGAGTTTTGGAGCTTATATTCATCTTGATGAAAATCCCGAGTTCATCAAAAACGGAGTTCACTTGCATCTTCTATGATGTTTTCGATGTTGGAGGTTATGCCCGTTCTTCTCTGTTGGAGGTTTCACTCCTCCATTTGTTAGGCATACCTCCCCTGCCTCTTCTTACTAACCAGTCATTGTTTTGATGCTACTCGTCGTCTTGTTTCCAACAAGCTTGAGTATGCTCAATTCAGAGCTCATATGCAGAAGTTGTGGCATTTTAGGCTTTACTACATCCTCTATTTTCTCTGTTGTGTTCCTGAAAGTCTCAAGCGGTAGTACTGCTCTCTAGAGCGGTAGTACCGCTTGTAAGCGGCAGTACCACGGCCCTGTGCCGCGCGTACTACCGCTGCTTTTGGGGATGCGTCTTTTTGTGCCGGGTTTCACGGTAGTAGAGCGGTAGTACCTCTTATAAGTGGTAACCAGTACTACCTCCACCCGAGCGGTAGTACCTCTTATATGCGGTAAGCGGTACTACCTCTCCTCCCGAGCGGTAGTACCGCTTATAAGTGGTAAGCGGTACTACCTCTCCCTAGAGCGGTACTACCTCTCTGGCAAAACTACAGCTCGTGTTTTTCTCTCTCGTTGGGCTGGTTTGACTGTGCTAAGCGGTAGTACCGCTACTCCAAGCGGTAGTACCGCTTGTGCACGACCTGAGCACATAACGATTGGATTCGGGAGGTCCTATAAAAGGGGGTCTTCTTCCCCTTTGGACCTTATCTCTTGAGCTCGTGTTCTTCCCCCATTGTTGACCTTCTCCGAGCTTGCTCACTCTCAATCCCTGCATGGATTCTTGCTAGTTTTTGGGGGAAAGGAGAGAGGAGATCTAGATCCACATTTCCACCAATCACTTTCTCCTCTATGTGAGGGGAACCCCTTGGATCTAGATCTTGGAGTTCTTGGTGTTCTCCTTCTTGTTCTTCCTCTCATTCTCCTCCCTAGCATTAGTTGCTTTGGTGGGATTTGGGGGAGAAGGACTTGGGCACTCCGTGTGCCCTTGCCATTGCATTTGGTGCATCGGTTTAAGTTCTCCACGGTGATACATGGAAGTTACAAGTTGAGAAACTTATTACTCTTGGGTGCTTGGTACCCTTGAGCTTGTTCCTCTTGGGTGCTTGGGCGCCCTAGATGGTTGGTGGTGTTCAGAGCTCAATCATTGTGGTTTAAAGCTACGAGCAAGCGTCGGTTCTCCACTTAGGTTGTGGAGATCGCCCCGAGCAATTTGACGGGTTCCGATGACCGCCCCAAGGGTTGCCAAAGTGTACGGGTTCGGTGACTGCCCCCAAGGGTTGCCATTCATACGGGTTCGGTGACCGCCCCCAAGAGTCCCTTAATGGAATCACGGCATCTTGCGTTGTGCGAGGGCGTGAGGAGATTATGGTGGCCCTAGTGGCTTCTTTGGGAGCATTGTGCCTCCACACCGCTCCAAACGGAGATTAGCATCCGCAAGGGTGTGAACTTCGGGATACATCATCGTCTCCGCGTGCCTCGGTTATCTCTTACCCAAGCCCTTTACCTATGCACTTTACTTTGTGATAGCCATATTGTTTCTTGTCATATATCTTGCTATCATCTAGTAGTTTATATTGCTTAGCATAAGTTGTTGGTGCACATAGGTGAGCCTAGTTGTTGTAGGTTTGGTGCTTGACAAATTAACCGCTAGGTTTATTCCGCATTTGTTCAAGCCTAAACCGTAATTATTTTAAAGCGCCTATTCACCCCCCTCTAGGAGACATCCACGATCTTTCAATTGGTATCGGATCCTCGTCTCTCTTGTTAGGCTTAACCTCCTAGAGAGTAATGATGTCGACTAGGGGTTTAGGATTCTCTGACACTATTAGTTTCGATGGCACAAATTTTGATGTTTGGGTAATTCGCATGCTTAATATCTTTAGGGTCATGGACCCAAATTTAGAGAGAATTGTAGATATGGGTTTTTCTCCTCCAAAGGATCCCCAAATATTATCATTATAGGATGAGAAAAACACTTATCTCAATGCTCAAGCTTCTAATGTGCTTTTTGATGCTTTGAGCAATGTAGTTTTATTTCAACTCATGTCGTTCCGGGATGCTCATGAGTTGTGGACAAAGCTTCAAGATAAATATGGTGGGTCCAAGATTTGTAAGGATGATTGTTCTCCCTCCACCTCTGGTCGTGTTGCATTCTCAACTTCTTCTACTTCACCTACATGTGGTTTGCCACAAGTTAATGACATGGTTAGTAGTGGTGTTCATTGCAATGATGATAGTGGGCTTATTGTTGATAATCCTTCATCACTTTCTTATTGCAATGATTCATCTTTGTACTTTAGCACTTCGAGCACTCCTAATGTTTCACATGCTTGTGTTGATAGTCCTTGCATATCATGTAAAAACTGCTTGATTAAATCTCATGATGATATGCTTGCTATATCTTGTTGCCATGATAAAAATGCATGTATTTCCTCGAGTTGTTGTGCTAACAATGTAGAGGAAACCCAACACTCCATGGAACAATATGTGGTCTTGGATGGTGCTTCAAGGGATCCTACATCATCATCTATTGCATTTTGCCTTATGGCCAAGGCTTCAAAGGTATCTCCCACTTTGAATCCCAATATATCTTGTGATGATATTGATGATGGCTAGAGTGATGATGATGTTGATTATGATGAAGAGAATGATGATGTTGCCTCCTTAAAAATTAATGGGGAAATGATTTTTAAAGCTCTTCTTAAGAATAAAATTGCTCGCTCCAACTTCATGGAAATCATGTCTATTGATATTGAGGGCAAGAAATATATTGATGAGTTGGAATCTCGTCTTTAGGAGCATGAGGTCACCATTGATAAAATGGAAGGTCATGAGCGTGATTACGCTAATGAGATCACGGACCTCTCCCAAGCTCTCGAACTTGAACAAACCACCAAGGAATCTCTTGAGGAGACTTTTGCTCTAGAATTATATAGAGTGAAGGAATCTCATGATAGAGCTCTTGAGGTGGCCAATGTTTTTGAAACTAAAAATGAGAAGCTTGAAGTTGCGCATGCTAAACTCCTTGAGGACTTTGGGCACCTTAAAAATGGCTCAAGGGTCATTAAGAGTGAGCTCATCAAACTCACGGAGTCTCATGCACAACTTAAAGCTTCATATTCAAAAGAGCTTGCCAAGTTGCCTTCTCCTCTTGTTATTATTGATGATGCTTGTGCTACTAACTATATTACATGTGAAGCATCCATTTTGAAGGAGAATGTTGAGCCACGAGCTCAACTAGAGTTGCTATCTAGCAATTATGGGAAATTGGAAGAAAGCCATGAAAAGATCTCAAGCTCTCATGATGATCTTCTAGTATCCCATAATGTGCTAAAGATAGCTCATGAGGCCATGCTTGCTAAGGTAACATCTAGTGAGCCTCATGTGGATACTAGCACTACTTCTAGTCAAAATGCTATATTGCCATGTGCTAGTCCTTGTAATTCATCTACTCACAATGTTGGTACATCTTGTGATGAATTGCTTTCCTTGCCTTGTTGCTCTAACGATGAAGCTTATACTTCCTCTAGTACTTGTGTTGAGACTAACCATGTAGAGGAAATCAAAGAGCTCAAGGCCCAAGTCACGTCTTTGAAGAAAGACTTGGAAAAGAGTCATGAAGGGAAATTTACTCTCAGCAACATCTTGAGCATGCAAAAATCCCCCAATGACAAAGGTGTACTTGGATTCAACTCCAAGAAGAAGAAGAAGTCCAAGAGCAACAAGAAGAAGGGCCAAAAACAAGTCAAGAATTCGGCCAAGATCATTTGCTTCAAGTGCAAAATTGAAGGACATCATGTTAGATCTTGCCCTTTGAAGAAGAAGGCCATTAGTGACAAGCAACAAGGGAAGCGACCACAAGTTCATTCTCATGCTCAACCTCAAGTTGAAGAAAGGCCTCTTCCCAATAAAACTCAAGCTAATGCTTCTCAAGTTCAGAAATCAAGTGAGAAGAAAGTAAAGAGTATACGCTGCTACCTATGTCGTGAAAAAGGTCACATCGCTTCTTCATGCACAAATGGTACCTTATCCAACCCTATTCTAATTGATGATATCTATTCTCTTGGGAAGGATAAGGTTGGCAATGTGTTTGCCAAATTTGTTGGTGCTCAAAGTGGTGTCAAGAAAAGAACCATTTTGGTAACCAAGCCTATTGTGACTAACCTCTTAGGACCCAACTTGATTGGGGACCAACTAGCTCATACTTGATCAATAGGTGTTCTTGGTGGTCATTGGAGACATGGCTACATTATGAAGAATTAAGGGGACTTCATCATATTGTCTCAAGCTAAGTCATTCGGATTATCAAGTTTCTATCTTATATCCAATGTTCCTCCTTGTGGTAACTCGTGCTTAAAGTGTTTACATTGATAGTTACTTGCCCCTTTGCATGTTTGGTTTCGTTCCTTGCATGTGTTTGTACATGTTGTGCTTCCAACTTGATTATCTTGAGCAATCAAAGTATGTGTGTGTTGGTTTGCACATCATGTACGTGTGTGTCATGCGTTTAGCCTTTTGCATCTTGTTTATTTCTTAGTTGGCTCTTGTGAGAGATTAATGGAATATCCCATTATGGGGGAGTGATGTGCTTTGTGCACCTCACAATCCTATAAATGTGTGTACATGAGTAATACCATCTAGTATTGATATTTCAATATCATCTAGTCGCTATGTGGTATGTCTTCTCATGAGAAATTCAAATTCTAAATAGTCCATTAATTATCTCTTGTTGGATCTTTTATTTGCCTCTTGTTTATCCTTATTTGGTATCACATTATGGGGGAGTAATATGCTATGTGTATATTACTAGCCTAGAAAATGTGTATTTGAGATATTGTCACCTAGAGTTGATATTGTAAATTTATCTTGTTCCTAGGTGGCATGTTTGCTCTACAAGTTGCAATTTGCTTTTTGTTTGGTGTGAAGATGATGTCGGATATCCTTGCTATCTACCACCGGGAATTATTTCCAAATACTTCTTGTCTTTTGACAATGGGTACTCTCTTATGTGTGGTAGAAATTTTTGATCATCTTTACATTGGCCTTTGCTTTTATTTGCCTTATTTCTTGCCTAGGATTGTGTCAACTCCCATTGTATTCCATACCACTTGTGGATCTTGTTATTTCCTTGAGCTTGTCTAGTGTTTGTTAGATATAGTGAAAGTGGTGATCCCATCTTGTGCTTTTTGTATTCAAATGCAAATTCTCTATAATGCACAATGCTTGGGGGAGCTATTCTATTTTTCCTAGAACACTCACCTTGTGATCCTTATCAAGTGTGTGTTGGTGGAATGCAAACGGTTTCTTTTTGGTACTTTGTGCCATCATGAAACTTTGTAGAGAACTTGGTTTGTTTGGAACCATTCTGTCTTTTGGGAGTTTGACATCTTTCTTTTTGCGTGTATCAATGGATATCTCATTCCTTGTTGTATCTTTCATTTGATATCTTCCAAGTGTTGATTCATTCTTTTGGTATCTTTTCTTCACTTGGTATTTCTTTGACTTTTGGTATCGGTTCTTGAGAGTATTGAGCATGCATATTAACTTCATGTAGTCCCTTTGGCATGCTTTCTTTCTTTCCTTGACCCAATATATAGGGGAAACTCCACCATGTCTCAAATTGGATGAGATGTGCATGAAATTCTATTTCATATCAATGTGCACATATTTATGTGGAGTTTGTCCTATGTATTGGTGTTTCTAACTCTATGGTCCCAATGAGTTTGGGTACCATTTTGTTTGTGTTGTTGTTCTAGGGACTATTGGAGATGCATTGGATGCTCGGCTCACTCACAATGAAGGTGGTGTCACCATGTGCTTATTTGAGTTAAGCTAGGATGAACAATGAACTACTATCTACTACCCTCAATTGGTTTCTTCTACATCTTTCCAATGATATCTCGGTAACAAGTATCTATTCATGCATTATTTTCTTGCATTCAACCTTGTGTAGGTTGCATCTTGGCATGATATTCATTCCATCATGTGATACTTGTTTCCTTTCTCAAAGCATCTCAACGATGATCTCATGTTGCTAGTTGTGATGTCTTTGATGGGCGTGTGGTAGGAATTCATTTATATACAATAAGACCATATCTAGCCATGTGCTATGCTTCCAAGCAAATATCTTATTGGTATATGTATGAGCTCCCTTTGGATATCTTGTTCCTCGTGTTGTAACTATTTTGGGTGTACATCCTTCTTTGTAGATATATATCATCATGATTTCGTCTACCTAGAATCTTATACACTTGAGAGAAGTTGCATATCTAGTTGATATCCTTTATTTCACGTCCACCTTGTCTTTCTTATGTTATTTCTTTGGTGGCTCAGTGAAAGCTTTTGCCTTGAGTGTGTGTCTTCTATCGTTGCATCTTGATGTACTCTTGTGTGGTGAAGATTATTTTCCTCATGCTTACCTTTACGAGGCTTTTGCCATCTTAATTGGTATCCCTCGTCTTGATGAGGCTTTCATCTTCTATCTTCACCACGGGTTGTCACAAGCATAGGTTCTTTATATGCTTTTTAGTAAGCTTGTGAACCCATTTGCTAGTTGTGTGTGGGAATGATAGGCCCTGCACCGTGTGCCTCATTCTTTCAAGACTTTATTGATGCTTAATGCTCATCCCTACATTAGTCTTCTCAAGTGCATTGCCTTGACTCACACACATCATTTTGGTTGAGCCCATTATTAAGTTGCCTCTTTTACTTGTTGCTCAACCTTGTGTTTGTTGCAAGTACTAGGCTTTGTTTCCTATATGCTCACTTGCACTTGTTGTAAGTTTCTATTGATTCCGGGGGAGCTATGATCCTATTGTGTGCACTTTGTATCCAAATACACATATTCTTATGCGTGCATAAATCATGGGGAGCTTCTCTAGTTTCTTTAGAGCATTCCTATGCTCATATCATAATATCCTTTATTCATGTGGCTCGTAGGATCTTTGGTCTAGTTGGTTCAATTGATATCCTTTGATTGCTTGCTTCAATTGGTATCTTTTGATTGCTTGATTGCTTGTGTCTCTCTTTGTTATGTCCTTGTGGCATATCATTCTTTAGCAATCTTGGTGCCTCAATATAGTTGGTCTTCCTCCAAGTATTACCTTTGGATATGTGTATGGCATTCCACTCTCTTGTTGAGAAATACACAACTTTTGGAGGAACACCTTTTTTATATTGGTCTTCTTAGCGTTTCGCCCATTTTGGCAATCAATGCCAATGGGGGAGAAGTTTCAGAGAGTTTTGTGGAGAAGTCTTCAGAGTTTTCTCCTTGCTTTGGTTTTGTTCCTAAGCTTTTGCATCTCATACGCATGCATTATTGGTTGTTGCCTGATACGTCCATTTTGCATCATGCTTTTATATCGATATTTATTGCATTATGGGTTGTTATTACACAATATGTCACAATACTTATGCCTATTATCTCTTATTTTACAAGGTTGACATAAAGAGGGAGAATGCCGGTAGCTGGGATTCTGGGCTGGAAAAGGAGCAAATATTAGAGACCTATTTTGCACAGCTCCAAAAGTCCTGAAACTTCACGAAAGTTATTTTCAGAATATATAAAAAATACTGAGCGCAAGAAGTACCAGAGGGGGGCCACTCCCGAGCTACGAGGGTGGGGGGCGCGCCCCCTGCCTCGTGGGCCCCCTGGTGGCCCTCCGATGCCCATCTTCTGTTATATGGAGTCTTTCATGGAGAAAAAAAATCAGAAGCAAGCTTTCGAGACGAGACTCCGCCACCACGAGGCGGAACCTAGGCGGAACCAATCTAGGGCTCCGGTGGAGCTGTTCTGCCAGGGACACTTCCCTCCGGGAGGGAGAAATCATCGCCATCGTCATCACCAACGATCCTCTCATCGGGAGGGGGTCAATCTCCATCAACATCTTCACCAGCACCATCTCCTCTCGAACCCTAGTTCATCTCTTGTATCCAATTCTTGTCTCTAAGTCTGGGATTGGTACCTGTGTGTTGCTAGTAGTGTTGATTACTCTTTGTAGTTAATGCTAGTTGGTTTACTTGGTGGAAGATCATATGTTCAGATCCTATATGCACATTAATACCCCTCTAATTATGAACATGAATATGCTTTGTGAGTAGTTATGTTTGTTCCTGAGGACATGGGAGAAGTCTTGCTATTAGTAGTCATGTGAATTTGGTATTCGTTCGATATTTTGATGAGATGTATGTTGTCTCTCCTCTTGTGGTGTTATGTGAACGTCCACTACATGACACTTCACCATTATTTGGGCCTAGGGGAAGGCATTGGGAAGTAATAAGTAGATGATGGGTTGCTAGAGTGACAGAAGCTTAAACCCTAGTTTATGCGTTGCTTCGCAAGGGGCTAATTTGGATCCATATGTTTCATGCTATGGTTAGGTTTACCTTAATACTTTTTTTGTAGTTGCGGATGCTTGCAATAGAGGTTAATCATAAGTGGGATGCTTGTCCAAGTAAGGACAGTACCCAAGCACCGGTCCACCCACATACCAAATTATCAAAGTACTGAATGCGAATCATAGGAACGTGATGAAAACTAGCTTGACGATAATTCCCATGTGTCCTCGGGAGCGCTTTTCTCTATATAAGAGTTTGTCCAGGCTTGTCCTTTGCTACAAAAAGGATTGGGCCACCTTGCTGCACTTTATTCACTTTTGTTACTTGTTGCTCGTTACAAATTATCTTATCACAAAACTATCTATTACCTATAATTTCAGTGCTTGCAGAGAATACCTTGCTGAAAACCGCTTATCATTTCCTTCTGCTCCTCGTTGGGTTCGACACTCTTACTTATCGAAAGGACTACGATAGATCCCCTATACTTGTGGGTCATCATTGCCATTATTGTTTGTTGCATTGCATAGTGATGCATAATTCCTTGTATAAACTCTCTTGAAAGTGACTGTCATCAATTACCAAAATGGGGGAGATTGAAAGAACATGTGGTGCCCCCATGTTTGGTTTTGGCAATTCATGACAATCTCTATGGACTAATGGTTGCCTTGAGTTATATTTGAAGGTTTTGTCCATAGGATTTTCTTGGAGTACATGTGTTGGTTTCGAGGAGAGTTTGTGTCGACCAAGGTGCTATTCAGTGAATTACCTAAAGATTGGTCTTGTGAGAGGTTGATCAAGACTAAGTCAAAGAGTGAATCAAGTTGATCAACCCACAAAGCGTAGTAGATGTGCGTAGAAGATGTACCGAGAGGGATCAAGTGATCCCATGGTATGGTAAGCATTGTCAATTACGCTTTGTGTACTAACCCATAGTCTTCGTGAGAGTTCTTTGTGGGGTTAGGTTGCGGTGTGCAAGTTCAAGTGGAGCATCATGAAGAGATCAAATGCTTGAAGCTTGCCGTCCATTGTGGTAACAATGGATTTATGAAGATGTGCGGAAGAGTGGCTCACCCATAGTGGAGTATGGGGAGCAATCAACTAGTCTTCATCGAGCCAACACAATCAAGAAAGGTGGTCCAACTTGAGGGAGTCAAGATCGTCATCATCTAGCTCAAGTGGACCATGTGCAAGCCAAAGGTTTGCCCTTAATAGGTTTTCTATTTTTTTGGTCTTATGGTGGTAGTTGGGAGGCCGGGTTGTAGGATCGATTGTCGTACTATCAAGGGGGGATCTCGATGAGTAGCTTGATCGTATCATTCGTAGAGAGCTCAAACCATTGCATCCTTGCATCATCTTTCTTGGTTCTTGTTTGGTTCTCTTTGTGAGTTTTGGAGCTTATGGTCATCTTGATGACAAGCTCGAGTTCATCAAAAACGGAGTTCACTTGCATCTTCTATGATGTTTTCGATGTTGGAGGTTATGCCCGTTCTTCTCTATTGGAGGTTTCACTCCTCCATTTGTTAGGCATACCTCCCCTCCCCCTTTTTACTAACCAGTCGTTGTTTTGATGCTACTCGCCATTTTGTTTCCAACAAGCTTGAGTTTGCTCAATTCGGAGCTCATATGCAGAAGTTGTGGCAATTTAGGCTTTATTGCATCCTCTATTTTCTCTATTGTGTTCCTGAAAGTCTCAAGCGGTAGTACCGCTTGTAAGCTGTAGTACCACGGCTCTGTGCCGCGCGTACTACTGCTGCTTCTAGGGATGCATCTTTTCGTGTCGGGTTTCGCGGTAGTAGAGCGGTAGTACCTCTTATAAGCGGTAAGCGGTACTACCTCCATCCGAGCGGTAGTACCTCTTATATGCGGTAAGAGGTACTACCTCTCCTCCCGAGCGGTAGTACCGCTTATAAGTGGTAAGCGGTACTACCTCCTCCAGAGCGGTACTACCTCTCTAGCAGAACTACAGCTCGTGTTTTTCTCTCTCGTTGGGCTGTTTTGACCATGCTAAGCGCTAGTACCGCTCCTCCAAGCGGTAGTACCGCTTGTGCACGACTTGAGCACATAATGGTTGGATTTGGGAGGTCCTATAAAAGGGGGTCTTCTTACCCTTTGGACCTTATCTCTTGAGCTCGTGTTCTTCCCCCATTGTTGACTTTCTTCGAGCTTGCTAACTCTCAATCCCTCCATGGATTCTTGCTAGTTTTTGGGGGAAAGGAGAGAGGAGATCTAGATCCACATTTCCACCAATCACTTTCTCCTCTATGTGAGGGAACCCCTTGGATCTAGATCTTGGAGTTCTTGGTGTTCTCCTTCTTGTTCTTCCTCTCGTTTTCCTCCCTAGCATTAGTTGCTTTGGTGGGATTTGGGGGAGAAGGACTTGGGCACTCCGTGTGCCCTTGCCATTGCATTTTGTGCATCGGTTTGAGTACTCCACGGTGATAAGTGGAAGTTACAAGTTGAGAAGCTTATTACTCTTGGGTGCTTGGTACCCTTGAGCTTGTTCCTCTTGGGTGCTTGGGCGCCCTAGACGGTTGGTGGTGTTCGGAGCTCAATCATTGTGGTGTAAAGCTCCGAGCAAGCATCCGGGTCTCTAATTAGGTTGTGGAGATCGCCCCGGGCAATTTGACGGGTTCCGGTGACCGCCCCCAAGGGTTGCCAAAGTGTACGGGTTCGGTGACCACCCCCAAGGGTTGCCATTTGTATGGGTTCGGCGACCGCCCTCAAGGGTCCCTTAGTGGAATCACGGCATCTTGCATTGTGCGAGGGCGTGAGGAGATTATGGTGGCCCTAGTGGCTTCTTGGGGAGCATTTTGCCTCCACACCGCTCCAAACGGAGATTAGCATCCGCAAGGGTGTGAACTTCGGGATACATCGTTGTCTCCGTGTGCCTCGGTTATCTCTTACCCAAGCACTTTACTTATGCACTTTACTTTGTGATAGCCATATTGTTTCTTGTCATATATCTTGCTATCACCTAGTAGTTTTTATTGCTTAGCATAAGTTGTTGGTGCACATAGGTGAGCCTAGTTGTTGTAGGTTTGGTGCTTGACAAATTAACCGCTAGTTTTATTCCGCATTTGTTCAAGCCTAAACCATAATTATTTTAAAGCACCTATTCACCCCCCTCTAGGCGATATCCACAATCTTTCAGCTACTATCCTTTTACCACACTTGTGCTTCAAAGTAGCACCATGATCATCATGATAGAGAGTCTCCTATGATATCACTTTCATATACTAGTGGGAATTTTTCATTATAGAACTTGGCTTGTATATTCCAATGATGGGCTTCCTCAAAATGCCCTAGGTCTTCGTGAGCAAGCAAGTTGGATGCACACCCACTTAGTTCCTTTTGTTGAGCTTTCATATACTTATAGCTCTGGTGCATCCGTTGCATGGTAATCCCTACTCACTCACCTTGATATCTACTAATGGGCATCTCCATAGCCCATTGATACGCCTAGTTGATGTGAGACTATCTTCTCCCTTTTTGTCTTCTCCACAACCACCATTCTATTCCACATATAGTGCGATGTCCATGGCTCACGCTCATGTATTGCGTGAAGATTGAAAAAGTTTGAGAACACCAAAAGTATGAAACAATTGCTTGGCTTGTCATCGGGGTTGTGCATGATTTAAATACTTTGTGTGGTGAAGATAGAGCATAGCCAGACTATATGATTTTTTAGGGATAACTTTCTTTGGCCATGTTATTTGGAGAAGACATAATTGCTTAGTTAGTATGCTTGAAGTATTATTATTTCTATGTCAATATTAAACTTTTGTCTTGAATCTTTCAGATCTGAATATTCATACCACAATTAAGAGAATTACATTGAAATTATGCCAAGTAGCATTCCACATCAAAAATTCTGTTTTTATCATTTACCTACTCGAGGACGAGCAGGAATTAAGCTTGGGGATGCTTGATACGTCTCCAACGTATCTATAATTTTTGATTGTTCCATGCTATATTATATTCTATTTTGGAAATTATTGGGCTTTATTATACACTTTTATATTATTTTTGGGACTAACCTATTAACCGGAGGCCCAGCCCAGAATTGCTGTTTTTTTGCCTATTTCAGAGTTCCGCAGAAAAAGAATATCAAACAGAGTCCAAACGGAATGAAACCTTCGGGAACGTGATTTTTGGAACGAACGTGATCCAGAGGACATGGACCCTACATCAAGAAAGCAACCGGGAAGGCATGAGGTTGGGGGGCGTGCCTACCCCCCAGGCGCGCCCTCCACCCTCGTGGCTGTAGCGAATCGACCCGAATGGATCAAGTCTCTGTGCTTAAGTGTCATCCCTGGAACGGTATGCTGACACACACAGTACTGGAAGATTTATAACAGAGGTAAATCACATGTATAAGTAACGTAAGATACTATTACCTCAATCCAAAATAGCGGAAGTAACAAGGTTGTGGATTCCCATCAACACCAACGGCAAAGTTGAGTGTAGAAATCGTAACCCTAACGTAGCACTTACTCGTCGTAAGAAGTCCTGCAACATGAGACGTTGCAACCACAAAGGGTCAGTACATTGAATGTACTGGCAAATTCACACCAGAGGATAATGATGAATAATGGCTATCACTACATGCATATTTGGCTGGTGGAAAAGCTCTATGGTTATAGTTTTTGCGAAAAGCCAATTTTTCCCTACTGCAAAGGAATATATTTTATTTAACTATCATGGTGGTTGTTGAACATTGAGAATGGTTGACAGCATTCTCAATCCCAATTAACTAACATCAATAAACCCAAAAAAATTAATTTAAAGTAACATGATGAGATTCACATGATAATCCAAGTACTAGATACTCAAAACGTCCATAACTGGGGACACGGCTAATCATGATTAGTTTATACACTCTACAGAAGTTTGCACACTTTTCCCCACAAGACTCGATCTCCTCCGTTGGATTTCTCGCACTACATGGTGTTTGAGAAACGGATGACCGAGACATAGTCTTTCAGAAGCGTTTGTACCTTACGATGGGTAGACAGTACCACCTACAACCCCTACATCTGCTAGTCTACCACTGTAAGAGTTCACACGACTTAATCAACTATGCTAGAGCCCATAATAGCTTGTGGCTGCACACGGACGTTTCTAGTATGAATAATCTCATGATCCCTTTGAGCCTGGGTGGTGGTCCATAAAAAAACAGGCAATCCTGGAATACCCAGGTGCCTCAATCCACCCAGATGTGTGTTTAAGTTGCCACCTTAGATAAACCATTAATTAACAAACTCACATCTGTCATGGATATCACTCACCCAATCCACGTCTACTAGCATAGCATGGCATAATAAGCAAACGTAGAAGTAACTCCCAAGGTTTGACTGCAGGGCACTAGGTTCCTACATCATCAACTACTTCCCAATACCCACATGTTATCAATCCTACTCATGCAATGTTTGAGGGTGAAACTAATGCATAAAAACTGGGTATGAAAGGGATATGATCAAAGTGTGAACTTGCCTGCAATGTTGATGAAGATGATTCGCACTCATAACTCTTGATAGTTCTACTCATCACACTCCGGTCAATCTATCGTAAGCAAGCAATAGTAACCACACATAAGCAATCACTCAAAAGATCAGAAAAATTGAAAAAGTCGATTCAGAAAACATCAAAACCAAGAAAATAGCTCTTGCAACATAAAACAATTTCTAACAGTACCAAAATTATGTGAATTTGGCCTTATCAGAAGTTTTAGGTCAAGAGCTTCGATTTGCAAAAAGAATCAACTCAAATGGAGTTACGAAACTCAAGTTATGATCAAACGAAGTTTGAATTCAAATCTGATCTAATTCAAATTTTAAACTTTTCAAAAACATGTTTGAGTTGGATTACTGGATAGAGGGGATCATAACGAAGATGTGAGCGTTGGTTTCGTTGGATTTGGATAAAACGGTTGAAAAGTTGTGATAGTTTGAAGATCAGGGACTAAACTATAAATAAAACACTCACAGATAGGTCCCTGGCCGAAAATCTAAAATAAAAAGAAAAAGAGAAACGCTACCGAACGAACGTTCGCTACAGAATGCTTAAAGGACGAAAACCATTCGCTACAGATCTAAACAGGTGAATGCTTGCTATCTAACAAAACTAAAAGAAATAAATCGTACTAAAAGAAAAACCGAACTATATATAACAAAAATCGATGGGTTTTCTCGGTTTATACCGGTCGGGGCAAATAAACCGGTGGCGGCGGCGGTTTAGATCGGTGGAGCGGCGGCTCCGGCGAGGGCGACGAGCTCTGGCGCGGCTACGGCAGCGCGGGCGGCGGGGTGCGGCGCAGGCAATGGCAGCGGGCGGCACGGGCGGCGGGGTGCGGCGCAGGCGATGGCAGCGGGCGGCGCGGGCGGCGGCGCTAGCAGGCGGCGGCGCAGGCGAGGAGCGGCGCGGGCGGCGAAGCAAGGCGGCGGCACGGGTCTGCGGCGTGCGGCGGCGGCGAGATGCGGGGCGGCGCGGCGAGTTGCGGGAGGGTGCGGCGGCCTTAAAAAGGGCGAGGGGAGGGGAGGTGGTGGCGTGGAGGAGGGGCGCCGGGCACCGTGGAGAGGCCGGACTCCGGCGAGTCCCTGTCGGGCACGGCGGGAGCTAGGAGGCGGCTCCGACTTGGGCCGGCTGGCTGGGCTTCGGCACAGTTGGGCCCCGGGGAATTTTTTTTAATTTTTTTCCAAACAAACATAATCATAAAAACAAAAATAAAAGAAAATATTATATAGGCATATAATATATCAAAATTTTCAGAAAAAGATTTTCTACGACATGAACTTTTTTCTAGCATTAAAATAAAATACACACAAAATCAGATAATTCGAAGAGTGGTACTGGTCTAATAAAATCCAGCAAAAATCATTTTAAAAATACCAAAATGATTTCAAATTAATTTTTCTCCAATTTTCTAATGTAGGGAATCATGTTACCCTATTTTCCATATATTTTATTTTTGGAGAAAAATAATTTGAATAAAACTCAAATAACCCAAATTGAAAAATAATTTCAAATGGATTTTGAATTTGAGTTTCTTTGAAACTCCCAACTCATATTTCATATAATTTGAAGAAGTCATTTTATCTTCTCTCGTGAAAATCATTGAGTTGCATAAAGTTTCAGAATTGGAAATGTTCTCAAATGAAATTCAAATATTTTCAACACCCCTTGTCACTTAAATAAATGGAAGAAGTCATGTCATCTTCTCTCCAGGGTTTCGTGGTGAAAAGAATTTGAATTCCCAGAGATCATAAATGCAAAATGAAAGTTTGGGAAAGTCCTTTTATTCCCTCTCATTTAACTTTCAAAAAGTTTCGAATTCACTCACTTTTAGACAATCAATCAAATCTATCTATTTATTATAACATTCCAAAATTTAGAATTTTGGGATGTTACAAACCTACCACCCTTAAAATGAATCTCGTCCTCGAGATTCGGAGAGGCTAGCAAGAAAAGGTTAGGGTTTGGGGTCTCCTCAAAATCCATCAATCATCACCGTGGTCTGGGGTGCTACCACCCTTAGAAACATCGTTACGGTCCCATCAATACTCATATAGTTCATCCATATTGTTAACAGTGTCGGTCTTCTCAGATCTTCAGGATAATTCCTTATCTGGGCTCTTCCAGTAACGGCATAACCTTTTTCTCAATTCTTCTGTACTTTCATCCTGGTAAGGTTATTCCGAGACTGGGTCTTCTTACCTGACGGGTCTGGCGCAAAAACTAAACAACTATCGATATCTCATGGTGGTCAACAATTTATGGTTTCTCCTGCAGGAAATGGGTCTGGGTTTATCCTCACCGTATAGCCTACGGTTGGCAAAGACTGCCTTGTACAAGGGAAAAATACCTATACCATTCTACGGTTTAAACAGGGTTTTGATCGTCGTCTCTCTACTATAGGTAAGTCACTCAGATTTACCATCCCACATAGCAAGGCGAATAATAAGAGTAAGTCGGTATGGTGATCAATCCATCCCGCACCCAAATCATTACCTTGTATACGGTTTAGTGAATCTCGCATTCTAACACTCGGTCAACCTCACAAGCATTGCAGAATTTCTCTTGTCGACGAACCAAGGTTCGGATAAATCCATTGATTCTGCAAGCCAAACAACCATCTATCGTTCCTTCACAACTCTCAGGTTTTGCGTAACTCCTATAAGATCGTCTGTCGATAAAATCGTAACTTCTTTTAGGGTTTTTCCTTCAGCAAGAATGTGCTTGCTTCTTGGCAGGTCCTGGGGCCTGTGGGCTATGGCCCATCTCATCACGTGTAGTCCTTGAATTTATCATCGGGCAACTGATCATTATCCCAACTTCCAACTTCCTAGTATTCTTAAATCCATCCAATTGTATTGTCTTCCTTCCTTCTATTGGCACCAAACTTGAACATGATTACTCAGACTCATCATGGAGTTTCCATTGATCCATATTTCTGACATCATACCTCCTTTATATCCAATAGTAATTTATCTCTTCATCCTCGTGGGATATCCCACATACCGAGATAAAAACTTATACTTATGGAGTCCATATTCCACTTCGTGGAACATCATTATCCTTTCCAGGGTCAAGCGTCCTTACAGGGGAATATTGGCCATCTCTGCATGGCACTTCTTCAATTGGGAAACGTGAAACACATCTTGAACTCCTGACAGTCCTTCGAGTGACTCCAACTTGTTGGCCACTTCTCCCATACGCTCCAAAACTCGGTATGGTCCTACAAATCTCGGGGCTAACTTTCCCTTAACTACAAATCGTTTACCTCCTCGCAGAGTGGTCACACGAAGACATGCTCTGTCTCCAATTTCATAGACTACCTCCTTGCGTTTTTTTAGTCTACATAACTCTTCTGCCCGGACTGAGGTACCTTCAGTCTATCTCGAATCAACTTAACATTCTCTTCTGACTCCTTGATCACATTTGGTCCAACAACTGACGGTCTCCAACTTCATCTCACATAGTCTTGGGGTATCACACATATCGAGACAAAACTCGTATTCATTTTGTCCGAAATCCACTCAGTGGAGTATCCTTATCTTTTCCAGGGGTCAACGGTTCTTACAGGGTACTACCACCCTTAAAATGCACAAATCTTCCATAGACCATATTTCTCATATCCTCAGAAATGGTTAAAATCCTTCTTCATAGAGTAACAACTCATAAAATCCATATCAGTACCAGTGATGCTAACTTTCTCAATTTCTCAAAGTATTACAATCTCCCGCACTTCCATTACATGCCTCAACTCAACACCTCAATATAAAAGAAAATGTTCTCACTTCTACTACTCCATTTCTTTTGTTGCAAACTCACTATCTAGCACAAGTCTCCTTCTTCTTGGGGCATCCTCTGGCAAAGTGCCCTGCTCTATTACAACGAAAACATTTTAGTTCTGACAAGTCTCGAGGTTTCCTTTTTGGGCAACTGCTGAGGTGGTGCCCTGACTCCTTGCACCTGTAACAGGTAATATGACTCAGGTCCTTTCTGGTATCCAATCTACTTCTCTTCCTGGACTTTTCTGTTCCAATCATGGATTCTATTTCTTGTGGGTCATACTCTACTACCTCTGTCGGGAATTCTACTAGATCCCCATTCAAACAATTTTGGGAGATGTGTCCTTCTTCTCGACATGAATAGCAAGACTTAGTGCAGGGTTTACTCGGGTCCTCTTTAGGTGTGTCCTCCACATCTTCCTTCATCACCGGTTCTTCTAAAATTTCCATAAGGGCTCCTCATTACTTCTTTCTTCTGCTGGATGGTTCGTTGTACCATGGGGTAAATGTGACACCGAGCAGGATAGTGGGTAGTCCCTTCACACAAGAAACAAGTAATCTGCCTAGTTGGGCATTCTTCAACTGGGTGACTTCTTTCACAATTAGGGCATTCATCATTGTGTTCTTTATGGGTGTCTCCTATTTCTCCACAAATCTTGCATGCACAAGGTTTCTTCATATCCTTTCCATAAGGCTTCAACTTCTGGGACACAAGCCGAGACTTTGGCAGAATCAACTTAAATTCTTTCCAAGTGGTTACTCCTTGCCATCCATTGATGGTTTGGTACATCCTCCACCCAGTAGCAGCACCTCTTTCAAAGCACTGAAGAGCATGCTGGATCATATCATTTCCAACTATAGGGTTATTCTTCATATGATCCTCCATGTTCTGAATCCATCGGTCCGTCTCCAATTGACTTATCGGTCCAGGAAAACATGAGTTCATCTCCATTCGTCCTCTATTGGGTCCATGGGTTTGGGGTGAGATAAGAGAGATAGAGAGGGATGCAAACAACAGTTTTGAAAAGACAGATTTTTTTGTTGTGGCTGTCGGAGAAACATCAAACAAATGACAGCTCAGAAACGTCGCATCTAACGTAGGTATATAACAGGGGTTTGGTCTTCTAAAGGTCAATAAATCTTCAACGTCTCCAAACTCTTCAAGCCTTGTTCATGCCTCCAATGGCTTCTTCTGATCATGCTTGTCTTTCTCAAGTTCTTTTGCCAGATCAACTCTGTTGACGCGAAGTCTCTCCTGACGTCCTTTACTATTCTGGAGTTGCGTTCCAAACTTCTGGTTTCAACATCCTTCACATGAACCATGGTTATACTGTCCTTCAGTTCCTGACAAATCTCCGGTATCTCGAGGTTGAAGCTCCTCCAGCTTGGCTACTTTCAGCTTTTGGGTCCTGAGTTCTTCACGAAATGCTTCCTTGTCTAATATGGCTTCATGGAGCTCCACCTTAAACTTCTTGATGTACTACTCCAGATCCTGGTGATACAGCGGCTAAGGTTAAAACTTCATCTTACTAATAGGTGCTCCATCGGCCTTCTTCCATCAAATCCATTCTGAAGAAATGCATCCTTAACTCAGCACGGTGACAATAGCATCAGCAGGCGATGACATCACGGATAACCGTGTTTTCGCTCTTGTCATTCCCATGAGCTATCATTCCATAGTTGATATCTCCTGCCTTAGGGTTTTCTTTGAAAAAACTTCGAGTTCTCATGCTCCTTGTTTCAGTCTTTCTCCGATACACCTTGATCTCGAGTATTGACAACTTCCATAGTCTGCCAAGTTCCATAAGTGTAGCCTACCTAGGTCATACAAATCTGGGAATTCTTCAGAGCCTTCAAATTCTACTTGTCTTCGGTCTTCAACCGTTGTAGTTTCCATTATTCAGATGCACGGAAAATACTCTTCATCCCGAAGTGGTCTTAATTGTCCGTTATCTTGTACTTCTTGGAGTGGTCTCATCAGTCGAATCTTCATGTGGTCAAAAGGGGAAAGGGGTATGGTCTCACTAAAGGGAATTTTTGAATAAGCTCAGAAGAGAAGAGATGTAAAAGATCTTTTTGAAAGGGAAAGTTGTAGAGAAAAATCTTTGCTATGGGCTTGCCAGTTTCTAGGGTCACGTCCTACACTCAACATGTGCTCTGATACCATCTTGTAGCGACCCGACCCGAATGGATCAAGTCTCTGTGCTTAAGTGTCATCCCTGGATCGGTATGCTGACACACACAATACTCGAGGATTTATAACAGAGGTAAATCACATGTATAAGTAAGGTAAGATACTATTACCTCAATCCAAAATAGCGGAAGTAACAAGGTTGTGGATTCCCATCAACACCAACGGCAAAGTTGAGTGTAGAAATCATAACCCTAACGTATCACTTACTTGTCGTAAGAAGTCCTGCAACATGAGACGTTGCAGCCACAAAGGGTCAATACATTGAATGTACTAGCAAATTCACACCAGAGGATAATGATGAATAATGGCTATCACTACATGCATATTTGGATGGTGGAAAAGCTCTATGGTTATAGTTTTTGTGAAAAGCCAATTTTTCCCTACTGCAAAGGAATATATCTTAATTAACTATCATGGTGGTTGTTGAACATTGAGAATGGTTGACAGCATTCTTAATCCCAATTAAGTAACATCAATAAACCCAACAAAATTAATTTAAAGTAACATGATGAGATTCACATGATAATCCAAGTACTAGATACTCAAAACATCCATAACTGGGGACACGGCTAATCATGATTAGTTTATACACTCTACAGAGGTTTGCGCACTTTTCCCCACAAGACTCGATCTCCTCCGTTGGATTTCTCGCACTACATGGTGTTTGAGAAACGGATGACCGAGACATAGTCTTTCAGAAGCGTTTGCACCTTACGATGGGTAGACCGTACCACCTACAACCCCTACATCTGCTAGTCTACCACTGTAAGAGTTCACATGACTTAATCAACTATGCTAGAGCCCATAATAGCTTGTGGCTGCACACAGAAGTTTATAGTATGAATAATCTCATGATCCCTTTGAGCCTGGGTGGCGGTCCATAAAAAAAACAGGCAATCCTGGAATACCCAGGTGCCTCAATCCACCCAGATGTGTGTTTAAGTTGCCACCTTAGATAAACCATTAAATAACAAACTCACATCTGTGATGGATATCACTCACCCAATCCACGTCTACTAGCATAGCATGGCATAATAAGCAAACGTAGAAGTAACTCCCAAGGTTTGAATGCAGGGCAATAGGTTCCTACATCATCAACTACTTCCCAATACCCACATGTTATCAATCCTACTCATGCAATGTTTGAGGGTGAAACTAATGCATAAAAACTAGGAATGAAAGGGATATGATCAAAGTGTGAACTTGCCTGCAATGTTGATGTAGATGATTCGCACTCATAACTCTTGATAGTTCTACTCGTCACACTCCGGTCAATCTATCGTAAGCAAGCAATAGTAACCACACATAAGCAATCACTCAAAAGATTAGAAAAATCGAAAAAGTCGATTCGAAAAACATCAAAACCAAGCAAATAGCTCTTGTGACATAAAACAATTTCTAACAGTACCAAAATTATGTGAATTTGGCCTTATCAGAAGTTTTAGGTCAAGAGCTTCGATTTGCAAAAAGAATCAACTCAAACGGAGTTACGAAACTCAAGTTATGATCAAACGAAGTTTGAATTCAAATCTGATCTAATTCAAATTTTAAACTTTTCAAAAACATGTTTGAGTTGGATTACTGGATAGAGGGGATCATAACGAAGATGTGAGCGTTGGTTTCGTTGGATTTGGATAAAACGGTTGAAAAGTTGTGATAGTTTGAAGATCAGGGACTAAACTGTAAATAAAACACTCACAGATAGGTCCCTGGCCGAAAATCTAAAATAAAAAGAAAAAGAGAAACGCTACCGAACGAATGTTCGCTACAGAATGCTTAAAGGACGAAAACCGTTTGCTACAGATCTAAACGGGTGAACGCTTGCTATCTAACAAAACCAAAAGAAATAAACCGTACTAAAAGAAAAACCGAACTATATATAACAAAAACCGATAGGTTTTCTCGGTTTATACCGGTCGGGGCAAATAAACCGGTGGCGGCGGCGGTTTAGATCGGCGAAGCGGCGGCTCCGGCGAGGGCGACGAGCTCTGGCGCGGCTACGGCAGCGCGGGCGGCGGGGTGTGGCGCAGGCGATGGTAGCGGGCAGCGTGGGCGGCGGGGTGCGGCGCAGGCGATGGCAGCGGGCGGCGCGGGCGGCAGCGCTAGCAGGCGAGGAGCGGCGCGGGCGGCGAAGCAAGGCGGCGGCGACACGGGTCTGCGGCGTGCGGCGGCGGCGAGATGCGGGGCGGCGCGGCGAGTTGCGGGAGGTGGCGACGGCCATAAAAAGGGCGAGGGGAGGGGAGGTGGTGGCGTGGAGGAGGGGCGCCGGGCGCCGTGGAGAGGCCGGACTCCGGCGAGTCCCTGTCGGGCACTGCGGGAGCTAGGAGGCGGCTCCGACTTGGGCCAGCTGGCTGGGCTTCGGCACAGTTGGCCCCCGGGGAATTTTTTTTAATTTTTTTCCAGACAAACATAATCATAAAAACAAAAATAAAAGAAAATATTATATAGGCATATAATATATCAAAATTTTCAGAAAAAGATTTTCTACGACATGAACTTTTTTCTAGCATTAAAATAAAGTACACACAAAATCAGATAATTCAAAGAGTGGTACTGGTCTAATAACATCCAGCAAAAATCATTTTAAAAATACCAAAATGATTTCAAATTAATTTTTCTCCAATTTTCTAATGTAGGGAATCATGTTACCCTATTTTCCATATATTTTGTTTTTGGAGAAAAATATTTTGAATAAAACTCAAATAACCCAAATTGAAAAATAATTTCAAATGGATTTTGAATTTGAGTTTCTTTGAAACTCCCAACTCATATTTCATATAATTTGAAGAAGTCATTTTATCTTCTCTCGTGAAAATCATTGAGTTGCATAAAGTTTCAGAATTGGAAATGTTCTCAAATGAAATTCAAATATTTTCAACACCCCTTGTCACTTAAATAAATGAAGAAGTCATGTCATCTTCTCTCCAGGGTTTCGTGGTGAAAAGAATTTGAATTCCCAGAGATCATAAATGCAAAATGAAAGTTTGGGAAAGTCCTTTTATTCCCTCTCATTTAACTTTCAAAAAGTTTCGAATTCACTCACTTTCAGACAATCAATCAAATCTATCTATTTATTATAACATTCCAAAATTTAGAATTTTGGGATGTTACAAACCTACCACCCTTAAAATGAATCTCGTCCTCGAGATTCGGAGAGGCTAGCAAGAAAAGGTTAGGGTTTGGGGTCTCCTCAAAATCCATCAATCATCACCATGGTCTGGGGTGCTACCACCCTTAGAAACATCGTTACAGTCCCATCAATACTCATATAGTTCATCCATATTGTTAACACTGTCGGTCTTCTCAGATCTTCAGGATAATTCCTTATATGGGCTCTTCCAGTAACGGCATAACCTTTTTCTCAATTCTTCTGTACTTTCATCCTGGTAAGGTTATTCCGAGACTGGGTCTTCTTACCTGACGGGTCTGGCACAAAAACTAAACAACTATCGGTATCTCATGGTGGTCAACAATTTATGGTTTCTCCTGCAGGAAATGTGTCTGGGTTGATCCTCACCGTATAACCTACAGTTGGCAAAGACTGCCTTGTACAAGGGAAAAATACCTATACCATTCTAAGGTTTAAACATGGTTTTTATTGTCGTCTCTCTACTATAGGTAAGTCACTCAGATTTACCATCCCACATAGCAAGGCGAATAATAAGAGTAAGTCGGTATGGTGATCAATCCATCCCGCACCCAAATCATTACCTTGTATACGGTTTAGCGAATCTCGCATTCTAACACTCGGTCAACCTCACAAGCATTGCAGAATTTCTCTTGTCGACGAACCAAGGTTCGGATAAATCCATTGATTCTGCAAGCCAAACAACCATCTATCGTTCCTTCACAACTCTCAGGTTTTGCGTAACTCCTATAAGATCGTCTGTCGATAAAATCGTAACTTCTTTTAGGGTTTTTCCTTCAGCAAGAATGTGCTTGCTTCTTGGCAGGTCCTGGGGCCTGTGGGTTATGGCCCATCTCATCACTTGTAGTCCTTGAATTTATCATCGGGCAATTGATCATTATCCCAACTTCCAACTTCCTAGTATTCTTAAATCCATCCAATTGTATTGTCTTCCTTCCTTCTATTGGCACCAAACTAGAACATGATTACTCAGACTCATCAAGGAGTTTCCATTGATCCACATTTCCGACATCATACCTCCTTTATATCCAATAGTAATTTATCTCTTCATCCTCGTGGGATATCCCACATACCGAGATAAAAACTTATACTTATGGAGTCCATATTCCACTTCGTGGAACATCATTATCCTTTCCAGGGTCAAGCGTCCTTACAGGGGAATATTGGCCATCTCTTCATGGCACTTCTTCAATTGGGAAACGTGAAACACATCTTGAACTCCTAACAGTCCTTCGAGTGACTCCAACTTGTTGGCCACTTCTCCCATACGCTCCAAAACTCGGTATGGTCCTACAAATCTCGGGGCTAACTTTTCCTTAACTAAAAATCGTTTACCTCCTCGCAGAGGGGTCACACGAAGACATGCTCTATCTCCAATTTCATAGACTACCTCCTTGCGTTTTTTTAGTCTGCATAACTCTTCTGCCCGGACTGAGCTAGCTTCAGTCTATCTCGAATCAACTTAACATTCTCTTCTGACTCCTTGATCACATTTGGTCCAACAACTGATGGTCTCCAACTTCATCCCACATAGTCTTGGGGTATCACACATATCGAGAGAAAACTCGTATTCATTTTGTCTGAAATCCACTCAGTGGAGTATCCTTATCTTTTCCAGGGGTCAACGGTTCTTACAGGATACTACCACCCTTAAAATGCACAAATCTTCCATAGACCATATTTCTCATATCCTCAGAAATGGTTAAAATCCTTCTTCATAGAGTAACAACTCATAAAATCCATATCAGTACCATTGATGCTAACTTTCTCAATTTCTCAAAGTATTACAATCTCCCGCACTTCCATTACATGCCTCAACTCAACACCTCAATATAAAAGAAAATGTTCTCACTTCTACTACTCCATTTCTTTTGTTGCAAACTCACTATCTAGCACAAGTCTCCTTCTCCTTGGGGCATCCTCTGGCAAAGTGCCCTGCTCTATTACAACAAAAACATATTACTTCTGACAAGTCTCGAGGTTTCCTTTTTGGGCAAATGCTGAGGTGGTGCCCTGACTCCTTGCACCTGTAACAGGTAATATGACTCAGGTCCTTTCTGGTATCGAATCTACTTCTCTTCCTGGACATTTCCGTTCTAATCATGGTTTCTATTTCTTGTGGGTCATACTCTACTTCCTCTGTCGGGAATTCTACTAGATCCCCATTCAAACAATTTTGGGAGATGCGTCCTTCTTCTCCACATGAATAGCAAGACTTAGTGCAGGGTTTACTCGGGTCCTCTTTAGGTGTGTCCCCCACATCTTCCTTCATCACGGGTTCTTCTAAAATTTCCATAAGGGCTCCTTTCATTACTTCTTTCTTCTATTGGATGGTTCGTTGTACCATGGGGTAAATGTGACACTTAGCAGGATAGTGGGTAGTCCCTTCACACAAGAAACAAGTAATCTGCCTAGTTGGGCATTCTTCAACTGGGTGACTTCCTTCACAATTAGGGCATTCATCATTGTGTTCTTTATGGGTGTGTCCTATTTCTCCACAAATCTTGCATGCACAAGGTTTCTTCATATCCTTTCCATAAGGCTTCAACTTCTGGGACACAAGCCGAGACTTTGGCAGAATCAACTTAAATTCTTTCCAAGTGGTTACTCCTTGCCATCCATTGATGGTTTGGTACATCCCCCACCCAGTAGCAACACCTCTTTCAATGCACTGAAGAGCATGCTGGATCATATCCTTTCCAACTATACGGTTATTCTTCATATGATCCTCCATGTTCTGAATCCATCGGTCCGTCTCCAATTGACTTATCGGTCCAGGAAAACATGAGTTCATCTCCATTTGTCCTCTATTGGGTCCATGGGTTTGGGGTGAGATAAGAGAGATAGAGAGGGATGCAAACAACAGTTTTGAAAAGACATTTTTTTGTTGTTGTGGCTGTCGGAGAAACATCAAACAAATGACAGCTCAATAACGTCGCATCTAATGTAGGTATATAATAGGGGTTTGGTCTTCTAAAGGTCAATAAATCTTCAACGTCTCCAAACTCTTCAAGCCTTGTTCATGCCTCCAATGGCTTCTTCCGATCATGCTTGTCTTTCTCAAGTTCTTTTGCCAGAACAACTCAGTTGACACGAAGTCTCTCGTGACGTCCTTTACTATTCTGGAGTTGCATTCCAAACTTCTGGTTTCAACATCCTTCACATGAACCATGGTCATACTGTCCTTCAGTTCCTGACAAATCTCTGGTATCTCGAGGTTGTAGCTCCTCCAGCTTGGCTACTTTTAGTTTTTGGTTCCTGAGTTCTTCACGAAATGCTTCCTTGTCTAATATGGCTTCATGGAGCTCCACCTTAAACTTCTTGATGTACTACTCCAGATCCTGGTGATACAGCGGCTAAGGTTAAAACTTCATCTTACTAATAGGTGCTCCATCAGCCTTCTTCCATCAAATCCATTCTGAAGAAATGCATCCTTAACTCAGCACAGTGAAAATAGCATCAGCGGGCGATGACATCACGGATAACCGTGTTTCTGCTCTTGTCATTCCCATGAGCTATCATTCTATAGTTGATATCTCCCGCCTTAGGGTTTTCTTTGACAAAACTTCGAGTTCTCATGCTCCTTGTTTCAGTCTTTCTCCGATACACCTTGATCTCGAGTATTGACAACTTCCATAGTCTGCCAAGTTCCATAAGTGTAGCCTACCTAGGTCATACAAATCTGGGAATTCTTCAGAGCCTTCAAATTCTACTTGTCTTCGGTCTTCAACTGTTGTAGTCTCCATTATTCAGATGCACGGAAAATACTCTTCATTCCGAAGTGGTCTTAATTGTCCGATATCTTGTAGTTCTTGGAGTGGTCTCATCAGTCGAATCTTCGTGTGGTCAAAAGGGGGAAAGGGGTATGGTCTCACTAAAGGGAATTTTTGAATAAGCTCAGAAGAGAAGAGAGGTAAAAGATCTTTTTGAAAGGGAAAGTTGTAGAGAAAAATCTTTGCTAAGGGCTTGCCAGTTTCTAGGGTCACATCGTACAGTCAACATGTGCTCTGATACCATCTTGTAGCGACCCGACCCGAATGGATCAAGTCTCTGTGCTTAAGTGTCATCCCTGGATCGGTATGCTGACACACACAATACTTGAGGATTTATAACAGAGGTAAATCACATGTATAAGTAACGTAAGATACTATTACCTCAATCCAAAATAGCGGAAGTAACAAGGTTGTGGATTTCCATCAACACCAACGGCAAAGTTGAGTGTAGAAATCGTTACCCAAACTTATCACTTACTCGTCGTAAGAAGTCCTGCAACATGAGACGTTGCAGCCACAAAGGGTCAGTACATTGAATGTACTGGCAAATTCACACCGGAGGATAATGATGAATAATGGCTATCACTACATGCATATTTGGATGGTGGAAAAGCTCTATGGTTATAGTTTTTGCGAAAAGCCAATTTTTCCCTACTGCAAAGGAATATATTTTATTTAACTATCATGGTGGTTGTTGAACATTGAGAATGGTTGACAACATTCTCAATCCCAATTAACTAACATCAATAAACCTAACAAAATTAATTTAAAGTAACATGATGAGATTCACATGATAATCCAAGTACTAGATACTCAAAACGTCCATAACCGGGGACACGACTAATCATGATTAGTTTATACACTCTACAGAGGTTTGCGCACTTTTCCCCACAAGACTCGATCTCCTCCGTTGGATTTCTCGCACTACATGGTGTTTGAGAAACGGATGACCGAGACATAGTCTTTCAGAAGCGTTTGCACCTTACGATGGGTAGACCGTACCACCTACAACCCCTACATCTGCTAGTCTTCCATTGTAAGAGTTCACACGACTTAATCAACTATGCTAGAGCCCATAATAGCTTGTGGCTGCACACGGAATTTTATAGTATGAATAATCTCATGATCCCTTTGAGCCTGGGTGGCGGTCCATAAAAAAATAGGCAATCCTGGAATACCCAGGTGCCTCAATCCACCCAGATGTGTGTTTAAGTTGCCACCTTAGATAAACCATTAATTAACAAACTCACATCTATCATGGATATCACTCACCCAATCCACGTCTAATAGCATAGCATGGCATAATAAGCAAATGTAGAAGTAACTCCCAAGGTTTGAATGCAGGGTAATAGGTTCCGACCTCATCAACTACTTCCCAATACCCACATGTTATCAATCCTACTCATGCAATGTTTGAGGGTGAAACTAATGCATAAAAACTGGGTATGAAAGGGATATGATCAAAGTGTGAACTTGCCTGCAATGTTGATGAAGATGATTCGCACTCATAACTCTTGATAGTTCTACTCGTCACACTCCGGTCAATCTATCGTAAGCAAGCAATAGTAACCACACATAAGCAATCACTCAAAAGATCAGAAAAATCGAAAAAATAGATTCGGAAAACATCAAAACCAAGCAAATAGCTCTTGCAACATAAAACAATTTCTAACAGTACCTAAATTATGTGAATTTGGCCTTATCAGAATTTTTAGGTCAAGAGCTTCGATTTGCAAAAAGAATCAACTCAAACGGAGTTACGAGACTCAAGTTATGATCAAACGAAGTTTGAATTCAAATCTGATCTAATTCAAATTTTAAACTTTTCAAAAACATGTTTGAGTTGGATTACTGGATAGAGGGGATCATAACGAAGACGTGAGCGTTGGTTTCGTTGGATTTGGATAAACGGTTGAAAAGTTGTGATAGTTTGAAGATCAGGGACTAAACTGTAAATAAAACACTCACAGATAGGTCCCTGGACGAAAATCTAAAAGAAAAAGAAAAAGAGAAACGCTACCGCTACAGAATGCTTAAAGGACGAAAACCGTTCGCTACAGATCTAAACGGGTGAACGCTTGCTATCTAACAAAACCAAAAGAAATAAACCGTACTAAAAGAAAAACCGAACTATATATATAAAAAAACCGATGGGTTTTCTCGGTTTATATCGGTCGGGGCAAATAAACCGGCGGCGGCGGCGGTTTAGATCGGTGGAGCGGTGGCTCCGGCGAGGGCGACGAGCTCCGGCGCGGCTACGGCAGCGCGGGCGGCGGGGTGCGGTGCAGGTGATGGCAGCGGGCGGCGCGGGCGGCGGTGCTATCAGGCGGCGGCGCAGGTGAGGAGCGGCGCGGTCGGCGAAGCAAGGCGGCGGCGGCGCGGGTCTGCGACGTGCAGCGGCGGCGAGATGCGGGGCGGCGTGGCGAGTTGCGGGAGGGGGCGGCGGCCTTAAAAAGGGCGAGGGGAGGGGAGGTGGTGGCGTGGAGGAGGGGCGCCGGGCGCCGTGGAGAGGCCGGACTCCGGCGAGTCCCTGTCGGGCACGGCGGGAGCTAGGAGGCGGCTCCGACTTGGGCCGGCTGGCTGGGCTTCGGCCCAGTTGGCCCCTGGGGAATTTTTTTTAAATTTTTTTCCAGACAAACATAATCATAAAAACAAAAATAAAAGAAAATATTATATAGGCATATAATATATCAAAATTTTCAGAAAAAGATTTTCTAGGACATGAACTTTTTTCTAGCATTAAAATAAAATACACACAAAATCAGATAATTCAAAGAGTGGTACTAGTCTAATAAAATCCAGCAAAAATCATTTTAAAAATACCAAAATGATTTCAAATTAATTTTTCTCCAATTTTCTAATGTAGGGAATCATGTTACCCTATTTTCCATATATTTTGTTTTTGGAGAAAAATAATTTGAATAAAACTCAAATAACCCGAATTGAAAAATAATTTCAAATGGATTTTGAATTTGAGTTTCTTTGAAACTCCCAACTCATATTTCATATAATTTGAAGAAGTCATTTTATCTTCTCTCGTGAAAATCATTGAATTGCATAAAGTTTCAGAATTGGAAATGTTCTAACATGAAATTCAAATATTTTCAACACCCCTTGTCATTTAAATAAATAGAAGAAGTCATGTCATCTTCTCTCCAGGGTTTCGTGGTGAAAAGAATTTGAATTCCCGGAGATCATAAATGCAAAATGAAAGTTTGGGAAAGTCCTTTTATTCCCTCTCATTTAACTTTCAAAAAGTTTCGAATTCACTCACTTTCAGACAATCAATCAAACAATCAATCAAATCTATCTATTTAACATGCTCAATTCTCTCAATTGCTCAACAGTAATTTGTTTACCCACCGTAATACTTATGCTGTCGAGAGAAGCCACTAGTGAAACCTATGGCCCTCGGGTCTATTTTTTATCATATTAATCTTCCATCAACAAGCTATTTCTTGCACCGTTTTTATTTTTCTTTATTTACTTTGTATCTTTATCTAAAAATACCAAAAATATTACCTTATCATATCTATCAGATCTCAGTTTCGTAAGTGACCGTGAAGGGATTGACAACCCCTTTATTGCGTTGGTTTCTAGGATTTTATTCGTTTGTGTAGGTGCGAGGAACTCGTGCGTGGCCTCCTACTGGATTGATACCTTGGTTCTCAAAAACTGAGGGAAATACTTATGCTACTTTGTTGCATCACCCTTTCCTCTTCCAGGGAAAACCAACGCAGTGCTCAAGAGGTAGCAAATAGCAACATACTAAACGATCAAGTGCTAAGCTAACGGAATGGGTCAAGTCAATCACATCATTCTCCTAATGATGTGATCCCGTTAATCAAATGACAACTCATGTCTATGGTTAGGAAACTTAACCATCTTTGATTAACGAGCTAGTCAAGTAGAGGCATACTAGTGACACTATGTTTGTCTATGTATTCACACATGTATTATGTTTCCGGTTAATACAATTCTAGCATGAATAATAAACATTTATCATGAAATAAGGAAATAAATAATAACTTTATTATTGCCTCTAGGGCATATTTCCTTTAGTCTCCCACTTGCACTAGAGTCAATAATCTAGTTCACATCGCCATGTGATTTAATCACCAATAGTTCACATCACCATGTGATTAACACCCATAGTTCACATCGTCATATGACCAACACCCAAAGGGTTTACTAGAGTCAATAATCTAGTTCACGTCGCTATGTGATTAACACCCAAAGAGTACTAAGGTGTGACCATGTTTTGCTTGTGAGAGAAGTTCAGTCTACGGGTCTGCCACATTCAGATCCGTATGTGTTTTTGCAAATTTCTATGTCAACAATGTTCTGCACGGAGCTACTCTAGCTAATTTCTCCCACTTTCAAAATGTATCCAGATTGAGACTTAGAGTTATCTGGATCAGTGTCAAAATTTGCATTGACGTAACCCTTTACGACGTACCTTTTGTCACCTCCATAATTGAGAAACATATCCTTATTCCACTAAGGATAATTTTGACCACTGTCCAGTGATCTACTCCTAGATCACTATTGTACTCCCTTGCTAAACTCAGTGTAGGGTATACAATAGATCTGGTACATAGCATGGCATACTTTATAGAAACTATGGATGAGGCATAGGGAATGACTTTCATTCTCTTTCTATCTTCTGTTGTGGTCGGTCTTTGAGTCTTACTCAATTTCATACCTTGTAACACAGGTAAGAACTCTTTCTTTGACTGTTCCATTTTGAACTACTTCAAAATCTTGTCAAGGTATGTACTCATTGAAAGAAAAAATTATCAAGCGTCTTGATCTATCTCTATAGATCTTGATGCTTAATATGTAAGTAGCTTCACCGAGGTCTTTATTTGAAAAACTCCTTTCAAAAACTCCTTTATGCTTTCCAGAAAATTCTACATTATTTCCGATCAACAATATGTCATTACATATATTTATCAGAAATGTTGTAGTGCTGCCACTCACTTTCTTGTAAATACAGGATTCACCGGAAGTCTGTATAAAACTATATGCTTTGATCAAGTCATCAAAGTGTATATTCCAACTCTGAGATGCTTGCACCAGTCCATCACTACAAAAAAAAGACACATCCGTGACATTTTGCGGTACGCCACACCCCTCCCGATCAACAGGACCCCTGTTTCGACCATAGGAGGTCCGTTCCGTTCGTTTTGTGGTACGCCACACCCCTCCCGATCAACAGGACACCCGTTTTGACCGTAGGAGGTCCGTTTCCTCCATTTTGTGGTACGCGAGACCCCTCCCGATAAACAGGACCCCGTTCGAAACGTAGGAGGTCCGTTTCCTCCGTTGTGTGGTATGCCAGGCCTCGTTTCCATCGCCTGTTCTGTCCAAGCCCTCCCGATGAACACGGCCACGCATTCCGTTCTGACCCAGCCGGTTGGCTCCCACGCGTTCCATTGCCTCCCGGTGAACACGACGCATTCCGTTGCCTCCCCATGAACACGACGATGACGCTGTTTCTCCGTTCCGACCCAGCCATGTACACGAGCCCTGGCCGTACGTATGCGCGAGTAGGCGTTCGGGACCCCGCCCTTATGTACACATACGTGGCCATATTTTCTTTCTTGCACCCTGGCCGCTGTACGTATGTGTACATGCTACGTGCGCGCCTCTACTACGACAGGTACGCGCCTCTACTACGACACGTGCGTGCCTCTACATCCACCAGTATATATATACGTACACGTTCGCGACCAAAATGACAACGCTACGTACGCTTCGACCAGGTGGATCCCGACTGTCACGCACTTCCTTGCCTGCGAACATGTAGCTGGTGGGTCCCAACAGTCAGGGGGTGAATCGTTTTTGTTGCCCGGACGCACTTCCTTGCATGCGAAGATGTAGCTGGTGGGTCCCAGCAGTTAGGGGCAAACAGTTTTTCACGAAATACGGTGGCCCGTCCGGTGGGTCCCCTCTATCAGGTGGAGGAATAATTATTTTGCACGTAATAATGAGGCACTTCCTTGCTGCGGCCATGGACCCAGCTGTCAGCCTCTCCACGTACAGTCCACATCCGATGGAAGCTGTTCCTTGACCACGTTGACCTTGCCGCGCTGGGAGCACCAGGGCGGTGGATGACGGCGAGGCCTAGGAAGGGGACGACACGGAGCCGGGGAAGACGCGGCAGTGGATGCCCACGCGTAGAGGAGTACGAGGGTTCACTGGTTCGCTGCGGTGTGAGGCTGCCGTCGCCGCAGAATAACATGGGGTGTGGGTGAGTAGAGGGATGGCCTGGCCAGCGGTGGGAGTAGTAGGGGGCGGTGAGGCCTCCACCGCATCGCAGCTGGCCACGGGAGGCAGGAGCACGAGGCACGACCGGCGCTGGTTTGGGTGGCTGGAGCAAGAAGACCAGCGGTTGAAGAAGCACTATGGCCATTGGATGGACATAGTACGGTCACTGGAGCTAGAATCGTGCATATTGACTAAGTTGACAAAGCCCTCCGTCCCCGTCAACTTAGTAGGCCCACAAGTCAGCCTGCCACTATACTGGGTCCCAGCTAACAAGGGGAGTATTCATTTTTTTGTGCGTAATATGGAGGCACTTCCTTGCGTGCAAAGATATAGCTGGTGGGTCCGAGCTGTCAGCGGCGGTAACATTTTTTCACGAAATACAGAGGCCCTTTCGGTGGGTCCCTGATGTCATGTGGAGGAATCATTATTTTGCGCATAATAAGGAGGCATTTCCTTGCGTGCGGCCGTGGACCCAGCTGTCAGCCTCTCCATGTACAGTCCACTTCAGATGCATGTCGGTCGTTGACCAGGCCGCGCCGTGAGCACCAGGGCGGTGGACGACGGCAAGGCCTGGGAAGGGAACAACACGGAGGCAGGGAAGACTCGACAATTGTTTCCCACACGGAGGGGAGTACGACTGTACGAGGGTTTACTAGTTCGTCTGCCGTCGCCGGAGAATAACAACAGGTGTGGGTGAGTAGAGGGATGGCTAGGCTAGCGATGGGAGTACGGTGGGGCGGTGAGGCCTGCGCGGCAGTAGAGCCGGCCGCGGGAAGGAGGGAGCGGGCAGTCCCGCCGGTGCTTGTTTGAGCGGCTGGAGCAGGAAGAGCAGAGATTGAAGAAGCACGACGGCCGTTGGATGGCCATCCAACAGTCACTGCTTGTGCGTCAACCTTTTTATTTAGGAAAGCCTCAAATCTGTGGAAAACAGCATACAACCCATCTGCCATTATTTCTAATAATTTACAGCCCATTTGCTAATTCTTAAGGTTTTTTTGGAGCCCATATTTATTTTTGTTAGCATTACAACCCATATTGTGGCCACGGTTAAAAAATTATACGAAATTTTGCATATTTTTGTGCGGTCCGAACTGTTTTTAATCCCGAAATTTCGACTCACATTCAAACTGATTTTAAAAATAAATTTATATCAATATAAAATCCAACAAATTCTCCACGCATAAAAATTAATGTAATTTAAAATCTCAAAATGAAAAAAAGATATTTGAAACTAATTGCCGGTTTGATGTGTTTTAAAATGTACAGCCCATTTCTCATTACTGATAGGCCATTTTCTTGGCTAGCCGAATGAAGCTCTCCTCGTCTTGAAAGATTTGCAGCCCAATATGCCTGACAAAGCGACTTACTTGGCAAATCACAAAAAAACTGGGTTGTGGCCGTGGACCCAGCTGTCAGTCCATTTGGTGGGCTGGGTGAAACAATGATGTAGCATCTATGCAGCCCATTTAAATCCCATTTGCATTTTTCTCGAAATCCACGGACTTGCTGGGCTGGGTGAAAAATATCATGTTGGGCTAGACGGAGAAATGTTATAGAAACATAAACACATGATTGCACGTCAGTAAAATCTTTGCAAGCTTATGTACGCAATCACTAGGAGTTAACTTGCCAAGTTATATATAAACAAGTATTACTATTATTTCGTAAGAACTTTCAACTTACGAAATAAAATATCATTTTAATTTGATGAGTTAATAGTACGTGGGGTATTATTATTTTTTAGGCTAGACGTGGGACAGTTGAGTTGGTTTTAGGGAAAAGTACTGGGAGAAAACTCAGTTTACATCGAAAAATAAAGTGGGAGAAAATTCAGAGACCTGCTGGGTCCACCTGAGGAGGGGAATATGTTGGGAGGAAGGAGATTCAAAGCACGGCATCCGAGTGAACTAGTTTTTTTACGGACAAGTGAACTAGTTTACATACATAAGCAAATAGCCACTAAAAAACAATCAGGTTAATGGGTTCTTAAAAGAAATATTTCAGACAAAACAGATAATTATGACACATAGGCTAATGCATGAAACACTCAGATGATAAATGTGCTTATAAACAGATAAAGTACAACATCTAGACCTTCCTAGCATGCTTGATCATGACGCTGCGGCTGTCCGTGTACTCGTCGGTTACGGGAAGCAGACACACCCTCATGTCCAAGATCTGCCTGTACATGTCGTAGCATGCGTATGCGTCCTTGGCCGCGTAGGTTATGTAGGCTAGATTCAGAGGTACCTTCCATGTGTTCAGGTCGTCTTCTTTCATGTTGGCGTATCAGTGGTCGATGATGGTCTCAGCGAGGTCAACCACAGAGTCCTTCTCCTGCCCGTTGCTGATGATCTTGTATTGCTTCTGGATGTCGACAAGCTTATTGCACCAGATGGCCGAATCATCGCGTCCTTCCTTCTCTCCACCGTAGAGAAGGTGCAGTCGGCGCAGCCGATGAAACGGGCAAATGCTCCAGAACCTGGTGCAGCCATAGGACCGAGGCGAGGCAGAGCTTCACCGAGTCCGTATCATTGGTGTACAACACATTCAACTTGGTGCAGCCATAGGACTGAACGGCGAACTCAAAGGGGAACTCCTTGCTGAAGTCCATATCCAGCAGGTGACAACAGTAAGCTGAGTGTGTATAGGCGACTACAGTTACTACCCCTCCCTCGTCCATTGCACGCCCGGCAGAAGATGCACCCTCGGCCACACGTCGGTTCATGAGCGGGTCTGTATTGGTACTGTAATAACAGGAGTTAGTGGTCACTTTACTTAAATTTAATTAGCTTTAATAGAAATTTATACTAAAAACAAGCAATGCATTCGCTCGTTCTATCAGTGCCACATGATCAACATGCACAACAATTAGAATTATTATTCTCAGGACGCACACGATAGGCACATTTGTCGCACTTTCACAAAGATAATACTACCAAGTTTGAACTGTTTGTTATGGTTGTTGTCCTCTGCATCATCATGCCGTGTTTCCCAGCTTGCAAGATTCAGAACCAATAAATAAGATCCAAATAATAAGTACAACAAAGATGCCTACACATCTCATTGATTCCCAGCTTGCAAGATTCAGAACCAACAAATAAGATCCAAATAATAAGTACAACAAAGATGCCTACACATCTCATTGATTCCCAGCTTGCAAGATTCAGAACCAACAAATAAGATTCAAATAATAAGTACAACAAAGATTCCTACACATCTCACTGATTCCCAGCTTGCAAGATTCAGAACCAACCCATTAGAGCCTTTTGATAAAGTGAATATCGGGATTAAATCCATCTTGGCTAGCCATGTCATACAATCGAAGAACTTGGCGAATGCTCTTGACTGTCACAACATCTGTAGTTGAGTATTCCTGTTTGCACAATGTGTTTACATAGCACAAACAAAGAGACAGGAGAGCATGATTTCTCTTTAATAGCGGCCTCCTTGAACTCAACCTCCAGCTCTACTTGGATGAGGTCTGTCTGGAGTTCCATGATTCAATTCATGCGCCTTTTTCTGCAGTTCACCTGAAATGAAGCAAAGATTGCATCATTCAGCTAGCAAGAAGTACTTGCTCTTGTGAGCTGGCAGGTTCTTCTTTAGTAGCTGCACTAAAATTGAGGAACATTAAGGTTGGCTGTCCGACTCATGTAAGGTGCAACTATAATTTTCTTATCCTTTTGTGCAGTTCCACTAAAATAAAATGCCATTGTGGTGACAATGACGGCTCCATCTTGCAAAGGCTAATAAAATGTTGCACGAGATTACCAGCAGAACTTGACAGAGATTTTGGAAACTCCAATCACCATTTTGTGCAGTTCCACCAAAATTGAGAGATGTTGCCCACGTGAAATTTTAGTTGAACTGCACAAGACACTCATTCCAAAAAAAAGTGTTTTGTGCAGTTCACCAAAAGGTCACAATAGAAACAAGGTGAAATGTATATCCCTATCTGCACAAAAAGATATAAAGTAAACAGTTGTTGGTCAATAAGAATATACAAAACATATACAAAATGAAAAGAAGCATCTTAATTATGTTCATGGCAATCACGCAAGGACAGTAGAAATTTTAAAACATTAGCAATGCTTCATGTTACCAGAAGCATTACGATCAACAATGAGATTCCTCAAATATGGGATTACTTTAATAGTGGCATTGCTTGTTTACCAGACACAATAAATCAACAACAGCTAAAGAGTTGGTTTAAGGGCATGGGACCATGGGGACACCAGGACACTCAGCAGCGTAAAGGAGGAACTTACTTATCATACTGCGGAAAATAGCAGGAGTGCCATTGTACTATGTGAGGGCAGCAAATCTAATCCTGGAGACCTTGTACTATGTGAGGGCAGCAAATCTAATCCTGGAGACCTTTTACTATGTGAGGGCAGCAAATCTAATCCTGGAGACCTTTTACTATGTGAGGGCAGCAAATCTAATCCTGAGACCTTTTACTATGTGAGGGCAGCAAATCTAATCCTGGAGACCTTTTACTATGTGATGGCAGCAAATCTAATCCTGGACATACTCTGTTGACTTGTCCACCAGCCGCCACTTTCTATCCTTTTTTCAACCAATAATAGATATGTTCCTTATCCAGTTTGTACTGCGTTTTCCCATTATTTCCCTTTTCAGGGTATCCGGTCTCTACTACTTTCACCATATTGTTTCCTCTTTGAATCAAGTCCTAGATTCATGCTACAACTTTCCCCCTTTCTTCGTTGTTTGAACAAAGCCCTAGATTCGAATGCATGAAGTAGCTTTACCTCTAATAATACTAAAAAATTAGGTGGCTTTGGAAGAGCTGATGGGAGTAGAAAAAGATGCACATGCAGACACGCGGGGAGCTGGGGCAGTAGAGCAAGGCCACTTTCGAAGAACTTATACCTGAGGGTCGCCGGGATGTCGGCGGCGGTAGGTCGGATCTGCGGATAATACATTAGGGAGGAAGAAGGGTCGGAGGACCTCCCGAGCCGGCCATGTGTCAGAGAGAACGGCACGGGCAGAGGATCGGGCCCCTCCGGCAGCTGTGGGTTTCCTCCCTCAGCGGCGATGACCGCGTGAACGATGCACCTTTTAGTCCTCTACACACACCAGCCGAAGGGATCTGGCCGGATCTGTGACCAGCGGTGAGCAGAGAGAAAATGTCGCTACCGCTGTCTTGTTTATATCTGGAGAGGATGAGAGAATGAAGAGAGCAACCCTAGTAAAGCAAGCGCTCAGGCCCCTGCGTCCATATATAGTGGAGTGATTATCTTTTTTCTCTCCACAACAAGCATTTCAATTTGTGTACGTGGCATTAAAGAAAAGAATCTCTCTATTTAAGGTGACTACTGTACGACTCCTACTTACTACTAGTAGTACTACAGTATTGTTCACTTGTGCTCCCCGCCCCTCCATTCATTGAACAACCCCACGGGTGAATAAACATACAGTAAGTACTGTATTTATATAGAACGAACAAGCTCGAACTATTTTCGCGTAGTTAAAAGTTGAGGGCGGGGCTTTTCCCGGGCAGTACGCGCGACAGTTTTCGGGTAGGGCCAGAAGACTATTTTAATTTTTTTTAAACATCGAGACGGCCACATAGCATGGAGCCGACCCCAATGATTTTAAGCTTACAAGCACGGTACACGCTATCCTAGACTACTCTACACATGAAACTGCCACACGAGCGTCCGGGCTGCGCTTGGCTCTTCGCCTCTTTGGGAAGTTGAACAATAATGGAATACTACTGCACTGGAGGAGTACTACAGTACGCTTCTGGCCATCTGACACCGATTGAACTGCTGCATGTCCACCGCATGCGGGAGGGAGAGCGTGTAGCCAAAGCTTCTCCTAGTCTTGCCAGCCACCACGCTCATGGGCGAGGGAGGGACGCTCCTACCTTTGCGTGTATGACAGGTGGGCCCTACAGGTGTGTGGCCAACCTGTCATACAGCCAGATGCAGGTGCAGTTAAGTCCGCGAGGTTTAATGCATTAATTGCAATGCATGCATGCATAAAGTACATGCATTGGTCAATTTTCTCTTAATACTTGCATGCAATGATTTAATGCACCTTGGAATCTGAACATGTGTTGGGGAACAAACAAATTGAGCCTTATGAAATGGAAAAACTAAAATTTTGAGATAAGCCCTATAAAACCGGAAAGGAGGGAGTAGAAAAAGAAGTACTCCATCCGGGAATAGTGCCGCACTTAGAAACTAGAACCGTCAATAAATTTTGAGCTTGCGTCTCGTCACATTCCAAATTACTCCACGCTACTCCCTCCGTCTAGGTGTGTAAGCCACCTTACGAAAACCAAATAATCCCAAAATACTTAGGCACCGTACATTAACTCCCTTCTCGTTTTTTTGTTTTGTGGCATATCAACCAATAAGATATGTAGGCTGTGCATGCTTTCAATGACTTGAGACTACCAAACATAACATGCAATGGTTAGTTCATTGCATGCAATGCTATTACTTAGCAAAAAGACATTAAGTTTTCTCATTTTCCTCTCCGCCTTGGTCGCGATGCACAACGTAAGATGACTTACACACCTAGACGGAGGACGTATATTGAATTGCAAACCTGTTCACACCGATCACAACCTAAACGGTTTCCCACTTAGGAGCGTATTAGTACTCGGTTGTAAATACTAGTATGCCAAGATGACTGCACATTCCTCCTCAACTCCTCACCCACAAAAACAAACAAGTCATTCAGCATCCTTCCCTTGCGTCTGCCATGGCCAGCGTGAGTTCTGGGTCGAGATATTGCCACCAGGGAGAGGCGAGCATGGAAGCGGAAGCACGAGAGATGTCCCGCCTCGCTGCGAGAGCAGCCGACAAGTCCCGCCGCGCGGAAGTAGCAACACAGAGGTCCCGTCGTGCCGCTGAAGCAGCACGGAGGTCCCGCCGTACCGTCGATGCAGCAGACTGGTCCGACCGCGCCGCGGAAGCAGCAGAGATGTCCCGCTGCACCACGAATACAGCAGAGATGTCCCGCTGCGCCGCGGCGGCCTGGGAAAATTTCTCGCGGGCAGCCGACGACTGTTACAGGCGCATGCATGCGATCGTCCATAGCCAGATGGATCAGATCTCCAGCTCGGCCTGGTTGCAGGACGACATGATAGCCTCGTTTGAACAGGCTACCGGCGTCATCCGGCAACTAAGGGAGGGCAATGAGAGGCTCCGGGCCGAGCGCGACCTGCTGAGGAAGAAGATCGTTCGTAGTGCAGACCAGCAAGAGGAGACCAGTGCCTTGTTGAAGAAACTTATGGACGAGAATGACATGCTCCGCGACGAGCGCCAAAGGCTGGTGGAGGAATCCGTGGATGTTCTCAAGCAGCGTCTTGAGGACACGAAAGAGCTCATCGCCGCTCGCCGCGGAGACTAGTTTCCTGGTTTCTTTTGATGTAATAATCGGTTTAGGATGTGGATTGTGTCGTCGGTTGTGAAATTTTGGGTTCTAGCGCGGATGTTTGGCCTTTGTTGGTCTCTTGGGATGTTGCGATTTCAATCTGGTAGCTTTTAGTCCTTCGTGTTAGGCTGGAGTTGTGCTGAACTTCTTGTGAATTGTGGTGGTTTTCAGTAATGAAAATCGGAAGGGGCAAGCCCTTCTTTGATAAAAAAAATTTAATCGTCCTTATATATTCATAGTCTTGCTATAAGTCGCAGTAGATGCTATATAGGTCCGTCGGATCTTACATCAAGATCCGTGCTTTCAGATTTTCTTTTTTCTCTCTTAAATCTCAGTCGAGTGAGACATAGCCACGCCATTAAAAAGAGGCTCAGGCGCCATTAATGGAGACCTTGGGAGAGAGGTGGACGGCAGATGGAGGTCAAAGGGCTCTCCTCCCGATAAGCACGCGCAAGGGTCTGATCGCACGCCTCTCGTACTCAAATAGCTACCCTGCACGGCGCCTCCTAGCTAATAAAAAATGGGAATGCGTGGCGGCACATAAATGGTACTAGTAAGTAGAATGCCCACGGTTTCAATAATACTTGTGTTTCCGATTGTAACGTGACAGCACTTGTTCCAAAATGACTTTGTTGATTGTTAATGTGTGCGCCTTCGCAAATCGTACTGCAAATTTACCACAACATGTTGGTGCCATGTCATGGCACCAAGCCAAGTTTCATTATTTTCATGCGTGTTTTGGATTTACAGGAATTAAAAAACTAAGTTTCTCAATGTTTCCAACCCAGCCACGACGCCCAGAATTTTGAATTTCATTCCCATTTCTTGCATGGAACCTAGAAATTTACCCGAGGACATACATGTGATTTTTCAACCAACTTTGGTGCACTGGAACATGTGCTTGTATTTCAAATCTGAATTATGCACACAAAGGTGACACGTTCCCTCCCAGAACCACGAGCCTTCTTGAGAGAAGCTCCGATTTGCAAGAAGGTTATACCAAAATTTGTTCCTATTCGACCAATTTTTTTACCACGGCATGGTACTACCATGACATGACACCATGCCAAGTTTCATGATTTTAAAACCAAGTTTCTCAATGTTCTCGACCGAGCCACGATGCCCAGATGTTTGAATTTTATTCTCATTTTTTGCATGGGACCTACTCCCTCCTTCCATCTATATAGGGCCTAATGTGTTTTTCAAGACATCCTTTGACTATTGACAAGATTACTAGCACATGAGATGTATACTATGAAAATTATATTATTGGAAGCTCCTTTGACATACAAAATTGAAGGTACGCTTTGTGTAAGTTGCATGTCATATATTATTGCTCTAACGTTTGGTCAAAGTTAGCCTCGAAAAATGCATTACGACCTATATAGATGGAAGGAGGGAGTAGAAATTCACCCGAGGACACAAATGTGATTTTTCAACCAACTTTGGTGCACGGGAGCATGTGCTTGTAGTTCAAATTTGAATTATGCACATTAAATGACCAAAAACTTAATTAATGTGTAAATAAGGCCAAATGAAGCCGGAATAATTCCAAAATTTAACAGGGCACTCATGTAGTTCTATGTTGCCTTTGTATAAATAAACTCAAGGGGGACAACGTATATCGTTTCTCACTCAAAGGTGGCACATTCCCTCTTAGAACCACGAGCCTTCTTGAGAGAAGCTTCGGTTTGCAAAAGCTTATACCAAAATCTGTTCCTATTTGGCCAATTTTTTTACCACAACATGGTAGTACCATGACATGACATCCATGCCAAGTTTCATGATTTTCAGACGTGTTTTGAATTTACAAGAATTTTAAAACCAAGTTTCTCAATGTTCTCGGCCGAGCCACGATGCCCAGATGTTTTAATTTTATTCTCATTTCTTGCATGGGACCTAGAAATTCACCCGAGGACACAAATGTGATTTTTCAACCAACTTTGGTGCAGGAGAGCATGCGCTTGTAGTTCAAATTTGACTTATGCACATTAAATGACCAAAAACTCAATTAATGTATAAAAAATGACAAACGAACCCAGAATAATTCCAAAATTTAACAGGGTACTAATGTAGTTCTATGTTGCCTTTGTTAAGAAACTCAAGGGGGGCAGCGTATATCGTTTCACACTCAAAGGTGGCACGTTCCCTCTTAGAACCACGAGCTTCCAAATCGGCCCAATTTTTTACCACAACATGTTAGTGCCATGACATGACACCATGCCAAGTTTCATGATTTCCAGGTGAGTTTTGGATTTACATGAATTTAGAATCAAAGTTTCTCGATGTTCTCGGCCGAGTCATGATGCCCAGATGTTTGAATTTCATTCTCGTTTCTTCCATGGGACCTAGAAATTCAACCAAGGACACACATGTGATTTTTCAACCCACTTTGGTGCACCGGAGCATGTGCATGCAATTCATATTTAGATTATGCACATTAAAAGTCCAGAAACTCAATTAATGTATAAAAAGGCCAAATGAACCCGAAATAATTCCAAAATTTAACAGGGCACTCATATAGTTCTATGTTGCCTCTGTAAATAAAATCAGGGGGAGGCAGCGTATATCGTTACGCACACAAAGGTGACACGTTCCCTCTCGGAACCACGAGGCTTGTTGAGAGAATCTTCGGTTTTGCAAGAGGCTTATACCAAAACTTGTCCCAATTCAGCCAAAAATTATACGTATGAAAACAGGGTTTAGATTATCCCAAACATCTCGCTACCTAGACCAATAATGTACTATGATTTGAATTCAACATAAAATGGATACAAATATTTGAATTGGAGAGCGTATGGTACATGTAGTTCATAGTGAAATATGATTACTACTATATGTATGTTTTTTGTTATCAAGTTAATATTTAAATTATTGTATAACTTGACAACAATTGTATTCAAATAAGGAAAATTGATTCAAATTTAGTCCATATGGTAGACGACAATATATATGTTCACATGGTGGAGTAAAATGTTCATATATGATGGAAGATCAAAATGTACGACTACATCAATTATAAACTGCAAGGTCACCTAACGATATATTCGAATTCAACATAACGTGGATTCAAAAATTGAAAATCGAGATCATGGCATCTGTAATCATATAAAAAGGGACATTCTCTTTCTTTGGTAGGAATTGATTTGTTTTTTGTTGTTGTTGAGGGAAGTGCGAATTGATTTGGTACTGTGCAGGGTAATCTTGTTCTCCCGATTTTTTTACATTTTTCTTGTAGTTTTTTCAATGGCATCTATAGCAATATAGTAAAAGGGGACATTCTTGTGTCTTGTATGAATTGTTTTTTTACACGTTAAGTTTGTTCTGCCGAACAAGGAATCCGCACCTTGTTATCCCGAAAGTTTCAAGCTCGAGTATCTTTTGTCTCACCTGCTTTGAAACTCCCGCTTCCTCAACCCGCGCCGCACCTTGTTATCCCGAAATTTGGACGCGCGCGAGAACTCCCTCCTCATCCGAAATCACTACCGCAGCCCAGACACACGAAATCCCCCTTCTACCCCTCAGCCAGAAATGAAGCTCCACGTCGTGGTGTCAAAACCGGTGGGGGTACGCTGGTAACTTACCCTACATTTCGGACAAGCGCGTCCCTAAGCTTGGCTCCCCCTCCCCCTTCGCCCCCCATTCGTATACCGAGGCCGCCAAAACCCGCGAAACCCCACGCTCCTCCGTCGGCCTCCCGACCGCCGCCCAGCCGGAGACTCTTCCCCGACTATGTCGTCCACTGCAACAGCTCGCCGTCCCTCATCCACCGCACCGGATGAGGATCCGTTGTCGATCTCGTCGTCCCGCTGGATCAGCCGCCCCGTCCTCCACCTCCAAGGAGCTGCCCCGACGTTTGCCTCATCTATCGCACCACCTCAATCCCCACAGCACCATCTTGACCTGCCCCACCAGAACCGCATCACCCTCACCAATTCCTCCGATGAAGCCGAGGCCAACTCGGCGCCACCAAGGAGGTTCTGCACTCACCGCTACATTTTATCTTTTATTCGATCTCACGGGGCTGCCGGTGGTTGATACCGAGCAAACATGGTGTGTCTCCATCAACGGCGCCATCGCCAGCCACATCATCCATGGTGTCTCTCCCCCATGTCGTTGCTTCCTCAGTGGTGACTTCCACAATGGCACTAGCTGCAGCTGCTCCGGCTCTCGCTCGTGCTGCGGCTCTGTTCTTGCTGTCGGTCGCGCTGCTGCACTGCTCCTGCTTTCGTTTGTGCTGCTGCTTTGCTCTTGCTCTCACCTGCGCTGCTGCTGCTGCACGACCTCCAGCAGCTACATGAGTTGCTGCTTTAGCACTCGCTCGCGGTGCTACTGCACGAATTGCTCTCTGCTAGTGTGTTCCCTGCTCGAGCGTCTGCTGATTTAGATCACTGCTTCTCTGCTACTAGTGCTCGAACACCCTAAACATCTATTGCAATTCTCTGTTACTAGTTCAATCAGTTTCGACAGTAAAATTCAGTTTCGACTGTGAAGTTCATTTTCTTCAGTTAAGTTCAGAGTGAATAGTACTTACAGCATCTGTCGGAGCGGTCGTGGCGCGGCTGATGCGTTTTACATCTAGAACTTTTTGGTGATGTATTTTACATCATCTATTGCAGATGATATTAGGGTCCCACTTCAGATTAACGTTGTCTGTCTTGTCATGCTTCAGCCTCGTCACCGTACACCTTAGCGGAGCTGCTCCAACGATGGAACCGTCCATCACAGCGAAGCAGTACCCTCGGCGCCGTTTCCAGAGGCCTCGGATCTTCTTCCCCGCCTCCGACAGTCACACCAGCATCATCACCATCCTCCACGTCCAACCCAATGATGCTGAGGTCCACAAGGCTATGCCAAAGAGGTTGTACACTCGTCGCATCACTTTGTTTCTCCATTCCTCTGTTCTTCCAATTCATGTGAGCCAAACACCCAGGTTGACTGAAATCCTATGTTTCCAAATGCTCTGTTTTGCACGTGCATTCCTATCCTATTCCTGTGTTTTTCCTGTCCCTGCGTTTATAGAATCCTCCAATTCTAAGGAGCCCTTACAGATTTACTTCATTTTCAGATAGGCGTCAAAGAAAACTCTGTGTGTTATGTCCTGCTCCCGCCGTGCCGTCATCCACCCCACCTGAGGTGCACCATCGACAGAAGCGTTCACTGCAGCAGAGATCCCCCATGCAGACTTCCTTTCGCCGCCTCAGATCATCTTCCCCGTTGTCGGCAGCCACGCCAACTGCATTACCATCATCGACTGAGCAGATGAACCTGAGGACTACACAGTTCCGGAAGAGAGGTCGTAGTCTTTCGTGTTTGCTTACGTTATACATCGGTTATTATTACCTACTACTTTATCGTTCAATCTTGAGTTTTGAATTGCCCATGGGTCTCAGATCGAGCCAGCAACGAATAGTATCTGTCTACTATCTGGTTCATCTGGGGTCTTCTATGTGGTTCATGTTGGGTGGGCAACAAACAATAGATGATCCATTGTCTATCTTTTTAAACTGAAGCTATAATCTACCTGCTATCATTAGTATTGGATCCATCCACTCGTTTGCTACCATTAGTCTTGATTTTTGCACGCACCCCTTAGGCCTTACAAAATCTAACTATTTTTTATTATGCATGTCAGATATTGTACACAATCATACTGAACATGTAGAGAAAAAGAGAAGACCGTTGCGTGCGAATATAATGTCATGCAGACGCCGCTCCATGGTGGGCGAAGTGCCCCCCTCCTGCATTTCCAGATTGTATATCAGAGGAAGATAACTGTTCAGATGGAGATTCAGAAGGAGCCGACCACGCCTGTTTACCACCTGAGGTGTTTGCTCTAACCTGGCATGCTGATGTTGGTCATATCATGCATATGGCGCCTTGCATTGCTTACATTATACATCTTATATGTCATCAGCTTAGTTTAGATTTGCTTTGTGTGAATGCCACCTGTTTGGTTTCTATATCATACTCCCACCATTCCTAAATATTTGTCTTTTTAGAGATTTCAACAAGTGAGTACATACGGAACAAAATGAGTGAATCTACACTCTAAAATATGTCTATATACATCCGTATGTGGTAGTCCATTTGAAATCTCTAAAAAGACAAATATTTAGGAACGGAGGGAGTATATGGGAATTATGAAATGCCATCTTCTTTAGCCAGGCATCATTTACGTGAATCATGCAATGCCATCCTGTTTAGCCAGTCATCGTATATGTGAATTGTATTGTGCCATATTTTTTCCATAATGTATTCCATTTGTCAACAATGTTTATACATTCATCTACTCTTCCTGTGCATCAGCCATATGAGTCGGTCATGGGAAAATCTGGAGTGAAAACAAGGTCTTCTGAGCAGTCAGTGCTACCTGTCGATGCAGATTTCTTGCTGGTTACAGATAGCTCCTCAGAAGAGGATTCAGAGAGAGATGACTAGTCATATCCCCCCCCGAGGTGCAAGCTCTAACTTGGCTGGGTTATATTACTCATACCATGCATATGTTGTCTTGCATTGCCATGCCATCTGCTTAGATTAGACATGCTTTGTGTGAATGCCTCCTGTTTGCTTTCTATATCAGATATGTGAATTATGCAATGCCATGTTTTTCAGCCAGTTATCATATATGTGAATTATGCACCGCCATGTAGCCAGGCATCATATATGTGAATTATCTCATGCCATCTTTTTTTTCATTACGTATTCCATTTGTCGACAATCTGTGTATATTGAACTACTCTTCATGTGTATCAGCCATTTGAGCCGGTTATGGAAAAATCTGGAGTGAAAACAAGGTCTTCAGAGCAGGCAATGGTACCTGTTCAAGCATATATCTCGATGGTTACAGGGAGCTCCTCAGAGGAGGATTCAGAGACAAATGACCAGTCCTATATCCCACCTGAGGTGTATGCTCTAAGTTGCAATGTTTATATTTCTCATATGATGCATATGGTGTCTTGCATTGCTTAGTTTAGACATCATATGCACAATATTGAATTCTATCTGCTTAGTTTAGAGATCATACATGCGAGTGCCAGCTGCTTAGTATATGAATCAATTATGTCAATTATATCATGCCATCCTATATACTTAGACAACATGTATGTGAATTATTCATCCCAACCTATTTTAGAAAGACATCATATAGTTTTGTCATGTCATCCTGTTTAGGTACTCATCATATGTTGAATTATGCCATTATATCATGTTAAGTTATCCATCATATATCTGAAACTGTGTCATGCTATCCTATTTAGTTAGGCATCATATATGTGAAATTGTGTCATGCTGTCCTGTTTGGTTAGACAACATATATGTGAATTACCACATCTGTCTATCATACAATGTCTGTACGTTCAATTTCTTTTCTTGTTTATCAGCCATTTGAATTGGAGGGTGATGGCAGTATCTAAGGGAGCAAAAACCCGTTCTTCACAAAAGACAGTGCTACCCGTCGATGCAGATAGAACCATGGTTGTACTGGCCCACAAGCTAGCCCCAGCACACATAATCGAGACTCTTCCAGATTGCACACTTACACCGTTGGGCAAAGAACCAGCTACAACCCATCTAACGGCAACCCCAGCGGATAGTAACCCACTTATAGTTGACAAGGCACCATGTCCACCACAGAGTACCCCCACATGAGCAGTTTGTAAAGCTACTACAGTGCCCAAAGCACGAAGACCACCACAGCTAACCCAAACTCCACGTTTAAAGCAGAAGAGCAAATGTTCTTAGGTCAGATTCCGTAGCTATGGTCCATACTCCTTTGCTGTTGCATCACTGTATTTACTCATACCAACTACTTTCGAATTTGAAGGATCCAATTGAAACTCCAATGGCGCAACATGTATGTTTTAAACCTATTTCTTTAACTGGATTGCTGTTCTAACTTCTTGCTCTATGTTGATTTCAGTTTAAGTTGTATAAACAGTTATGTTCTCATGTGATGCACATTACAAGTGCTGCCAATGCTGTGTAGTTTCTCACACTTATATTCTGTCTATGCTGCTGTGTCTTAAAAATATATGAGTTGAACTGTGTCTCTATCTTGATTAGGGAACATAAACTAGAATGATATGGACAATATAGTGACCATAGTACATAGATATATGTTTCTTTCATGCCGTTATCCTGTCCACCTTACTACTAAACTGGTTTACCAAAATGAGTTTCGTATACTACAAGCTAAACCTGTGATGTGTCTGCTTGTTTCTCTTGTATATGCAAATAGAATATTGGAGAAGAGCACCCCACTATGCAAATGGTAGAGAAAGTAATGCAGATAAGGTTCAAGATAGTGAGACAACCCTGTTGGTCTCCAAGAAAGGTGATAAAAACGATCTTGTAGACAGTGAGAAAACCCCACAGTCCTGCGTTGATGTAGTGTTCGAGTTACTGGCCAGTACCGTTGGCACAAGCTCTTCGAACTCGCTGCCTGAATCACTTCGGCTTCTTCAGTCTCAGCTACAAGCTAAAAGGCATCAGTCAGCTGTGCTGCGGCAACAAGCTGAAGGACTGAGGAAGTCCCTGCAAAATTCAGATGCGTACTTTCTTGTGCAACAGCAAGCGCTGGAGGATTTAAGCGCCAAACAAGAGAAAGTTAATAAGCTTGCTAAGCATCTTGCCAACATTATGGGTACCCAGGATATTTTTTCTTGAACTCTTCTGAAGTGGTTTCAGTTCTGAACTTGTTTTGCTGCGGCGTTTATATGTTGCTTTGTTCCCTATATTTGCACTGGTGGCAAACTTTGATGCCCAGTGGATGTAATATGTGTAATAGCCGTGATAGCCTAGCATAAGTTGCTTGCTTATTTATTTCCTTGTTGTCTTGTTTGTAGTCAGTGCAATTCCTTTTCCATGGTTTGCTAGTGGCTGCAATAACCTATTTTTTAAAACTAGGCCCCAATAACCATGGGCTAATATTTACTGTAGTGACACTAGGCCTCCTACGGGCCGTAGAAACAGTGGGCCTTCTACGGGCCATAGAAACAGTAGGCCTTCTACAGGTCGTAGAAAGAATGGGCCTTCTACGGGCCGTAGAAACAATGGGCCTTCTACGGGCCGTATCATCAATGGGCCTTATACAGGCCCTATGATCGATTGGCCAAACATGGGCTAATAACAGGCCGCATTACGGCCGTAAATGGGCTAGAGTTGGAATCGTCCGTTCATGGGCCAACCATAACGGGCCATCGTTAATAGGCTGTATTTGATGACGCTATGAAAACGGCCCAATGTATTAATGGACCACAAATGGGCCGACTGTAACCACGGGCTAAATTTGGCCCACAAAAAGAAAATGACAGTAATGGGCCGTAAGTAAACGAATGCTGGAAATGAGCTCAAGAATAAATGGGCTCTGAGAAGGCCGAAAGATAACATGGGCCGGAAATGGCCCAACGGAATAACGGGCCGTTAATGGGTATAAAGTGATACACTATTCATCACGGGACAGTTTCACCACGGGCCGTTAATGGGTGTAAAGTGATACACTATTCATTACAGGCCAGTTTCACCACGGGCCGTTAATAGGCCAAGAGTTACATAGGGCCTCATATGGGCCGAAAGATGTCATGGGCCATACATGGGCCATAAGTGAAAACGGGCTGGAATCATATTGGATGGCCCAGATGACGCTACAGGGCCTAATTCGGATAGGGCGTAACGGGCCTTGGGTTAGCGGGCTGTAAATGGGCTATATGCGAACAGGCCGTTAACAGGCTTTCCATGGGCCGGCCCGCCACCTTTTGACCAAGTCAAACGGGCCAGCTTTTTCATAGGAATGGGCCTCTATTGGGCCGTGCCACGTGTCGACGTATCATAGGCGCCTTCTGTCCAATGAGTGGATGACATCTGTCCCAACGATGAGCCGACACATGTTTCCTCCAGCCAATGATGATTTTACACGTGGAGAATCCCCATTGGTCGGGGCTGTTAACGGGTTATCGGATCCAAAACCCGACCCGATAGCTTAACGGTGTTCCGTTACGGTGGATGCCACGTGTCAGTCACCCTTGATGAAAGCACTTCTGTGACGCGTGATTTATCGTCATGGAAGTGCACACTTCCGTGATGATAATTTTGGTAATGTCATGGAACACTTCTACGACAGCACATGTATGACTATCTTGATTCTGTCATAAAATCATCTTGGATGTACATGCATGACAAAAAACGCGACCTACTGTGACAAACACGTATCATCACGGAAGTGTATTTTTTTGTAGTGCATAGATGCATCGCTGGAGCTTGCACATTTTGTTAGCACCTTTAGGATCGACAAAACCTTCTGGTTGCATCATATACAACTCTTCTTTAAGAAATCCATTAAGGAATGTAGTTTTGACATCCATTTGCCAGATTTCGTAAAATGTGGCAATTTGCTAACATGATTCGGACAGACTTAAGCATCGCTACGAGTGAGAAAATCTCATCGTAGTCAACACCTTGAACTTTGTCAAAACCTTTTTCGACAAGTCTAGCTTTGTAGATAGTAACACTACTATCAGCGTCCATCTTCCTTTTGAAGATCCATTTATTTTCTATGGCTTGTCGATCATCGGGCAAGTCAACCAAAGTCCACACTTTGTTCTCATACATGGATCCCATCTCAGATTTCATGGCCTCAAGCCATTTCGCGGAATTTGGGCTCATCATCGCTTCCTCATAGTTCGTAGGTTCATCATGGTCAATTAACATGACCTCCAGAACAGGATTATCGTACCACTCTGGTGCGGATCTCACTCCGGTTGACCTACGAGGTTCAGTAATAACTTGATCTGAAGTTACATGATCATCATCGTTAGCTTCCTCACTAATTGGTGTAGGAGTCTCAGAAACAGATTTCTATGATGAACTACTTTCCAATAAGGGAGTAGGTACAGTTACCTCATCAAGTTCTACTTTCCTCCCACTCACTTCTTTCGAGAGAAACCCCTTCTCTAGAAAGGATCCATTCTCAGCTACAAATATCTTGCCTTCGGATCTGTGATAGAAGGTGTACCCAACAGTTACTTTTGGGTATCCTATGAATACGCACTTCTCCGACTTGGGTTTGAGCTTATCAAGATGAAACTTTTTCACATAAGCATCGCAACCCCAAACTTTAAGAAACGACAACTTAGGTTTCTTGCTAAACCACAGTTCATACGGTGTCGTCTCAACGGATTTGGATGGTGCCCTTTTTAATGTGAATGCAACTGTCTCTAGTGCATAACCCCAAAACGATAGTGCTAAATCGGTAAGAGAAATCATAGATTGCACTATATCAAATAAAAGTACAGTTATGACGTTCGGACACACCATTATGCTGTGGTGTTCCAGGTGGCATGAGTTTGTGAAACTATTCCACATTGTTTTAATTGAAGACAAAACTCGTAACTTAAATATTCGCCTCTGCGGTCAGATCGTAGAAACTTTATTTTCTTGTTACGAGGATTTTCCACTTCACTATGAAATTCTTTGAACTTTTCAAATGTTTCAGACTTATGTTTCTTCAAGTAGATATACCCATATCTGCTCAAATCATCCATGAAGGTTAGAAAAAAATGATACCCGCCGCGAGCCTCAACACTCATCGGACCTCATACATCAGTATGTATTATATCCAATAAGTCAGTTGCTCGCCCCATTGTTCTAGAGAACGGAGTCTTAGTCATCTTTGCCCATGAGGCATGGTTCGCAAGCATCAACTGATTCATAATCAAGCGATTCCAAAAGCCCATCAGCATGGATTTTATTCATGCGCTTTACACCAATATGACCTAAACGGCAGTGCCACAAATAAGTTGCACTATCATTATTAACTTTGCATCTTTTGGCTTCAATATTATGAATATGTGTATCACTACGATCGAGATTCAACAAACCATTTTCATTGGGTGTATAACCATAGAAGGTTTTATTCATTTAAACAGAATAACAATTATTCTCTGACTTAAATGAATAACCGTATTGCAATGAACATGATCAAATCATATTGATGCTCAACGCAAACACCAAATAACACTTATTTAGGTTCAGTACTAATCCCAAAAGTATAGGGAGTGTGCGATGATGATCATATCATTCTTGGAACTACTTCCAACACACATCGTTACTTCACCCTTAACTAGTCTCTGTTCATTCTGCAACTCCCGTTTCAAGTTACTACTCTCAACAACTGAACTAGTATCAAATATCGAGGGGTTGCTATGAACACTAGTAAAGTACACATCAATAACATGTATATCCAATATACCTTTGTTCACTTTGCCATCCTTCTTATCCGCCAAATACTTGGGGAAGTTCCGCTTCCAGTGACTAGTCCCTTTGCAGTAAAAGCACTTAGTCTCAGGCTTAGGTCCAGACTTGGGCTTCTTCACTTGAGCAGCAACTTGCTTGCCGTTCTTCTTGAATTTCCCCTTCTTCCCTTTGCCCTTTTCTTGAATCTAGTGGTCTTGTTAACCATCAACACTTGATGCTTTTCTTGATTTCTACCTTCGTCAATTTCAGCATCACGAAGAGCTTGGGATCGTTTCTGTTATCCCTTGCATATTGATACGTCTCCAACATATCTATAATTTTTGATTGTTCCATGCTATTATATTATCAACTTTGGATGTTTTATATGCTATTATATGCTATTTTATATGATTTTTGGGACTAACCTATTAACCTAGAGCCCATTGCCAGTGCCAGTTTCTGTTTTTTCCTTGTTTTAGAGTATCGCGGAAAAGGAAAATCAAACAGAGTCCAATTGACCTGAAAGTTCAAGGAACTTATTTTTGGACCAGAAGAAGCCCACGGAGTATTGGTGATGGACCAGAAGAGTCCCGGGCTCCCCACAAGGGTGGGGGGCGCGCCCAACCCCCTGGGCGCGCTCCCTGCCTCGTGGACAGCCCGGAGATCCATCGACGTACTTCATCCTCCTATATATATCCATATACCCTAAAAACTTCGGGGAGCACAATAGATCGGGAGTTCCGTCGCCAGAAGCCTCCGTGGCCACCGAAAACCAATCTAGACCCGTTCCGGCACCCTGCCGGAGGGGGGAATCCCTCTCCGGTGGCCATCTTTATCATCCCGGCGCTCTCCATGACGAGGAGGGAGTAGTTCTCCCTCGGGGCTGAGGGTATGTACTAATAGCTATGTGTTTGATCTCTCTCTCTCTCTCGTGTTCTTGAGGTGATACGATCTTGATGTATCGCGAGCTTTGCTATTATAGTTGGATCTTATGATGTTTCTCCCCCTCTACTCTCTTGTAATGGATTGAGTTTCCCCTTTGAAGTTATCTTATTGGATTGAGTCTTTAAGGATTTGAGAACACTTGATGTATGTCTTGCATGGGATAACCATGGTGACAATGGGTTATTCTATTGATTCACTTGATTTATGTTTTGGTGATAAACTTGCGGGTTCCGCCCATGAACCTATGCGTAGTGGTTAGCACACGTTTTCGTCTTGACTCTCTAGTAGAAACTTTGGGGCACTCTTTCAAGTACTTTGTGTTGATTTGAATAGATGAATCTGAGATTGTGTGATGCATATCGTATAAGCATACCCACGGATACTTGAGGTGACATTGGAGTATCTAGGTGACATTAGGGTTTTGGTTGATTTGTATCTTAAGGTGTTATTCTAGTACGAACTCTAGTATAGATTGAATGGAAAGAATAGCTTCGTGTTATTTTACTACGGACTCTTGAATAGATCGATCAGAAAGGATAACTTTGAGGTGGTTTCGTACCCTACCATAATCTCTTCGTTTTGTTCTCCGCTATTAGTGACTTTGGAGTGACTCTTTATTGCATGTTGAGGGATATTTATATGATCCAATTATGTTATTATTATTGAGAGGACTTGCACTAGTGAAAGTATGAAACCTAGGCCTTGTTTCAACGCATTGCAATACCGTTTGTGCTCACTTTTATCATTAGTTACCTTGCTGTTTTTATATTTTCAGATTACAAAAACCTTTATCTACCATCCATATACCACTTGTATCACCATCTCTTCACCGAATTAGTGCACCTATACAATTTACCATTGTATTGGGTGTGTTGGGGACACGAGAGACTCTTTGTTATTTGGTTGCAGGGTTTCTTGAGAGAGTCCATCTTCATCCTACGCCTCCTACGGATTGATAAACCTTAGGTCATCCACTTGAGGGAAGTTTGCTACTGCCCTACAAACCTCTGCACTTGGAGGCCCAACAGCGTCTACAAGAAGAAGGTTGTTTAGTAGATATCAAGCTCTTTTCTGGCGCTGTTGCCGGGGAGGTTAGCGCTTGAAGGTATATCTTTAGATCTTGCAATCGAATCTTTTTGTTTCTTGTTTTAGCACTAGTTTAGTTTATAAAAGAAAACTACAAAAAAATATGGAATTGAGTTTGCCTCATATGCTTCATCTTTTTAATATCTATCATGAAAATAAGGACTCCGATAATTGTGCTCAAGTGCAAGAAGAAGAATGCATTAGAATGTTTGGCACTAAATATTTGAATGATGAGCATGATTGCAATGTTGTTAGTATGAATTCCTTGAATATCCATGATACTAATGATATGCAAAGCCACACGCTTGGGGAAGCTATGTTTGATGAAGATGATATTTTTTTGTCCCCCAAGTTTTGATGAGAAAATTTATTATGATGAAAGCATGCCTCCTATTTATGATGATTATATTGATGAAAGTGGATTTGGAGAGGTCATGACGTTATTTTGTGACGAATCCACTATTCCGGAAGAGGTTGCAATTAATTATGAGAACAAAGTTGCTATCTATGATGATTATTGCGATGAATTGTATGCTATAAAGAATAATGATATCCATGAAACTTTTCATCATGATTTTAGTTTTCAATTGGATTATGCCTCACATGATAATTATTTTGTTGAGTTTGCTCCCACTATTATTCATGAGAAGAATTTTGCTTATGTGGAGAGTAATAAAATTTCTATGCTTGTAGATCATGAAAAGAATGCTTTAGGTGCTGGTTATATTGTTGAATTCATTCATGATTCTACTGAAAATTATTATAAGGGAGGAATATATGCTTGTAGGAATTGCAATAATATCAAGTTTCCTCTCTATGTGTTGAAAATCTTGAGGCTATGCTTGTTTTACCTTCCTATGAAATTGATTCTTGTTCCCACAAGTTGTTTGCTCACAAAATCCCTATGCATAGGAAGTGGGTTAGACTTAAATGTGCTAGTCATATTCTTCATGATGCTCTCTTTATGTTACAATTCTTATATTTTATGTGAGCATCATTGAAATCATCATGCCTAGCTAGGGGCGTTAAACGATAGCGCTTGTTGGGTGGCAACCCAACTTTATTTTTGTTCCTTGCTTTTTGCTACTGTTTACTAATTAAAAATTTATCTATCCTCTGTTATGATTGAGTTTTTATGTTTTAATTAGTGTTTGTGCCAAGCAGAACCGTTGGGAAGACTTGAGGAAAGTCTTGTTGATCTTGCTGTAAAAAACAGAAACTTTAGCGCTCACGAGAATTGCTGCCATTTCTTATTGGAGAGTCATATTTAGTTAATTATTTTTGCAGATGATTAATAGATAAATTCCTCACGTCAAGCAATTTATTTTAGAATTTTTGGGGTTCCATAAGTTTGTGTTAGCTACAGATTACTACAGACTGTTCGGTTTTTGACAGATTCTGTTTTTCTTATGTTGTTTGCTTATTTTGATGAATCTATGGCTAGTAAAATAGTTTATAAACCATAGATAAGTTGGAATACAGTAGGTTTAACACCAATATAAATCAAGAATGAGTTCATTACAGTACCTTGAAGTGGTGTTTTGTTTTCTTTCGCTAACGGAGCTCACGAGATTTTCTATTTTGAGTTTTGTGTTGTGAAGTTTTGAAGTTTTGGGTAAATATTCGATGGACTATGGAATAAGGAGTGGCAAGAGCCTAAGTTTGGGGATGCCCAAGGCACCCCAAGGTAATATTCAAGGACAACCAAAAGCCTAAGCTTGGGGATGCCCCGGAAGGCATCCCCTGTTTCGTCTTTGTTCAACGGTAACTTTACTTGGAGCTATATTTTTATTTACCACATGATATGTGTTTTGCTTGGAGTGTCATTTTATTTTATTTAGTTTTTCTTGCTGTTTGAATTAAATACCAAGATCTGAAATTGTTAAATGTTAGAGAGTCTTCACATAGTTGCATAATTATTCGACTACTCATTGATCTTCAGTTATATCTTTCAGAGTAGTTTGTCATTTGCTCTAGTGCTTCACTTATATCTTTTTAGAGCACGGTGGTGGTTTTATTTTATAGAAATAGATGAACTCTCATGCGTCACTTATATTATTTTGAGAGTCCTAAACAACATGGTAATTTTCTTTGGTTATGAAACTAGTCCTAATATGATGGGCATCCAAGAGGGATATAATAAAAACTTTCATATAAAGTGCATTGAATACAATGAGAAGTTTGATACTTGATGATTATTTTGAGATATGAAGATGGTGATATTAGAGTCATGCTAGTTGAATAGTTGTGAATTTGAGAGATACTTGTGTTAAAGTTTGTGATTCCCGTAGCATGCACGTATGGTGAACCGTTATGTGATGAAGTCGAAGCATGATTTATTTATTGATTGTCTTCCTTATGAGTGGCGGTTGGGGACGAGCGATGGTCTTTTCCTACCAATATATCCCCCTAGGAGCATGTGCGTAGTAGACATCACATATTATAGTTCATCACGAAGTTCTAGCAACTTGGTGATAGTGACTAGAGAACTCTATCAATCACTATCTTATCTGGAAGATTAACTCCCACTTGATTCAAGTGATTGTAGTACTCAGACAATCTGAGCACATGCTTACTGGTTGAGCTATTCTCCTCCATATTGTAGGCAAATTAATGTCAGAGGTCTCATACCTCTCGACACAGGCATGAGTATGAAATACCAACTTCAGCTCTTGGAACATCTTATATACTCTGTGGTGTTCAAAACATTTTTGAAGTCCTGGTTCTAAGCCGTAAAGCATGGTGCACTAAACTATCAAGTAGTTATCATACCGAGTTTTTGTCAAAACATCTGCATCTGCTCCAACAATAGTTGTCACCTAGCAGTGCATGAAGGACATAATACTTCTGTGCAGCAATGAGGATAATCCTCAGATCGCGGAGCTAGTCCGCATCTTTGCTACTAACATCTTTCAACTTATTTTTCTCTAGGAACATATCAAAAATAAAATAGGGGAGCTAAACGCGAGCTATTGATCTACAACATAGATATGCAAATTTTATCAGGACTAAGTTCATGATAAATTAAAGTTCAATTAATCATATTACTTAAGAACTCCCACTTAGATAGACATCCTTCTAATCATCTAAGTGATCACGTGATCCAAATCAACTAAACCATGTCCGATCATCACGTGAGATGGAGTAGTTTTCAATGGTGAACATCACTATGTTGATCATATCTACTATATGATTCACGCTCAACCTTTCGGTCTCAGTGTTCCGAGGCCATATCTGCATATGCTAGGCTCGTCAAGTTTAACCCGAGTATTCTGTGTGTGCAAAACTGGCTTGCACCCGTTGTATGTGAACGTAGAGCTTATCACACCCGATCATCATGTGGTGTCTCGGCAGGACGAACTTTCACAACGGTGCATACTCAGGGAGAACACTTGTACCTTGAAATTTAGTGAGAGATCATCTTATAATGCTACCGTCGAACTAAGAAAAATAAGATGTATAAAAGATAAACATCACATGCAATCAAAATATGTGAAATGATATGGCCATCATCATCTTGTGCCTTCGATCTCCATCTCCAAAGTACTGTCATGATCTCCATCATCACCGGCATGACACTATGATCTGCATCATCTTGATCTTTATCAATGTGTCGTCACATGGTCGTCTCGCCAATTATTGCTTTTGCAACTATTGCTATCGCATAGCGATAAAGTAAAGCAATTATATGGCGCTTGCATCTTATGCAATGAAGAGACAACCATAAGGCTCCTGCCAGTTGCCGGTAACTTCAACAAAACATGATCATCTCATACAACAATTTATATCTCATCATGTTTTGACCATATCACATCACAACATGCCCTGCAAAAAATAAGTTAGACGTCCTCTACTTTGTTGTTGCAAGTTTTACGTGGCTGCTATGGGCTTAGCAAGAACTGTTCTTACCTACGCATCAAAACCACAACGATAGTTCGTCAAGTTAGTGTTGTTTTAACCTTCTCAAGGACCGGACGTAGCCAGACTCGGTTCAACTAAAGTTGGAGAAACTGACACCCGCCAGCCACCTATGTGCAAAGCACGTCGGTAGAACCAGTCTCGCGTAAGCGTACACGTAATGTCGGTCTAGTCCGCTTCATACAACAATAGCGCCGAACCAAAGTGTGACATGTTGGTAAGCAGTATGACTTGTATCACCCACAACTCACTTGTGTTCTACTCGTGCATATAACATCAACGCATAAAACCAGGCTCGGATGCCACTGTTGGGAACGTAGTAATTTCAAAAAAATTCCTACGCACACTGATAACCCACAAGTATAGGGTATCAATTTTAGCCTCTTTCGATAAGTGAGAGTGTCGAACCCAATGAGGAGCTAAAGGTAGAACAAATATTCCCTCAAGTTCTATCGACCACTGGTACAACTCTACGCACGCTTGACGTTCGCTTTACCTAGAACAAGTATGAAACTAGAAGTACTTTGTAGGTGTTATTGGATAGGTTTGCAAGATAATAAAGAGCATGTAAACAAAAAGTAGGGGCTGTTTAGATAAAGACACAACTAAATTAGTTTTAGTAGAGAGATTGTTGTTATGAGAAAGTTATTTGTCCCTAGGCAATCGATAACTGGACCGGTAATCATTATTGCAATTTTATATGAGGGAGAGGCATAAGCTAACATACTTTCTCTACTTGGATCATATGCACTTATGACTGGAACTCTAGCAAGCATCCGCAACTACTAAAGATCATTAAGGTAAAACCCAACCATAGCATTAAAGTATCAAGTCCTCTTTATCCCATACGCAAACAACCTACTTACTCGAGTCTGTGCTTCTGTCACTCACTCCACCCACCATAAGCAAATCATGAACATATTACAAACCCTACAGCGGGGATCCCTCACGCTTGCGCGACACGGAGAGCACCATAGGACAGCACCAATAATAAAACATGCAACTCAAACCAATCACGATCATCAAATAACCCATAGGACAAAACAGATCTACTCAAACATCATAGGATAGCCATACATCATTGGGAAATAATATATAGCGTTGAGCACCATGTTTAAGTATAGATTATAGCAGGTAAGAGAGAGGTTACACCTCTGCATAGAGGGGGGAAGAGTTGGTGGTGATGGCAGTGAAGTTGTTGGTGAAGATTGCGGTGATGATGATGGCCCCGGCGGTGTTCCGGCGCCACCGAAAGAGAGGGGGAGAGGGAGCCCCTTCTTCTTCTTCTTCTTCCTTTACCTCCTCCCTAGATGGGAGAAGGGTTTCCCCTTTGTTCCTTGGTCTCCATGGCATGGGAGGGGCGAGAGCCCCTCCGAGATTGGATCTGTCTCTCTGTTTCTGCGTTGCCAGATTCTACCCTTTCACCGTTTCTTATATTCCCGGAGATCCATAACTCCGATTGGGCTGAGATTTTAACACGATCTCTATCTGGATATTAGCTTTGTTGTGGCGAAAGAAGGCCGCCAACCCCCTTACAAGGTGGCCACAAGGGTCAGGGGCGCGCCCCCCTGCCTCGTGCCTCCCTCGGGCACCGTCTCACGTGGATTTTTATTCCCAAAAAACATATATATTCCAAAAAAATCTCCGTCAGTTTTATCCCATTTGGACTCCGTTTGATATGGATATTCTGCGAAACAAAAAACATGCAACAAACATGAACTGGCATTGGGCACTCGATCAATATGTTAGTCCCAAAAATAGTATAAAAAGTTGCCAAAAGTATATGAAAGTTGTAGAATATTAGCATGGAACAATCAAAAATTATAGATACGACGGAGACGTATCACACAAGCAGGATCGTGGTGATGCATACCAACGAGAGGGGAGAGTGTGTCCACGTACCCTCGTAGACCGAAAGCGGAAGCATTAGCACAACGCGGTTGATGTAGTCGTACGTATTCACGATCCGACCGATCCAAGTACCGAACGCACGACACCTTCGAGTTCAGCACACGTTCAGCTCGATTAAGTCCCATGAACTCCGATCCAGCAGAGCTTCGAGGGAGAGTTCCATCAGCATGACGGCGTGATGACGGTTGTGATGATGCTACCGACGCAGAGCTTCACCTAAGCACCGCTAGGATATGACCGAGGTGGATTATGGTGGAGGGGGGCACCGCATATGGCTAAAAGATCAATGATCAATTGTTGTGTCTCCAAGGGGTGTCCCCCTCCCTGTATATAAAGGAGTGGAGGAGGGGGAGTGCCGGCCCTCTCTATGGCGCGCCCTAGGGGAGTCCTACTCCCAGTGGGAGTAGGATTCCCCCTTTCCAAGTAGAACTAGGAGCCCTTCCAAGTAGTAGGAGTAGGAGAGAAGGAAGGAGGGGGCGCCGGCCCTCCCCTAGTCCAATTCGGACTAAGCATTGGGGGGGGGGGGCATCCTCTCCTCTCTCTTTCCCCTAAAGACCAATAAGGCCCATATACTCCCCGGCGAATTCCTGTAACTCTCTGGTACTCCGAAAAATACCCGAATCACCCGGAACCTTTCTGATGTCCGAATATAGTCGTCCAATATATCGATCTTTACGTCTCGACCATTTCGAGACTCCTCGTCATGTCCCCGATCTCATCTGGGACTCTGAACTACCTTCGATACATCAAAACACATAAACTCATAATACAAATCGTCACCGAACGTTAAGCGTGCGGACCCTACGGGTTCGAGAACTGTGTAGACATGACCGAGACACGTCTCCGGTCAATAACCAATAGCGGAACCTAGATGCTCATATTGGCTCCTACATATTCTATGAAGATCTTTATCGGTCAAACCGCATAAGAACATACGTTGTTCCCTTTGTCATCGGTATGTTACTTGCCCGAGATTCGATCGTCGGTATCTCAATACCTAGTTCAATCTCATTACTGGCAAGTCTCTTTACTCGTTCCATAATACATCATCCCGCAACTAAATCATTATTTAGAATGCTTGCAAGGCTTATAGTGATGTGTATTACTGAGTGGGCCCAGAGATACCTCTCCGATGATCGGAGTGACAAATCCTAATCTCGAAATACGCCAACTCAACAAGTAACTTCAGAGACACCTGTAGAGCACCTTTATAATCACCCAGTTACGTTATGACGTTTAGTAGCACACAAAGTGTTCCTCCGGTAAACGGGAGTTGCATAATCTCATAGTCATAGGAACATGTATAAGTCATGAAGAAAGCAATAGCAACATACTAAACGATCAAGTGCTAAGCTAACGGAATGGGTCAAGTCAATCACATCATTCTCCTAATGATGTGATCCTGTTAATCAAATGACAACTCATGTCTATGGTTAGGAAACTTAACAATCTTTGATTAACGAGCTGGTTAAGTAGATGCATACTAGTGACACTATGTTTGTCTATGTATTCACACATGTATTATGTTTCCGGTTAATACAATTTTAGCATGAATAATAAACATTTATCATGAAATAAGGAAATAACTAATAACTTTATTATTGCCTCTAGGGCATATTTCCTTCAAATACTTAGAACAAAATATGACTCTATGTGAATGCCTCCAGCGGTGTACCGGGATATGCAATGAATGAAGAGTGACATGTATGGAAAAATTAAGCATGGTGGCTTTGCCACAAATATGATGTCAACTACATGATTATGCAAAGCAATATGATAATGATGAAGCGTGTCATAGCAAACGGAATGGTGGAAAGTTGCATGGCAATATTTCTTGGAATGGCTATGGAAATGCTATAATAGGTAGGTATGGTGGCTGGTTTGACGAAGGTATATGGTGGGTTTATGGTACCGGCGAAAGTTGCGCGGTACTAGAGAGGCTAGCAATTATGGAAGGGTGAGGGTGTGTATAATCCATGGACTCAACATTAGTCATAAAGAACTCACATACTTATTACAAAAATCTATTAGTTATCGAAACAAAGTACTACGAGCATGCTCCTAGGGGGATAGATTGGTAGGAAAATACCATCACTCGTCCTCGACCGCCACTCATAAGGAAGGCAATCAATAAATAAATCATGCTCCGACTTCATCACATAACGGTTCACCATACATGCATGCTATGGGAATCACAAACTTCAACACAAGTATTTCTCAAATTCAGAACTACTCAACTAGCATGACTCTAATATCACCATCTCCATATCTCAAAACAATCATCAAGTATCAAACTTCTCTTAGTATTCAATGCACTTAGATGAAAGTTTTTATTACACCTAAAAGAAATTGCTATGTTGTTCTAAAGGACTCTCAAAATAATATAAGTGAAGCATGAGAGATCAATTATTTATATAAAATAGAACCACCACCGTGCTCTAAAAGATATAAGTGAAGCACTAGAGCAAAAACTATATAGCTCAAGAGATATAAGTGAAGCACATAGAGTATTCTAATAAATTCCAATTCATGCCTGTCTATCTCAAAAGGTGTGTACAGCAAGGATGATTGTGGTAAACTAAAAAGCAAAGACTCAAATCATACAAGACGCTCCAAGCAAAACACATATCATGTGGCGAATAAAAATATAGCTCCAAGTAAAGTTATAGATGAACGAAGACAAAAGAGGGGATGCCTTTTGGGACATCCCCAAGCTTAGGCTTTTTGGTGTCCTTGTATTTTACCTTAGGGTGCCATGGGCATCCCCAATCTTAGGCTCTTGCCACTCCTTGTTCCATAATCCATCAAATCTTTACCCAAAACTTGAAAACTTCACAACACAAAACTTAACAAGAGAATCTTGTGAGCTCCGTTAGTAAAAGAAAACAAACCACCACTTCAAGGTACTGTAATGAACTCATTCTTGATTTATATTGGTGTTAAACCTACTGTATTCCAACTTCTCTATGGTTTATAAAATCTATTACTAGCCATAGATTCATCAAAATAAGCAAACAACACACGAAAAACAGAATCTGACAAAAATAGAACAGTCTGTAGTAATCTGTAACTAACGCAAACTTCTGGAACTCAAAAATTCTAAAATAAATTGCTGGACGTGAGGAATTTATCTATTAATCATATTCAAAAAGAATTAACTAAATATCACTGTCCAATAAAAAAGGCAGCAATTCTCGTGAGCGCTAAAGTTTCTGTTTTTTACAGCAAGATCAAAAAGACTTTCCCCAAGTCTTCCCAACGGTTCTACTTGGAACAAACACTATTTAAACACACAAAAAAAACAACCAAAACAGAGGCTAGATAAATTATTTATTACTAAACAGGAGCAAAAAGCAAGGAATAAAAATGAAATTGGGTTGCCTCCCAACAAGCACTATCATTTAACGCCCTTAGCTAGGCATAAAAGCAAGGATAGATCTAGGTATTGCTATCTTTGGTAGGCAATCCATAAGTGGCTCTCATAATAGATTCATATGGTAATTTAACTTTCTTTATAGGGAAGCGTTCCATGCCTTTCCTTAATGGAAATTGGAATTTAATACTCCCTTCCTTCATATCAATAATTGCACCAATCGTTCTAAGGAAAGGTCTACCAAGAATAATAGGACATGAAAGATTGCAATCTACATCAAGAACAATGCAATCTACAGGCACACAATTACTATTTGCAATAATAAGAACATCATTAATCTTTCCCATAGGTTTCTTAATAGTGGAATCCGCAAGGTGCATGTTTAGAGAACAATCATCAAATTCAGGGAAACCTAGCAAATCACACAAAGTTTTTGGAATCATGGAAACACTAGCACCCAAATCACACAAAGCATAGCACTCATGATCTTTAATTTTTATTTTAATAGTAGGTTCCCACTCATCATAAAGTTTTCTAGGGATAGAAACTTCCAACTCAAGTTTTTCTTCATAAGATTGCATCAAAGCATCAACGATATGTTTGGTAAAAGCTTTATTTTGACTATAAGCATGAGGAGAATTTAGTATGGATTGCAACAAGTAAATACAATCTATCAAAGAGCAATTATCATAATTAAATTCCTTGAAATCCAAGATAGTGGGTTCGTTGCCATTTAGAGTTTTAACCTCTTCAATCCCACTTTTAACAATTTTTGCTTCAAGATCTAAAAACTCCGAATTTTTGGGACGCCTTCTAACTAAAGTTGACTCATCTCCAGTCCCATCATTATCAAGATCATATTGCAAACAAAGATTTAATAGGGGACACATCAATCACTTTTAGATCTTCATCGTTATTATCATGAAAACTAGAAGAACACGCTTTTACAAAACAATCTTTCTTAGCATGCATCCTAGTGGTTCTTTCTTTGCACTCATCAATGGAAATTGTCATGGCTTTGAGAGACTCATTGATATCATGCTTAGGTGGAATAGATCTAAGTTTCAAAGAATAAACATCAAGAGAAATTCTATCCACGTTCCTAGCCAACTCATCAATCTTAAGCAATTTTTCTTCAATCAAAGCATTGAAACTCTTTTGCGAAGTAATAAATTCTTTAATACTAGATTCAAAATTAGAGGGCATCTTATTATAATTTCCATAATAATTGTTGTAGGAATTACCATTATTATTAGAGGAATTACTAAGAAATGGCCTAGAATTAAAATTACCTCTATATACGTTATTACCAAAATTGTTCCTACCAACAAAATTCACATCCATAGATTCATTATTATTTTCAATCAAAGTAGACAAAGGCATATCATTAGGATCAGAAGAAACACTCTTATTAGCAAACAATTTCATAAGCTCATCCATCTTTCCATTCAAAACATTGATTTCTTCGATAGCATGCACCTTTTATTAGTAGATCTTTCAGTGTGACATTGAGAATAATTAACCATAATATTATCTAGGAGTTTGGTAGCTTCTCCTAAAGTGATTTCCAAAAAAGTGCCTCCCGCGGCCAAATTCAATCTGGCATAAAATTTTTGTATGATCATCCATAAATTCAATCCATGTCTAGGGCAATTACGTATCATTAATTTCATCCTCTCCCAAGCTTGTGCAACATGTTCATGATCAAGTTGCTTAAAATTCATAATATCGTTTCTAAGAGAGATGATCTTAGCGGGAGGAAAATACATAGAGATAAAAGCATCTTTGCACTTATTCCATGAATCAATACTATTTTTTAGGCAAAGACGAAAACCAAGATTTAGCACGATCTCTAAGTGAAAATGGAAATAGCTTAAGTTTAACAATATCATTATCCACATCTTTCTTCTTTTGCATATCACACAAATCAACAAAGTTGTTTAGATGGGAAGCGGCATCTTCACTAGGAAGGCCAGAAAACTGTAACATCCCAAAATTTTCAATTTGGAATGTTTTACAATTATTAGTTAAGCATCTATGCATATTGTTTGAAATTGTGTGGCATTTGGAATTTTCAGAGGCATTTGAGTTTAGTTTGAATTGGATTCAACTTGGCATTTGAACATTTACTTCAAATATCCCTGACAAATACTTGATCAAAAGTATGAGAGGAACTAACACTCCAAAAATGTCAGAAGAAAAATATGGCCAAAAGGTTTGAATTCAAATTTGAATTTTATTTGGGATTTCCAGAAAATGTTTTTTTAGTTTGTGTTTTGCCTCTGGAAAAATGTCCACATTGTAGGATTATTTCCCTTGAGAATTTTGATATATATATATATATGTCATATATAAAAATACTATAGTTTTCTCTATATTTAGTTTTCTCTCTCTATGGTTGTTCCAAAAAAACAAATAGGAAAAAAACCCAGGCGCCAGGCGCTAGGCCAGCAGGCCTAGTCGCCAAGGCCGCAGCCCACCAGCGCCGAGCCGCCAGCCCTGCACAGCGCGCCGCACGCCCGAGCCGCCTCCGCTTCGGTCGCCCGCTCGCCTCCTCCCCTCTCTCTCCCACTGACCCGCGGGGTCCACCCTATCCCTAACCCCTCGCCCACGTCATGCCGCGCCAGAGCGCGACCGCCGCCGCCCGTCGCCGCGATCTTCTCGGGATCGCGACCCCGCGTTGCCCCCTCGCCCACGATCATGCCCTATATAAAGCCCTGCCCCTTCTCTTCCGAACCCCCAAAAACCCTACCCTAACACCCACCATAGCTCGCGCCATCTCCAAACGCATCTCGCCGCCGCCGCCTCGGTTCGCCGATGTTTCTGCCACCGGTGAGCATTCCCCTTGCTTCCAAGCTACACCACCCGAACCCCTTCTCGTTCCGCACCTCTTTGACATCCTATCGATGCTCAGGAACCGTTGAAGCCATCGCCCCGAGCTATAGCAGTTCATACTGCACTTGGACGCATCCAGGAGGAATACATGGCCGAGCTCGTTGGATCGGAACACACCATGATTTCTCGCAGGACTGCAGATGGAGAGCTCATACGCACCATTGATGACGACTCTGTTCGCTCATATGTCCAAGACTTGGAGGCTCACATCAAGGCTCTAGAGATTCAGATGCGCAGGAGCTTGAAGACGGTCCAAAAGTTGCATCTTCGTGAAATGGAACTGGAGGATGCAGCACGTGAAGCCCACTATGAGCATGAAGAAGAAGTCAAGGATTTTATGGATAGACTTGAGGACCGGGAGAAATATATTGCCACACTGGAGGAGAAGATGGATCTAGGAGAAGACCTTTTTCCGAGTGGAGATGATGGGCCCCTCGTGAGCGATGACCAGGATTATGAGGAGAGCTCCACCGAAGGAAGCCTCAAGAGGAGGCGCCGCACCAGAGGATGCCGCACCAGAGGACGCCGCACCAGAGGACGCAAGGATAATTGATGAAGACATTTAGGCGACCGCCATGCTATTTTATTTTTCGTTGATCAGTTAGGCCGTTATTTTCGATTAGTCGGGAGATTTTGTAATCCGAGATTGAACCCTGTTTGAGATGAATGAATAAATGATTGGTGTGATTTTCTCATTAGACCCTTGTTCTATTCTAATTTCTCATCCACTCCAAAACACCAGATGCCTCCGAGACGTGACTCCGGTTTCACTTTCCCGCTGGAGCTCACCCAACTGATTCAACAGCAGAATGCCTTAATGCAAATGCTCATCCAAAACCAAGGCAACAACAACAACAATCCACCGCCACGACCCCCTGTCGATAACCTGACCCGGTTCCTAAGGCTGAATCCACCGGTGTTCTCTAGTAGCACCAAGCCGATTGTAGCTGATGATTGGCTCCGCAAGATCGGAAGGGATCTAGCAACTGCTGGATGCACAGATGTTGAGAAGGTGCGTTTTGGCGCACATCAACTGAATGGACCTGCAGCCTCTTGGTGGGAGAACTACACCGCCACTTATCCGGTCGCCACTATGACATGGAATCAGTTCCAGCAGGCTTTCTGCACCGCTCATGTCTCAGCTGGAGCCACGAGCCTGAAGAAGCATGAGTTCCGCAACTCACGCCAAGGGAACCGTTGTGGGGCAGTATGTGGATGAGTTCAGCAAATTATCTCGCTATGCCCCAGATGATGTGGCCACAGATGCCGCTAAACAGGAGAAGTTTCTCGAGGGACTCAATGATGAGCTGGGAATGCAGCTAATGGTGGCTACCTTCAACAACTACCAGGAGCTGGTAGACAAGGCCACCATACTTGAAGGCAAGCAGCAGCAGATTGATAGCCGCAAGAGGAAGTATAGCCAGGGGAAGTACAACTCCGGAGCTCAGCAGAAGCCCTACTGTGCCCCATACTCGGGAGGACATACCCATCACACCCATGGAGGACATAATCATGGAGGCCATAACCATGGAGGGAATGGGAACAATCGCAACCACGACAACAAGTCCAAGTCAGGCAATGGAGGCAATGGCAACCAGCACCGTCCTGCTCCGGCTCAGAAGGATCTGAGTCATATCACCTGTTTCAAGTGCCAGAAGACAGGACACTATGCCACCGATTGTCCAGAGGCCAAGCAGAGGAATGGAAACGACAATGGCAATGGAAGCTCAGCAAAGAAGCCCAACCCTTTTCCTCGTGCTCAGGTGAATCACATTGACGTGGAGGACGTCTATGATCAGCCAGACACTGTGGTTGGTAAGTTTTTATTAAATTCATGTCCAGTATTGGTACTCTTTGATTCCGGTGCAACACATTCATTCATATCAAGGGTAGTTGTGGAAAAGTACGGGTTGCCCACTAGGACCCTTAGAAACCCGCTCCAGGTCACTTCCCCAGGAGGAGAGATGATGGCAGGCTTAGGCTGTCATTCAACCCTCAGCATCGGAAATCATGATTTTCCCGTAGACCTCATAGTCTTTGAATCCCAGGGATTGGACGTGATCCTAGGCATGGACTGGTTGACGAAGTTTGAAGGGAACATCGACTGTGCCCGCAAGACGATTTTGCTCACCACCCCGGAGCAGAAGAGGATCAAGTATGTATCCAGACACACACCGATGAAGGATCAGGTGAATTCCCTCATGGGAGTTGTTCAGGAGGAAGTGCCTGTAGTACAAGATTTTCTGGATGTATTTCCGGAGGAATTACCAAGAATGCCACCGGATAGAGAAATAGAATTTTTGATCGAGTTTTTACCTGGCACAGCCCCAATATCCAAGAGACCTTATTGGATGCCCCCGAATGATTTGGAAAAGATCAAGCAGCAGATCAAGGAATTATTGGAGAAAGGATATATTCGCCCAAGTTCGTCACCTTGGGGAGCCCCAGTTCTTTTGGTAGAGAAGAAGGATGGAACCCTGAGAATGGTTGTAGATTATCGTTCATTGAATGAGGTGACCATCAAGAATAAGTACCCTCTGCCGATGATTAATGATTTATTTGATCAGCTAGTCGGAGCCAAAGTATTTTCCAAGATCGATCTTCGATCAGGGTATCATCAGCTGAAGATTCGTGAACGGGATATACCCAAAACAACTTTCACCACTAGGTATGGTTTATATGAGTATACTGTCATGTCATTCGGATTGACTAATGCCCCTGCGTATTTCATGAGCATGATGAACAAGGTATTTATGGAATATATGGACATGTTTGTCATGGTGTTCATCGATGACATATTGGTTTTCTCCAAGAGCGAGGAAGAGCATAAGGAACATCTGCGTCTAGTTCTGGAGAAACTCTGAGAACATAAGTTATATGCCAAGTTTAGCAAATGTGAATTCTGGTTGAAGGAAGTCGGATTCCTCGGACATGTTATTTCAGGAGAAGGAATAGCAATCGACCCCACCAAGGTTGAATAGGTCACCAACTGGCAGTCCCCCACCTCAGTCAAGGAGATCCGCAGTTTTCTCGGACTTGCAGGATATTATCGGAGATTTATTGAGAATTTCTCCAAGATTGCTAAGCCCATGACGGAGCTGTTGAAGAAGGAAACTAAGTATGTTTGGACCGAGGATTGTGAAGCCAGTTTTCAGGAGTTGAAGAAACATCTGGTTACAGCCCTAGTGCTCATTTTGCCGGACATACACAAGGATTACCAGGTATATTGTGATGCTTCTCGTCAAGGACTCGGAGGAGTACTCATGCAGGAAGGAAAAGTTGTAGCTTATACCTCCAGACAGCTACGACCTCACGAGATGAATTATGCCACACACAATTTGGAGTTAGCAGCCGTAGTGCACGCACTGAAGACATGGAGACATTTCCTTGTCGGAAATAGTTGTGATGTTTACACGGATCATAAGAGCTTGAAGTACATTTTCACACAGAAGGAGTTGAACCTCAGACAGAGGGGATGGCTCGAATTGATCAAGAACTATGACATGAGATTGCATTATCACCCAGGGAAGGCAAATGTTGTAGCAGATGCCTTGAGCCGTAAAAGCTATGTGAACACCCTCATAGGTGGAGGATTACCTCAGGAATTAGCCGACGATCTCAGAGAGCTCCGATTGGAGATAGTACCAAGAGGATTAGTTGCCACCTTGGATATACAGTCCACTCTGACCAAAAGCATCCGTGAAGCGCAGAAGGCGGACAAGGAAATTGCAGAGATAAAGGAAAAGATGAGTAACGGAAAGGCTAAAGGTTTTCGTGGGGATGAACACGGAACTTTATGGTCTGAGGATTGTATCTATGTGCCCAATGACACAGAGGTCAGGAAGTTAATTCTTCAGGAGGCCCATGATTCACCGTACTCGATTCACCCAGGCAACACCAAGATGTATCTGGATTTGAAAGAAAGTTTCTGGTGGACATGTATGAAGAAGGATATTGCCAAGTACGTAGCAGTATGCGATGTTTGTCAGCGAGTAAAGGCGGAACATTAGAAGCCGGCAGGGTTACTTCAACCACTGCCGATTCTTGAGTGGAAATGGGAAAAACTTGGAATGGACTTTATCATAGGATTACCCAGGACCCGTTCAGGTTATGACTCCATCTGGGTAGTAGTTGATCGCTTGACCAAGGTAGCTCATTTCATTCCCGTGAAGACTACATATACCAGCGCTAAGTTAGCCAAGATATACATGACCATGATCATATGTCTGCATGGTATGCCGAGGAGTATCATGTCAGATAGAGGAACACAATTTACCTCAAAGTTTTGGAATCAATTGCATGAAACTTTGGGTACGAGGATGGAGTTCAGTACAGCTTTTCATCCGCAGATAGATGGACAGACCGAGAGAGTCAACCAGATTCTGGAGGACATGTTGAGAGCCTGTGCGCTAGACTACGGGTCTAGCTGGGATGACAATTTGCCATACGCAGATTTCTCGTACAACAACAGCTATCAGACCAGTCTGAAGATGGCCCCTTTCAAAGCTCTATACGGAAGGAGGTGCAGAACACCATTGTTGTGGGATGGTGTTGGAGACCGAAAACTTTTTGGTCCCGGTCTTATCAGAGATTCTGAAGAGAAGGTCAAGCTGATTTGAGACCGACTTAAGATAGCACAATCGAGACAGAAGAGTTATGCCGACAGTAAACGCAAGGAGATAACGTACGAAGTTGAAGACCTAGCATATCTCCGTGTGTCCCCACTTCGAGGAATCAAGAGGTTTGGTGTTAAAGGAAAATTAGCACCCAGGTTCATTGGCCCCTACAAAATCCTCGAACGTAGAGGAGAAGTTGCATATAAGCTGGAATTGCCAGAAGGATTGTCAGGAGTTCATGATGTCTTTCACGTATCCCAGCTGAAGAAATGCCATGCCGAGATGGCCGATATTCCTTTGAGAGACACAGTGCCCCCAGAGGCCATACATCTTGACAGTGATCTGACTTATGAGGAGAAACCCATCAGAATTCTCGAGATTGCGAACAGAGTTACCTGCAGCAAGATCATCAAGTTTTGCAAGGTTCTATGGAGCCACCACTCCGAGGAGGAAGCCACCTGGGAGCGAGAAGAAGATCTCCGCCGAGACCACCCGCACCTATTTGCTAGCCAACCCGAATCTCGAGGGCGAGATTCATCTTATGGTGGGTAGGTTTGTAACATCCCAAATTTTCAATTTGGAATGTTTTACAATTATTAGTTAAGCATCTATGCATATTGTTTGAAATTGTGTGGCGTTTGGAATTTTCAGAGGCATTTGAGTTTTGTTTGAATTGGATTCAACTTGGCATTTGAAAATTTACTTCAAATATCCTTGACAAATACTTGATCGAAAGTATGAGAGGAGCTAACATGACACTCCAAAAATGTCAGAAGAAAAATATGGCCAAAAAGTTTGAATTCAAATTCAAATTTTATTTGGGATTTCCAAAAAATGTTTGTTTTAGTTTGTGTTTTGCCTCTGGAAAAATGTCCACGTTGTAGGATTATTTCCCCTGGGAATTTTGATATATATATGTCATCTATAAAAATACTATAGTTTTCTCTATATTTAATTTTCTCTCTCTGTGGTTATTAAAAAAACAAATAGGAAAAAAAACCAGGCGCGCCAGGCGCCAAGCCAGTAGGCCAAGTCGCCAAGGCCACAGCCCACCAGCGCCGAGCCGCCAGCCCAGCGCAGCATGCTGCACGCCCGAGCCGCCTCTGCTTCGATCGCCCGCTCGCCTCCTCCCCTCTCTCTCCCACTGACCCGCGGGGTCCACCCTATCCCTAACCCCTCGCCCACGTCAAGCCACGCCAGAACGCGACCGTCGCCGCCCGTCGCTGCGATCTTCTCGGGATCGCGATCCCGCGTTGCCCCCTCGCCCATGATCATGCCCTATATAAAGCTCCGCCCCTTCTCTTCCGAACCCCCTAAAAACCCTACCCCAACATCCACCATAGCTCGCGCCATCTCCAAACGCATCTCGCCGCCGCCGCCTCAGTTTGCCACCGTTTCTGCCACCCGTGAGCATTCCCCTTGATTCCAAGCTACACCACCCGAACCCCTTCTCGTTCCGCACCTCTTTGACATCCTATCGTCGCTCAGGAACCATTGAAGCCGTCGCCCCAAGCTCGACTGCCGCTCGCTGGAGCTGCAGCTCACCAGGGAGCAATCGCCGTCGCCCCGACCGCCACCGTCATCCCCGAGCTCCAACAACTCCACCACCACCTCCGCCTCGCTCCGCCGCATCTCCCCGACATCACCGCCGTCAGCCCGGACCACATGAGCCCCTCCGCCACCGACGCACGAGTCGCCGCTATCGTCTCCGTCCGTTGCCGCCATTCACTGTAAGCCTGAGCTCCCCTCCACCATTATATCTCGCATGTATGGCTTACATTAGATCCGCGAAGGGTTGGGTTATTTTCAAAAGATCGGTTTAGTTTATGGTTTATTTTCCGGTTTAGTTCCTGGTTTAGTTAGACCGGCCCGATCGTTTTTTTTACTTATCCCGTATACGTTTCAGTTAAAGGTCGCTCGCGCGTTAGATAGTTTTAGAGCGCTCACTGTTTCGGCCCGTTAGCACATTAGTTTAATTTAGTTTTATTTCAGTTTCTGTTCTTAGCAGAATAGTTCTGTTTTTGTAAAATCTTTATCTTCAAGGTTATTTATTATTTTTAGTTGATTCTTTTTTTGTTAGTTTACAAATTTCCTATAGTTTCTGTAGAAAATAGATTCGGCCATGTTTAAGTTTAGAAAAATAGTTTTATATTAGTTTTAGTCAGATTAGTATTTCTGCTATAATTTGAGTTAGGATTATTCTTTTTTTAGTGATTCTTTTTGTCACTGCTTTTGTTTGACCTTGCCTAACAGTAGGAATTTATTTGGGTATTTTTAGTCTTTATTAAAAATAGTTGTACTCGAAATCAAGCTTTTCTAGTTTTTTTAGCTGGCTGCTGTTTTCTGTTGTTCTAATTAATTTAGGATTTTATTTCACCTCTGTTATAGTTTATTTTAGATTAGTTTCTGTAGTTACAGAGGGTGAACTTTTATTTACAAAAAAATAAAATGTTTACTTTTTTTCTTGCTAGTTGTTGGTTTGGAGTTCTTCGAGTTTTCTTTGGTTTTGGTTTGAGTGCTTGTGTAATTTCCTTGAGCTTGTTGTTATGATATTTAGTGGAGTATTTATTTGTGCTATTGTTTGACTCGATAGAATTTCCGGAGTGCGAAGCTTGCTATCTCGAGTCACTAGCGTTTGAAGACCGTCAGCCAAGCAAGTCATTTGATCATGTTTTACAATACCTATGATTTTGTTGCATTAGAATTATTCCTCCTCGCCATGCATGCAGTAGGAGAATTTTAAGTTATGTCTTTAGTAGTATCATGAGGTAGGATGAACCCAATTCCCCTTGTTACTATTGCCCAGGACGATGTAGTTTATTTTGCTATGCTCGTAGACGGTGTTGGTTGAGAGATTCATAAGGGAGATGTGAGAGTCAAGATGATGACAACCCCATGACTTCAAGCTTAAGATGGACTTCAAATTCACTACTGGGTGGAGGACGGTTGACGGGCACCCTAGAGGAACCAGCGGATGGCCGGGATGCGTGGAGAAGCGCCATGACATCTTGCGGAAAGCTTCACCCAGCCACGAAGAGACGGATGGATACTCCTTGACCGGAAGCTTACCTATGCAGCCGCAAGCCATTATGGGCTCTGGCTGGGTTGACCTTAGGCGTGACTCCGGATGGACAGTGCCAGCAAATGTAGAAGAACGGTAGGACATGGATGGGCACCGGTAGTGCCCAGAGAAACTCTACGGAAGACCCTGTTTCGTTCGTCCCGTCTTCAAACACCAGGTAGTGCGAGGACATAAAGGAGGGAACGAATGTTGTGGGTAAAGTGCAAAAGACTCTGCAGAGTAACAACCTAATCGATAGTTGTGTCCCCGGTTACAGACATTTGAGCCTCTGGAATTGGAGTATTTCAGAAATCTCAACACCGAACAAATAAATTAATTGAGGGGTTAATTAATAATTGGGAATGAGACATTGGTTGGCGGAACCATCTCAATAACTACCAACGTTTTGTAGTAATTGCAAACAAGACCTTTGTTGTAGGGAAAAACTGTCTTTTCGCAAAAATATGAAACTTAGAGCCCCACAGCCAAATTGCATATGGTGTTAGTATTATTATTTGTTGTTTTCTCTATGACTTGCCGACATATAGCGTTAGTATTATTTAGTTTATTTCTCATGAGTTGGCCTTCGGCCGAATTTATTATGATGTAATAAAGACTCGATATGAGAATCGTGTAATAAATTCAGGTGTGATTGAACTTTGAATATTTTCATCAATGTACCGTCTGTGCTAGCATGATACTGGGATGGTACAGCTACACGGAGCCTTGACCGATTTTGGGTCGGGTCGTTACAAAAATGGATCTTTCATGACAAGATTCAGCAAAGCAGTATTAATTTCACAAGATTCAGCATCGGTAAGAGGAGCAATCAGAGTTCTAATAAAATCATTATTGTTGGTATTGGCAAAGTCACACAATTTAGTATTATCTTGAGCCACCGTGACAAGCAAGCAATCCCACACACAAGCAAACAAGAAGCAAGTGAAAAAGAGGCGAACGGAAAAAGAGGGCGAAAGGAAAAGAGGGCGAATAAAACGGCAAGGGTGAAGTGGGGGAGAGGAAAACGAGAGGCAAATGGCAAATAAGGTAATGCGAAGGATGAGAGTTGTGATGGGTACTTGGTATGTCTTGACTTGGCATGGATCTCCCCGGCAATGGCGCCAGAAATCGCACGTTGGCGGGAGATCGGATCTTGACTTGACTTGGCGTGAGCCTCCCCGGCAACGGCGCCAGAAATCCTTCTTGCTACCTCTTGAGCATTGCGTTGGTTTTCCCTTGAAGAGGAAAGGGTAATGCAGCAAAGTAGCGTAAGTATTTCCCTCAGTTTTTGAGAACCAAGGTATCAATCCAGTAGGAGGCCACACGCAAGTCCCTCGTACCTACACAAACAAATAAGAACCTCGCAACCAATGCGATAAAGGGGCAGTCAATCCCTTCACGGCCACTTGCAAGAGTGAGATCTAATAGAGATGATAGTAATAAGATAAATATTTTTGGTATTTTTATGATATAGATTGAAAGTAAAAGATAGCAAAATAAAGTAGATTGGAAACTTGTATGATGGAAAATAGACCCGGGGGCCATAGGTTTCACTAGTGGCTTCTCTCAAGAAAGCATAAGTATTACGGTGGGTGAACACATTATTGTCGAGCAATGATACGTCTCCGGCGTATCTACTATTCCAAACACTTTTGCCCTTGTTTTGGACTCTAACTTGCATGATTTGAATGGAACTAACCCGGACTGACGCTGTTTTCAGCAGAATTACCATGGTGTTATTTATGTGCAGAAACAAACGTTCTCGGAATGACCTGAAACTTCACGGAGCAACTTTTTGGAAAATATAAAAAATACCTACAAAAGATGAAGGCCAGGGGGCCCACCACCTGTCCACGAGGGTGGGAGGCGTGCCTGCCCCCCTAGGGCGCGCCCCTACCTCGTGAGCCCCCTGGAGCTAATCCGACTCCAACTCCAACTCTATATATTGTGTTTCGGGGAGAAAAAATCAGAGAGAAGAATTCATCGCATTTTATGATACGGAGCCGCCGCCAAGCCCTAAAACCTCTCGGGAGGGCTGATCTGGAGTCTGTTCGGGGCTCTGGAGAGGGGAATCCGTCGCCATTGTCATCATCAACCATCCTCCATCACCAATTTCATGATGCTCACCACCGTGCGGGAGTAATTCCATCGTAGGCTTGCTGGACGGTGATAGTTTGGATGGTATCTATCATGTAATCGAGTTAGTTTTGATAGGGTTTGATCCCTAGTATCCACTATGTTCTGAGATTGATGTTGCTATGACTTTGCTATGCTTAATGCTTGTCACTAGGGCCCGAGTGCGATGATTTCAGATCTGAACCTATTATGTTTTCATCAATATATGGGAGTTCTTGATCCTATCTTGCAAGTCTATAGTCACCTATTATGTGTTATGATCCGTTAACCCCGAAGTGACAATAATCGGGATACTTACCGGTGATGACCGTAGTTTGAGGAGTTCATGTATTCACTTTGTGTTAATGCTTTGTTCCGGTACTCTATTAAAAGGAGGCCTTAATATCCCTTAGTTTCCGTAAGGACCCCGTTGCCACGGGAGGGTAGGACAAAAGATATCATGCAAGTTCTTTTCCATAAGCATGTATGAATATATTCGGAATACATGCCTACATTACATTGATGAACTGGAGCTAGTTCTGTGTCACCCTAGGTTATGACTGTTACATGATGAACCGCATCCGGCATATTTCTCCATCACCGATCCATTGCCAACGAGCTTTCCATATATTGTTTTTCGCTTATTTACTTTTCCGTTGCTATTGCTATCATCACTACAAAATACCAAAAACATTACTTTTACTATTGTGACCTTTTGCAACCGTTACCACTACTATCATATTACTTTGCTATTAAACACTTTGCTGCAGATATTAAGTTTCCAGGTGTGGTTGAATTGACAACTCAGCTGCCAATACTTGAGAGTATTCTTTGGCTCCCTTTGTGTCGAATCAATAAATTTGGGTTGAATACTTTACCCTCGAAAACTGTTGCGATCCCATATACTTGTGGGTTATCAAGACTATTTTCTGGCGCCGTTGCCGGGGAGCATAGCTCTATTCATTGAGTCACTTGGGATTTATATCTGCTTATCATTATGAAGAACTTGAAAGATCCAAGAACCAAGATTTATACCTCAACTACGAGGGGAGGTAAGGAACTACCATCTAGCTCTGCACTTGATTCACCCTTTGTTTTAAGTAAGCTTGCGACACCTAAACCTGCTTCTGCTATTCGTTCTGATATGTCGCATGTTGTTGATGATGCTACTTCTGCTATACATGATACTTATGATGAAACTGCTTCTATGCTTGATACTACTGTGCCACTTGGTGAATTTCTTGATGAACAACTTTCTAGGGCTAGAGAGATTGAAAATATTGAATCTGATAATACTGATGAAATTGATGATGAAGACTTGCCTGTTATTCCTGAGGGTTATGTTTTTGATAAAGAAGCTTCTTTAGCTTTTTTAGCTTGCAAAGATAGATACGAACTTAAGAGGTTATTAGCTAAATGGAATAAGCAATCTCTAAATGCTAGAATGAAACCTGACCCTGCTTTTGCTACTTCACCTATCTGTGTTACTGATAAGGATTATGAATTCTCTGTTGATCCTGATATAATTACTTTGGTTGAATCTGATCCTTTTCATAGTTATGAATCTGAAACTGTTGTGGCACATCTTACTAAATTAAATGATATAGCCACCCTGTTCACTAAAGATGAGAGAACTCGTTACTTTTATATCCTTAAAATATTTCCGTTCTCATTAAAGGGTCATGCTAAGATATGGTTTAGTTCTCTTGATCCTGGTTGTGTGTGTAGTCCCCAGGATATGATATATTACTTCTCTGCTAAATATTTCCCTGCTCATAAGAAACAAGATGCTTTAAGGGATATATATAATTTTGTGCAAATTGAAGAAGAGAGTCTCCCACAAGCTTGGGGGAGGCTTCTCCAATTACTTAATGCTTTGCCTGATCATCCTCTTAAGAAAAATGAAATACTTGATATCTTTTATAATGGACTAACCAATGCTTCCAGAGATTACCTGGATAGTTGTGTTGGTTCTGTTTTCAGGGAAAGAACACCGGATGAAGCTGAAATTCTATTGAATAATATGTTGACAAATGAAAATAATTGGACACCTCCAGAGCCAACTCCTGAGCGTATTCCTAAACCAACTCCGAAGAAGAGGGGCTTTCTATTTCTCAGTCCTAAAGATATGCAAGAGGCAAAGAAATCTATGAAAGAAAAAGGTATTAAAGTTGAAGATGTTAAGAATTTACCCCCTATTGAAGAAATACATGGTCTTAATTTACCACCTGTTGAAGAAACATATGATCTTAATCCCTTACCTATTAAAGAAACTCATGGTCTCGATAACCCGACACAGGTAGTAAAGGTAAATTCTCTCTATAGATATGATAAAGGTGAAATCCCATTTACTAAGTTTGCTAGCCCATGCTTAGATGAGTTTGATAAATTTATGGTTAAGCAAGAAGATTTTAATGCTTATTTTGGTAGACAATTGAAATACAATTCAAATATGCTTGAACACTTGGGTGATTATATGGCTAATTTTAAAGGTGAACTTAAACTTATTTGTAAACATGCTTCTATGGTTACCACTCAAGTAGAACAAGTACTTAAAGCTCAAAATGATTTGATCAATGAATTGAATAGTAAAGATAATGATAATGTTGTTAGAGTTATGACTAGAGCTGGTAGAATGACTCAGGAACCTTTGTATCCTGAAGGTCATCCTAAGAGAATTGAGCAAGATTCTCGGAAAAATAATGTGGATGCACCTAGTCCTTCTAAAAAGAAGAAAAAGAAAAATGATAGGACTTTGCATGCTTCTAGTGAACCTATTGTTGAAACACCTGAGAATCCAAATGATATTTCTATTTTTGATGCTGAAACTCAATCTGGTAATGAACCTGAAACTAGTGATAAGATTAATGATAATGTTCATGATGATGCTCAACCTAGTAATGATAATGATATAGAAATTGAACCTGCTGTTGATCTTAATAACCCACAATCAAAGAATCAACGTTATGATAAGAAAGACTTTGTTTCTAGGAAACATGGTAAAGAAAGAGAACCATGGGTTCAGAAACCCATGCATTTTCCTCCCAAACCATCCAAGAAAAAGGATGATGAGGATTTTGAGCGCTTTGCTGAAATGATTAGACCTATATTTTTGCATATGCGATTAACTGATATGCTTAAAATGAATCCTTATGCTAAGTATATGAAAGATATTGTTACAAATAAAGAAAGATACCGGAAGCTGAAATTCCCACCATGCTTGCTAATTATACTTTTAAGGGTGGAATACCAAAGAAACTTGGAGATCCAGGAGTACCCACTATACCATGCTCCATTAAAAGAAACTATGTTAAAACTGCTTTATGTGATCTTGGAGCCGGTGTTAGTGTTATGCCTCTCTCTTTATATCGTAGACTTGATTTGAATAAGTTGACACCTACTGAAATATCTTTGCAAATGGCTAATAAATCAACTGCTATACCTGTCGGTATTTGTGAGGATGTGCCTGTTGTAGTTGCAAACGTTACTATTTTAACGGACTTTGTTATTCTTGATATTCCCGAGGACGATAGTATGTCTATTCTTGGAAGACCCTTTTTGAATACTGCAGGGGCTGTTATTGATTGCACTAAAGGCAGTGTCACTTTTCATGTTAAAGGTAATGAGCATACGACAGACTTTCCGAGGAAACAACCCCAAGTTCATAGTATCAATTCCATTGGAAAAATTCCATCGATTATATTTGGACGATTTGAATTTCCTCTTCCTGCTATCAAGAAGAAATATGATATTCTTATTATTGGGAATGTTCATATCCCCGTTGAGGTAACATAGTGTTATTCGAAATTTCTCCGGTTCCATGTTATTCGAAATGAGTCCGTTAACAAGACTTGATCAACCTTGTTAGTGGATTCCTTTTGATGGTCATGAGATGGATGAAACTAGAAGGCACAACCTTCTGTACCCTCCTTTTACTATCTGTTATTTATATTTAGTAAAATAAAAATAGTATTTTTCTGTCTGTTATCTGATTATCCGTGCAATATAAAAATACCTCGAAAATAAAAGTTCTCTAAATGCCCTGAAATTTAAATATGATTTTTTCTGCAATATTTGAGAATATTTGGCACCGAGAACACAGCAGGGGGTCAACCACCTGCCCACGAGGGTGGAGGGCGCGCCCTACCCCCTGGGCGCGCCCCCTGCCTCGTGGGCCCACGGTGGCCCTCCTCCACTTACCCCAATGTCACCTCGGGAATCCGCGAGTTGAGTACCAAAACATATATCAAGTGAATCAATATGATACCCCATTGTCACCACGAGTATTCAATTGCAAGACATATATCAAGTGTTCTCAAATCCATAAAGTATTCAATCCGATAACAACGAAATCTCAAAGGGAAAAACTCAATTCATCACAACAAGATAGAGAGGGGAAAACACTATATGATCCGACTATATTAACAAAGCCCATGATACATCAAGATCGTAACATCTCAAGAACACGAGAGAGAGAGATTAAACACATAGCTACTGGTACAAACCCTCAGCTCTAAGGGTGGACTACTCCCTCTTCATCGTAGTGGCCGTCGGGATGATGAAGATGGCCACCGGAGATGATTCCCCATCCGGCACGGTGCCGGAAAGGGTCTAGATTGGTTTTCGGTGGCTATAAAGCCTTGCAGTGGTGGAACTTCTGATCTAGGTTAACCCCGAGGGTTTCTAGAATTTTTGGGAATTTATAGGGTAAAGATGGGGTGCGGGAGGCCACTAAGATGGGCACAACCCAGCTGGGTGCGGCTAGGCCCCCAGGCGCGCCCTGGCGGGTTGTGCCCCCCTCAGGGCACGCCCCATGTGCTTCTTTGGCCCATCCTGGGTGTTCTGGTCCATAAAAAATCTCCAAAAAGTTTTGCGGTGTTTGGACTCTGTTTGATATTGATTTCCTACGTTGTAAAAAACAAGCAAAAAATAACAACTGGCACTTGGCACTGGGTCAATAGGTTAGTCCCCAAAAATGATATAAAGTTGCTATAAAATAATGGTAGAACATCCAAGAATAATAATATAACAGAATGGAACAATCAAAAATTATAGATACGTTGGAGACGTATCAACATCCCCAAGCTTAATTCCTGCTCATCATCGAGTAGGTAAATGATAAAAACAGAATTTTCGATGTGGAATGCTGCCTAACATGTCATTTCATATTCTTTTCTTTATAGCATGGAAATTTGGACTTTTATATGGTTCAAAGCAATAGTCTAGTTTTGGCATGACGACTTAAATACTCAAGCATACCAACGAGCAACCATGTCTTTCAAAATATCAACGCTAAAATAAGTTATCCCTAGCCCATCATGCTCAACCATTGATCCATTCATGAAACAACCTCGCATATTAGCTACACCCAATGCTCAAGTACGATCATAGTGCCTCCTAGTTGTTGCTTTATAAGAGAAGATGGAGACTCAAATTAAAAATAAAAATTGCATAAAGTAAAAAAAAAGGCCCTTCGCAGAGGGAAGTAGGGATTTGTAGAGGTGCCAGAGCTCAAAGAAAAAATTGAGAGATAAAAACATTTTGAGAGGCATACTACTCCCACCAATGAAAACGACTTAGAGCTCCCAACACTTTCCATTCTAGAGATATCATAGGCGGTTCCCAAATAGAAAATAAAGTTTATTCCTTTTCCACCATACTTTCACTTTCCATGGCTAACCGTATCCACGGGTTCCCTCCATACCAACATTTTCCAAGGAATTTATTATTTGATAACATAAAGTAGATTCATTTTTCATTTCGGGACTGGGCATCCCTAATACCTTTGCTTTACTCTCGTGCAATGACAAGTGAATAACCACGCATCGTGAGAATAACACATCTAGCATGGAAAATATTGGCCACCCCTCACCGCCTCGCGAGCGGTACGAGCACATAGAAGAGAAATTTATTTTGAAAATTAGAGATGGCACATACAAATTTGCTTAGAACGGCAAAAGAATGCTGCATATAGGTAGGTATAGTGGACTCATGTGGCAAAACTGGTTTAAATGATTTTGGATGCACAAGTAGTGATCATACTTAGTGCAAAATGAAGGCCGGCAGAAGATTGGAAGCGACCAACCAAGAAACGAATAATCTCATAAGCGAGCATTGGGCATAATTAACACCGAATAATGTACCACAAGTAGGATGTAATTTCATTTGTATAACTATTGACTTTCGTGCTTGCATAGGGAATCACAAACCTTAACACCAATATTCTTACTAAAGCATAATTACTCATCAACATGACTCACATATCACATCATCATATCTCAAAACTATTACAAGGAATCAAGTTTATTTTGTCCAATGATCATCATGAAAGTTTTTATTATATCCTTCTTGGATATCTATCACTTTGGGACTAATTTTCATGTGTTCCTTTTGATAAGCTCAAACAAATATAAGTGAAGATCATGAGCATAATATTTCTTTCTCTCAAATTAATTTAACTGAAGCAAGAGAGAATTTCTTCAAAAAATACTAAAGCACACCGTGCTCAAAAATATATAAGTGAAGCACTAGAGCAATTCCATAGAAAAGAGCTTTGTTGGCGGGATGTGAGTGCCGCTTACTTAGCCTCCCTGGCAACTATTTGAGGACTCTATTTTATTTTAAAAAAACTTTTAGATCTAAGCACTTTACTAAAACAGTAAGCAAAACAAAAATAAAATGACAATCCAAGGATAGCACACATCATGTGAAGAAGCAAAAACTTAGGCTCAATCGATACTAACCGATAATTGTTGAAGAAGAAAGGTGGGATACCTACCGGGGCATCCCTAAGCTTAGATGCTTGAGACTTCTTGAAATATTATCTTGGGATGCCTTGGGATCCCCAAGCTTGAGATTTTGTGTCTCCTTAATTCTTCTCATATCACGGTTTTCCTAAATCTCAAAAGCTTCATCCACACAAAACTCAACAAGAACTCGTGAGATAAGTTAGTATAAACCAATCCAAAAACCTTATCATTCTCTACTATGGCAAATCACTAAAAAATTATTATTCAACATTACATACTAAATGCCTCTGCACATTTAATACTCCTATCCTCAAATATAATGGTTAACAAGCAAACATATGCAAACAATGCAAACATAACAGCAATCTGCCAAAACAGTACAGTCTGCAAAGAATGCAAGAGTATCAATACTTCTTAAACTCAAAAGATTATGAAAATTTACCACACTGTAGAACATTTATCAGAACTTATTTTGCAAAAAAGTTTCAACATTTTATCACATTCTTACTTTTCTAGGGAATTTTTGCAACATCGTTAAGCTTTCTGTTTTCAAACAGCAACAAGTAGACTTGTAAAATAAGCATAGTAAAGGCTATCAATGCCACTTTTATTGAAATAAAATATGCAAAACATTATTCTAAATAACATAAAGCAAATCCTAACAAAATAAATTAATGCTCCAAGCAAAATACATATCACGTGACGAATAAAAACATAGCTCCAAGTGAGGTTACCGATAATGTTGGAGACGAAAGAGGGGATGCCTTCCGGGGCATCCCCAAGCTTAGTTGCTTGGATCTTCCTTGAATATTACCTTGGGGTGCCTTGGGAATCCCCAAGCTTAGGGTCTTGTCACTCCTTATTCTCTTCATATCGATATCTCACCCAAAACTTGAAAAACTTCAATCACACAAAGCTCAACGGAACTTCATGAGATAGGTTAGTATGATAAAGAGCAAGCCATTTCACTTTTGGTACTGTCGAAGACAAGATTAATAATTGTTCTCAAACAATGCCTACTGTAGCATATCATTTCCACAATTTATATTGAGCAATATAAGCCACAGAAACTAGAAAACAAGCTAACTATGCATTGAAAACAGAATCTGTCAAAAAAAGAATAGTATGTAGTAATCTGTACTCCAACCATACTTATGCTACTCCAAAAATTCTTAAAAAATAGGAAACGTGGGAAATTTGTCTATTAATCTTATGTGATAAGACTCAGCATTTTATCACGCTTCTGTTAAAAATGAGAATTGTTTTCCTGAGCGCAAAAATTTCTGTTTTTCAGCAAGATCAAATCAACTATCACCGTCAGCCATCCCAAAGCTCTTAGTTGGCACTTTATTGAAACAAAAGCAATAAAACATGATTACTACAGTAGCCTAATCATGTGAACACACAAGAACAGTATGTAAAAGTGTTGGGTTGTCTCCCAGCAAGTGCTTTTGTAGGATCAGAAGTATGTCTAGAGGGGGGTGATTAGACTACTTGACCAAATAAAAATCTAGCCTTTTCCCAATTTTAGTTCTTAGCAGATTTTAGCAGCTTAGCACAAACAAGTAATCAACCTACACATGCAATTCTAAGAGTATAGCAGCGGAATGTAAAACAATTGCATATGAAGGTAAAGCGATGAGTTTGAGGGAGCAAACGCAATGTTGACACGAAGATTTTTGGTGTGGTTTCGATAGGTGGTGCTATCGTACATCCACGTTGATGGAGACTTCAACCCACGAAGGGTAACGGTCGCGCGAGTCCACGGGGGGCTCCACCCATGAAGGGTCCACGAAGAAGCAACCTTGTCTATCCCACCATGGCCGTCGCCCGCAAAGGACTTGCCTCACTAGGGTAGATCTTCACGAAGTAGGCGATCTCCTTGGTTCAACTCCACAATCTTGTCGGAGGCTCCCAAGTGACACCTAGCCAATCTAGGAGACACCACTCTCCAAGAAGTAACAAATGGTGTGTTGATGATGAACTCCTTGCTCTTGTGCTTCAAATGATAGTCTCCCCAACACTCAACTCTCTCTCATAGGATTGGATTTCGTAGAAAGAAGATTTGAGTGGAAAGCAACTTGGGGAAGGCTAGAGATCAAGATTTATGTGGTTGGAATGGAATATCTTGACCTCAACGCAAGTGTAGGTGGTTCTCTGTCGGAAAATGTGTATTGGAAGTGTAGGCATATTCTGATGGCTCTATCCTTGAATGAAGAGTGGGTGAAGGGGTATATATAGCCTCCACACAAAATCTAACCATTACACACAAATCACCAAACTCGGTGGGACCGAATCATTAAACTCGGTGGGACCGATTTAGTTCAAAATGTGAACGTTAGGATTCTCGGTGGGACAGACATGTCAACTCGGTGGGACCGATGTCATTAGGGTTAGGGCATAACGTAATCTCGGTGAGACCGACTACACAAACTTGGTGAGACTGATTTTGGTAATAGCCAAACAGAGAGTTGGTCTGGCAAACTCGGTGGGACCGATTCGCTCTTTCGGTTGGACCAAAACGTTACAAAAAGGAAACAGAGAGTTTGCATTGCAATCTCGGTGGGACCGATCGCTCATCTCGGTTAGACCGAAACGTTATGAAGGGAAACAGAGAGTTTGCAACCCCATCTCGGTAAGACCAAGATCCCTATCGGTGAGACCGAATTGATTAGGGTTTCTGGCAGTGGCTATGTCAACTAAACTCGGTGGCTCCGGATGAGAAACTTCGGTGGGGCCGAGTTAGACTTTTTGGTTTAGGACATATGTGGAAGTGAGAAAGTAGTGGAGGGTTTTGGAGCATACCACTAACCATTTTGAGCAAGATTCTCATTAAGCAACACCTCATCCCTTCTTAATAGTATTGGCTTTTCCTATAGACTTAATGTGAACTTGGATCACTAAAATAAAAAATGTATAGTCTTGTGCTTTGAGCTTGAGCCAATCCTTTGTCCTCAGCATTTTGAAGGGTCCACTTTCTAATCCATGCCATGCCAAACGTTGAGCTTTCCTGAAATATTTATCTTGGAATAGCATTAGCTCAATGAGCTATATGTTGTTAGGAATTACCAAAACCACCCAGGGATAGTTGCACTTTCAGCTTTTCTTTAATGCGTTTTAGCTAGGCATGATGATTTCATTGATGCTCGCATAAAAGATAAGAATTGAAATATAAAGAGAGCATCATGAATCATAAGTTACTCTCTCATAATAATTTTTAGTAGCATCATGAATAGATTCATCAATATAACCATCACATACAACATTCTTTTCATGATCCAAAAGCATAGAAAATTTATTACTCTGCATATAAGCAATTTTATTCTCATTAATAATAGTGGGAGTATCATAGGAAACCTGAATACTATAAATTGTTCCCCTAGGGACAAATGACTTTTTTGTTGACAAAAACTATCAACTTTTATTACCTTGCAATTTATTTGTAGTTTTATTCTCACAAAGTACTCATAGTTTTATCCTTGCAAAATAGTTTCATGCTTGTTTCGGGTAAAGCAAACCTCAAGTGTGCGTAGATTTGTATTGGTGGTCAATAGAACTTGAGGGAATATTTGTTCTACCTTTAGCTCCTCATTGGGTTTGACACTCTTATTTGTCGAAGAAGGCTACAAACGATCCCCTATACTTGTGGGTTATCAACCCCCAAGTAGCTCGGCTATGGCGGCCTCCTCTCCGGGTCATGTTCATCCAGCGGCAATGGCCTACTACTACCACGAGGTCGTGTTCATCCAACCCCAACGGGAACAGTTCATCCAATCCCAACCATGTACGTCTCGATCCATTCAACCAACCCCCATGTTCACTGTTCATCAAGAGGCAGCAGGTTCGATCGGCTTCAGTTAGCAGAAGTAGTGAAGGACTCCCTCGGTCGGGTTCAGTTAACAGCCAGGGATCTATGGATCGCTCGGGTTCAGTAACGTAGCTAGTGCAATCGCTCGGGTTGAGTAAGCGAACACCTCGCTTGGGTTCAGTTAGAGCCCAATGCCTCGCACACGCGCGCGTACGTGTACGAGAGAAACGCGCAATCTCTTCGTGCATCGCTCGGCCCCGACCACCCACCGTAACCGGGAACTCCCTGAATTTTTCCTCGCCCTCGCTTCTACCACGATTTTTTTCATCATGGATGGCCCAAAGAATGTCATGCAGGTGCATCTCCGGCCCGCCCAGGACAAAAAGCCCATTTTTCTGTCATGATTTTTTGTCATACAAGTAGGAGCCCACCACATCTATGATTATACTGGGTTTTGTCACCATTATCGTCATAGAAGTGTCCTAAGAATGATAGAATTCGTTCGGCCCAAAATGTCACGGATGTGTCTTTTTTTGTAGTGAGAGCTAGCGGTCGGGGCACCGTACAATGGATGTGGCATCACGGCTGGCTGCCAGACAGTCGGCGGCCCGTAGTTGGCGTTGTTGTTGGGCGTCGTGGACTGGTGGCAGGCCATGCCAGCGAACGGCGAAGGGCCATTGGGGCGCGGCCCGAGTATGCCGGCGCCCGGAGCATGTGGTTGCCACGGCATGGGTCAGGCATGCACCATGCCGGTCCACGGTGTCGGGGCCAGAGAAGTGACGGGGTGGCACGCCTCCCTCTTCGGAGTTGGAGGACTGCCCCCCCCCCCCGCCGCAGTTGTTGGACGAGCCGCCCCTGCCGGATTCGGAGCTCTTGCCCTTGCCCTTGTAGCCGCCGCCGCCGTCCCAGCCACCACGGAAGTTGCCACCAGCACCACTCCCGCCGCCATGGGTGTTGTTCGGGATGCGGGCAGCATGGAGAGCGGTGTCAGTGGCCTAACGGCTTTCCTCCAGCAGTAGAAATCCATGGCAGCGGAGTAAGGTGGGGGCGGGAGTCTTCATGGTGAGGATAGGTATGGCGTATAGAAAGCGCGGATGTAGCCCTCGGATAATATTCAGTACCTGATCACAATTAGTGATAGGGGCGTCGAGATCGGCCATCGGCGCAATCCTTGAGATTGGCGAAGAAGGAGATGATGGACATGAAGCCCTGCTCGAGACGGTGAAATTTGGTGGCGAGGATGACCACCTGGTGCTCGCTGTTCTCGAGGAAGAGGGTGTAGATCGCGGCCCAAACCTCGGCCGCAGTCGCACCACGCTGATGGATGAGCCCGAAGTTGTCGGTGCTGACGCGGTTGTAGAGGCAGGACAGGATTTGGGTGTCATCCTGCATCCATCTCGGATCGGCACGATGCGGCGCGCCGGTGATGTGGTCGGTTACATCGCTCTTCCGAAACATCACCTCAAAGAGTGTACGCCAATGGGAGAACTTAGGAGGGTTGAGCGAGAGCACGATCGGGACGTGTTGATTGATGAACACGCTCGAGAGAGGAGAGGGGTTAGGCGGTGCTGGTGTTGTGGATGAGGAGGCGGTGTGGTCTGGGACGAACAAGGCGCCACCGCGGTTGAAGAGGGATGGGGTGAGGAGGGTGGGCGGCGTGCTGCTGGTGTGGTAGGGGCGCCGCCGACGCCTTGGCCGAAGCTGAGTGGTGGAGGAGGTGGGGGAGAAGGTGCGACCATGGCTAGGTGCGGTTAGGGATGGGGAAGAGAGAGCAGCGGAAGAGGTCTAGCGTCGCGGGAGGAGACCGGCGTCTGATACCATGTGAACTGGTGGGATCGGGGAAGCAGTGCACCTTGGGTGCTGCTGTATTCTCTTGGGTATATATGGTGTTACAGTACAACAGAGAGAGCGCATAGAGCAGGGGAGCGACATGAAGTAGATCGTGGTGATCGTGCAGGTCGTGGGAGAGCTATACAGAGGACTAGGGTCAGTTAACAGCAAACACTTATTTTGGGACGCAGAGTACATGATAGTGTTTTGTTTTTCATGATTTATATTTGAAATGTAATCATAAGACTGCCTAATTGTCCAATAATATGCATATTCATAACTAACAATGATACGATCAAGCTCCATGCAACCTGGTGTCTTGGAAATTTTTGTAATGTATAAAATGGATACACCATGTGCCATCGTACGAGACATTTAGGGCTAGTTTGGTTTGAGTCCTGGACACGAACGAAACATCTTCCAGGCTGCTCTCAGGCAGGCTCCAGGACAAGCAAACTTTTGTGTGGACTCCAACTAAACTAGCCCTTAGACCTATGGTGTGTAATCCTGCACATGAAAACATACCACCCACACATGCACCGGAGAGGAGCCCCTTGAAATCTGCAAGTACGAGAAAAACACGTTACTATGAAGATGTTTTTGATGAGACAAAATTCATTGCGGTGAGCATTCATTGCAACAAAAGCAATACGTAGGCATTTGGGTGATATCACCATATCCCTGTGTTTTTTTCTTCTAAATCTGTTTCAGCCCTAGTTGTTGAAGGTGTAGAGGTCCAAGAAGAGGAAAATATCCGATGCTCAATAGAGAAAACTAACGGCCGCGCAAGAGCCAGAACCCATGAGTCATGGAGTGGTTTGGCCGTTTCGTGACTATGAAATTCGTTGCGTATTTTGGGAGTCCGTGGGGCCCCGAGTGATTTCACAGTGTGCCCCACAGCTAACACCGAAGAAAAGCAAACCTACTCCGTACATAATTAGTGTGACTACGAAGCTAATTGGGTATACAACGGTAAGCTACTGGGCGTTGTTTATCAGAGGTTTGACCAGCCATGGAGGGAGCGAAGAAAGAGCGCACGATGGTGATAAAATATCAAGCCATCTCGATCTCCGCTGTCCCCCAGAAATAATTCTAAAAACAAGGGGTAGAATTGGCATCTTCCTGCCACTCTCTTCCCACCAGGCCAGCAGTGAGACCAAACCATGGAAGCACCAGTGGCCATGTGTCGCGCTCGATGGCCCTCACCACCATGTCCGCCGAGATGGCGTCGCAGGGCCCAGTGGCAGTGAGGAACAACGTCGGCGTGCTGACCACCGAGCTGATGGACGTCGCCGGCCTACGATGCGCCACCCCCGGAATGTACTCCTCCTCCATTGGACCTTGGGGCGGCACCGGAGCACTCGGTGGGGGTGCGGCAGGGCCTTCCTTTGGTGCCTGCAGATAGCGGTGGACGGCGGGGGCACGCGACGAGGCGTGGGGGGTGCGCAGCGTGGCAAAAGTGGGATGGGGGGCGTGCCCAGCAGTGTCTTTTCTACGAACAGGGCACTCACGCTCGAGATGGCCCGTTCGCTTGCAAGTGTAGCAGATTCGAGGGTCACGGCACTCGAAGAATTTATGCCGGGGGGTGAGGCATCGGTAGCAGCAGTTCCCAAATCTCCTCTTAAAGGCCTCTGCAGTTGTGGATGCCGGGCGTTCATGGCGAGATCCCGCTGAATCCTTTGGCCGCTGCCGCGGGCAATCTATCTGGCGCCTCGCCAGGCTCCTCTCACGCCTTGAGAGCACCAGCGTCCACTCGCGGCTCGCTGTGGTGGGGTCAGGCGGTACGGGCGGCGTGCAAATCTGATGCCCAGACGCAGGAGATCCCTCGCATGCCTGACGAGCAGCGGCGCCCGGAGCGGGGCTGGCGTCCACCGCCGCAGGATCCACAATAATGGAGTTCAGGCGCGGCCTGGCCGGATTGGCCACATCAGCCCAAGAGCGGCGGAGGAGCTCTGGCAGCTCGGACTGAGTGGTGTCCACCTGCCCGGGAAAGGAAAGGGAGGGGGCGCACTTACTCGAGATGCAGCCTCCTCCGCCATGGCGGACAGAGCCACACATGGAAGGATCCTCCCAGAGACCAGGTCCACCCAGCCCTCGGGCGGACCGACGATCGCCTCCCGGAGAGCGATACAGGGCAGCACGCGCCCTGATGCACCATCAATGAGCTGCGGCAGCCCCAGGCCGGCGAGCGTAGGGGAGGCCGGCGCGGTATCTGCGGTAGGTGGTGGAGCGAGTAACATCTCGCGAGCTTATCCAATGCGAGATTCTGAGCCCTCTCTGCTGCAGAGATCGTCCCTGGCGCGACATCGACGTGGCTCCTTGCTTCCCGGAGGATTTCATCCTCACCCTGAAGGAGCGTCGATAGCGCGACATGGTCTTCGAAGGGCGCTACGTGGAGGTGGCCAGCGTCAAGTTCCAGCTCCGGCCCTGGTTCCCCCCTCCGGGCGGCAGCCGGGTCTGGCGCTACTACTGCAGGGTGGCCATTGAGGGCCTGCCGCTGAACGCATGGGACTGGGACAACGTGCAAGAGGTGATCGGCAAATGCTGCAAGCTCGACCTCATCGAGCGGCAATCCCTGACCAAGGCCAATCGCTCCGCCCTCTTCGCGTGGCTCTGGACATGGGATGCGGACCTCATCCCGCGCGCCTCCGAATTCAATGTCATCAACCGCGATGACGTGGTGCACTCAAGGGATTCACTGCCGGAGGGTGTGCCGGCGGAGCAGGGCAAAGAAGGGCCGCATTTTCCTGTCCTAATCCACCTGGACGTGGTCAAGGACTACACTCCCATCTCGCCTGCGGCAAGCCCGATGCGTGATGGGGATCAGGAATGGCCGCGTGTCTACCGCCACAAAGACTGGCACATGGGCACGAAGGATGGTGAGCGCAGAGCTCGTCCGGAGGCACCAACGCGTGCTCCCCCTGTGCGTCGCCGCCCGGACGACGATAGAGACGACCGCGACAACGGCAAGGGAAGGAGGCGCGGGAAGCGGAGCGGAGCGCAGTCTCGGTTCTGGCAGGGAGTCCGCGACCGTGCACACTGCAGGGACACGTCTGCATGGGAGCCGGAGCCTCGACGGTACCGGAGGCGGGACGAGGCGACATCTGCGGCCCCCACGGACCGCGGGCAGAGCTCAAGTCCGGTGCTGGACGTGAGGCCGGCCGTCTCGGCACCGGCGGCCATGGATGCACGAGACTCGGGGCGGGTTTTCGTCACTCCGGCGCTCCAGGTGGTCCAGGCAGCACCCGCTGCTGGGTCAAGGGGACAAGAGATGCAGGAAGACTCTGATCATGAAAGAAGCGATGCCCAGAGCGCGCTGGCTGTGGCTGTCGGGACTGCCGGTGGGCTGCAGCCCTCTGATCTGCCATCTGCGGAGCTAGCTGCGAACGCCAGGGCACACACAAGTCTCCTTGAAGAAGAGCGGGAAGGGAGGGATCACGGTCTCAGTGGCATGCTGCCTCTATACTCGCCACCACGACAGTTCTCCCCCAATGCAGGCGGGGTCGGGGCCAGCAGCGCTGAAGCGATCGTCACGGCTAGGACGGCCTCTTTCTTCGACCAAGGCTGCAGCAGCTTTGAGTTGCCGCCTCTGCCGCATGCACTCAGCTGGCTTGCCCCCCCAGTGCCAGAACCACAAGACTACTGGGAGATGCCCCAGAGCTGGGGTCTGCCGAAAAGGCAGACACAACTGATGTTCGACACCACGCTGCCATGGCCCTCCCAGAGCACTTGGGAGCCGGACATCGCCATGGAGATGGGAGGGACCCCCTTGGCCTGCTAGAGCACCCAGAGCGCTTACGAGCTGCCTCCTCTCCCACCCTCCTTGACGGCCAGTGCTCTGGGTCACGGGGATGCTTGCAGCTTGCGGTGGCTGGACGGTGGAGCGTGGGCCTCGCTTTCAGCAAACCCAAACCCTTGCTGGCTGCCTAGCTGGCTGCCATATCGGTTCACTAGCGTGCGACAGGAGCCGAGCTGGGCTTCGGGCCTAGAGGTGGTGTTCGGCCCTGGTGCTGCAACGGCGACGCAAACTCAGATGGGCTCTGCGCACACCCAGGCTCAATCCTCTCCCGATAGACGCGCGAGACGGGCTTTGGCGAAGGCAAACCTGTCTGGACCCGGGCTTGTGGCGGCGATCGCCTCCAGGGTCTCAGAGCTCCACATGGACGAGCAGCGGGGTTTCATCAGTAAAGTTGTGACGCTGCTGTCATCCTCGATCCTGGGCACCCCGCCACCACCAGCCCCTGCATCGCGGCCTCTTCGGCAGCGCCTGCGCGGTGTGGTGAAAGCACCCCGACAAAGTGCTAGGCTGCTGCGTCTACGCTCCAACCTATCCTCCTCGAGACGCTCGCAGGCGGGATCAGCGTCAAGCTTGGCTTCATTAAGCGTGTGCAGGACTTCAACAATGACACCCTGCTAGAGTACCTGAACTTCTTCCGCAGCCCAATGCCGCCGGAAAACGTGGCCAAGCTGGCGGAGATTGCTGGTCTGTCCTCGCCTGCCCAGCTGCGTCTGCCGGACAACGAGCTACAAGTGATCCTCGAGGAGCTCTCGGCCAGGGCTCCGTAGAGCTTGCGCCTGCCTTGATTGCTGCAGTACCTCCTGTTTTCCATGATTAGCTATCCATCAAATCCATGTCACCCTAGTTTTGTGCGCTGTCTAGTAGCATGCCTATCTGCTAAGACTGCCGGTTGCCTATCTTCTAAGGCTCAATTTGTTTTCATGCTTGCTTTCATGTGGGATTATTTGTGCACCAATGAGTGAGAACCTTTCAATTATGAATTGGAATGTGCGTGGGCTTAATGATCGAGCAAGACGAGCGGTTGTTCGAGCACTGCTTGATCGCGTATCTTGTTCGATCATATGCATTCAGGAATCAAAGCTTTCTAGCTTCTCAGATTCAGACCGAACAGAGATCGTTGGGCCCCACTTCGACCAAAGCGTGTCCCTCAATGCTGCCGGCACCCGTGGAGGTATCCTACTGTGCTGGCGCTCGGATTGTTTCCGCGCCACCACCGATTTCAGTATCACGATCAGCTTTGCGCCCACAGGAGGGGGCCAACCTTGGAGCTTGACGACGGTTTACAGCCCCCATGATGATCAGAGGAAGCTGGCGTTCTTGGCCGAGCTGGCGACCATCCACAACGGCATGAGCGGACCCTGGGTCCTGATTGGTGATTTCAACTTGATAACCGACCCCCAGGACAAGAACAATAGCAGATTATCTCGTACATGGATGAGTCGATTCAGGCGCACATTGAATAGATCAAGTTTGCATGAAATTCCTTTAATTGGACGCCGTTTCACATGGAGCAATGAGCAGACTCCACCCACGCTGGTCCGGCTCGATAGGGCATTTTGCAATGTGGAATGGGAGCTCCTATTCCCTGGGGCGAAGCTGCTGCCGCAATCCTCTGCCATCTCCGACCATTGTCCCCTTATCCTTGTAAATGACATGATCACAAAAACCAACAGAAGGTTCAGATATGAAGCATACTGGCAACACATTGAGGGTTTCCACGAGGTGGTAAACCAATCTTGGGCTGCTTCTATAGGGAACGTGTGCCCAATCACTAGGCTAAATATGAAGCTCCATAGGCTAAGCAAGGCCTTACGAGCTTGGAGCAAAACAATCGTGGGTGATGTTCAGAGGCAGCTTGGCATAACGAGTGAGCTCATACTCCAATTGGACACACAACAAGATTTCAGACAGCTATCTCACGATGAGAGTGAACTAAGAGCCAAGCTAAAGTCCAGATTTTTGGGACTTGCTGTGTTATTAAAGATCAAGCTTAGGCAGCGAAGCCGGGTGCTTTGGCTAAAAGTGGGTGATGCCAACACGAAGTTTTTTCAGCGCAAGGCTAATGCACGTCACAAGCGCAACACAATTCATGTGCTACATGGACCGTCAGGCACGGTTACGGACGCGGAGGAGATGGCCTCGGCTGCGCATCAACACTTTCAGAGCATCCTGGGCGAGGGTCAACCGAGAACAAGAGCACTGAACTGGGACGCGCTAGAGCTTGAACACATGGATCTTTCCGACCTTGAGAGAGATTTCTCCCTGGAGGAAATAAAACGGGCGATTGACGACATGCCAGAGGACAAGGCTCCCGGGCCCGACGGCTTCTCAGGAGGGTTCTTTAAACACTGTTGGGAGACGATTAAGGAGGACTTGCTGCAGGCTATGAACCAGCTGCACCACATGGATAGTAGGGGACTCAACAAAATTAACAAGGCCATCATCGTACTGATTCCCAAGAAACAGGGGGTGGACACACTTCAGGATTTCCGCCCGATTTCATTGTTGCACAGTTTGATAAAAATCTTTTCTAAGATCCTTGCACGGCGCCTCGCTCCTAAACTGGGAGGATTAGTGGACCAATGCCAGAGTGCCTTCATTAAAAAACGCAGTATACAGGAGAACTTCCTGTATGTACAGAGCACGATCCGTTTTCTGCATAAGACCAAGAAGCCGTCAATCCTGCTAAAACTCGACATTGCCAAGGCGTTTGACTCGCTCTCCTGGGCGTACTTGATAGAGATGATGTAGTCCAGGGGCTTTGGCGCACGATGGTGCGAGTGGATCGCGATGATTCTGAGGACTTCGACCTCGAGAGTGCTCATCAACGGACATCAGTCAGAGAGCGTGACTCATCGAAACGGCTTGCGGCAAGGCGATCCGTTATCACCATTTCTCTTCATCTTGGCTATGGACCCACTGCAAAGACTCTTGTCCATCGCAATGGAGCGCGACATGCTCTCGAAACTGCCGGGGCGAAGGCGCTTGATGCGCTGTTCGTTCTACGCCGATGATGTCGCTCTATTCATGAACCCCACGGAGAGAGACGCTTCAATGATCAACTTGCTACTGCAATGCTTTGCGACGGCAACGGGTCTTCACACAAACAAGAACAAAAGCGCAGCCCTGCCTATACGATGCGGAGCGATTCAGCTGGAACGAGTCCTGGCGCATCTTGGAATCCCGATTAAAAGCTTCCCCATCACATACCTCGGAATGCCGTTATCGCTACGGAATCTAACCAAAGTTGATCTTGATCCCCTGCTTCTGAAATTTGGCAGCAAAACAACGATGTGGAAGGGCAGACTAATGGCAAAGAGCGACCGGTTGGTGCTTCTGAAATCGGGATTGACCGTGCTGGCCATCTATATGATGACAGTCCACAAACTACCGGCCTGGGTCTGGAAGCATATGCTACAGATATGTCGCGCCTGGCTTTGGAGTGGTGAGACTGAATGCACGGGTGGCAAATGTAGGGTGGCTTGGAGCCTTACATGTCGCCCAAAAAATTTTGGTGGCTTAGGAGTGCTGCACCTTCCGCGCTTCGGGACCGCTCTAAGACTGCGATGGCTATGGTCTGCGTGGCACTACCCGGCGCGGCCTTGGGTGAGTTTCAAACTTCCATGCGACGAGAAAGACCGCATGTTATTCGCCATGGCAACTGAGGTTACAGTGGGAGATGGTCAACGGGCCAATTTTTGGCATGATCGTTGGCTGCTTGGACAATGCCTCAAAATCATTGCACCTGCTCTTTTCAAGATCTCAGCAAGAAAAAACAGAACGGTCCATGAGGCGCTGCAGGAAGAAACTTGGCTCTCGGACCTTTCTAGGGGACTGACCGACCAAATGCTACCGGAACTGTTGCGGCTGGCGGCGTTGCTTGATACAGTACAACTGCACGATGGACAAGACGACTCGATCGCCTGGCGTTTCACGGAGTCACATGAGTACACGGCGAGATCGGCCTACCTTCTGCAGTTCGAGGGCTCGGTTCCCACGGAGAATTACAATCTAATTTGGAGGGCGTGGGCGCCTGAGAAATGTCGGTTCTTCATCTGGACTGCGGCGCTTGGGAGGATCCTAACTGCCGATGTCTTGCTGCGCCATGGATGGGAGAACAACTATTTCTGTACACTATGCGAGCGAAACCTGGAAACAATGGCACATTTGTTCTGGGACTGCCCATGGTCCAAACAAGTTTGGGGCAAGATCACACACCTAACCAACATGCCGGCGCTCCAGCCACAATCCTGGAACAATCAGACAAGCATCATCGGATGGATGGCACACTGTCACAACCAAGCCGCTAAGGAGAAGAAGAAAGGAACACTGTCCTTGCTACATCTTGTCCCATGGGAGTTGTGGAAGGAAAGGAACAGGAGGACCTTCCAACAGAAAGCTTTATGCTTAGACTCTTTCGTTACTAGATTAAGAGAGGAGATCACACTCTGGAATCTCGCGGGAGCAGGGATTCCTTTCGATCCTGGCTAAATCTGTAGGCAGTGTGGTGTTCTTTTTTTTCGTGTTTCTCTTTCCTTTCGCTTGTGCCCGCCCGCTCTTGTTTTGGTGCTACTATCTGTAGCCCACCCCCTGTCCATTTGGTAGATTCTACCAACATTCAAAAAAAAAAAACCAGTGGCCATGTGCGGCCATCAAGACGACCCAACTGTGCTCAGCAGCGGCATCTCTTTCTCAGATCGTGGCCGATCGAGCGATTAATTAGATGGGCAGAGAGAAAAGTATTAGCAGTGGTTAGGCCCTGATTAAGCGCATAAAGTATGCCGCCACGTGATGTGCCGGGGGGTTGGACCTGTACTAGCTCTCTGCCGCTGCTAGTAATGAGTACGTGCTACGTAGTACTCCCTCCGTTTCAAATTACTCGTCGTAGAAATGGATGTACATAAAACTAAAATATATCTAGATACATCCATATTTATGACAAAGTAATTCGAAACAGAGGAAGTAGCTTATTATTCACTCTGGCTCGATCAGCCTGCTGCTACGTACGTACACGTACTGGATCTGTGCGTGCCCGGGATGCAAGTGCAAGTGCAGTGCATCGCCATGGCCCTGGCTGTCCATGTGGTGGCTTGGCTCTAGCTAAGGTTAGGTTAGATTTCGTTTTGGGGTGTTTCCATCCGGAGCACGCCGTGCTGGAGCGGGAGGGGGTCCAAGCTCGCTTCGCTTTCATGGCCGTGGCCCGTGGGGCGTGCATCCGGCTGCCGTGCCGCGTCCTTGTCGCCTCCCACGCAACGGCCGGCCGGCCGGATGGACTCACTCGGCCCTTGCATGCGAGAGCCTCCGTCGCTAGCAATCATTTGCCGGGTGCCCTACACATATATGCGATATCCCCGTTTCCACATATATCTGACAAAAAATGATGGGGTGCAGCTTATGTGAGGAGAGCGTGTTTCAGACGGGACGGCTTGTTGTCAGCTACTGCTGCGATCCCCGCCAAAAAACAAAAAGATACCGCTAGTACGAAAATTGGAGAGGTCTACCAGTTACGTCCCACCCCAATCCAACGCGCCTCATCAAACCTTTCTGTACAAACGGTCCAAACAATTTTAGTCTCTCCAACATGGCCGGTTAAACTAAATTAAAGGGACGAACCAATCTATAATTGGATGGTTAGGAGGATAGTGATATCCCAACTCATCAAAGTTCAAATCCTAAACTTAATATTGGTGCTCGCATTTTTTCTGAATTTATTTCAGGATTTCCGACGATGCGCGATTGGCGAGAGAAGATGTTTCCGTCGACTACGAAACGCTTATGGTGACTTCGTCAATCTCAATATGATATGCCGGATACAGCTGGATGTAGGATTTGCTAGTTTTGGATGAGATATTATGTTTCCCCTGTATCCTCAACACCTGATTGCATAACCAGAAAGTTTCGGGAGTTTATAAGTGGGAATTCAAGTAGCTCCTAGGATATCTTTCCGACAGATGCATGATATGAGATTGAGATTCGACATCTAGTGGTCCGCCTATCCACGGTTGGTCTTACAGTGGTCTCGTTGTGTTTTAAAGAGTCCTTGGCTATGCTGACTCGGGGACGCTTCGTATGTCATGTGCACTGCCTTGTATATGATGGTGTTGTACGATCGAGCCCGTGTGGGCCCCACCACGAAAACTTCGGATGAAATCTCTATCATATGTTTGTTCCGGCTTTTTCTGCAAGCCAATCCTCTGTTTTTGTTTTGAGTTGTGGTATTCAAGTTGCTTCAATGTCAAGTGTTGATTCCATACCTTTCCTAAGTGGTGTTCTCACATTTCTATGTGAATACCAATCTTTCGTGATAATCGAGATTGTCATGTCAATCCTTTTCAACCGGCGTGTTTCTCTTCAAGATGATCCTATCATTTTTCCAACATTCACAAGATCACCTCTCGGTTTTTCCCAATGTTGTTCGTTTCATCTGTTCCCAAGTTCCTTTTGTTTTCCCGCCCACCCAACCCTTTTTCTTCAAGCACTCGGAGGTCTTAATCAAGTATCATTTTATTGATGTGAAGTATCTTTATCCTTTTCAATCAATGTTCTTACCCGGTGGTTCTCGTGAAGATGCTCTACAAGTTCATCATTCTTCGTTCTCTTTCTTCTCCAGTGGATTAAATTCAAACTTTGTCGATCATATCATGTCCTCGTTTCAAATGTTTTGCCATGCCGGTGCACCTTTATATCATTCACCTCTCACTATTCATTTGTTCTTGAGTGCTGAAGATATCTCAGAAGATTCGTGTTTTCACTACTAATCCGTTCAAGCTCTTTCCAGGATGTTATCTCATACAAGTTATTTAACTCAACCGGTGCAATCTTCCTTTTCAAGCAATCATTTCAACGGTGTTTCTCTTGAGTGGGCCCTAACCCACAGGTCTTTTCCCAGGATCTTACCTGACTCTTCTTATTTTCCCGGAGCTTCTCAAATTCTTCTCAAAGTTGACGTAAGAATGAATTATCATCAGTCAAATGTCTTTCACCAAGATCTTTCAAATTCTTTCATCGTTGGTTCAACCTTTCTAATTTTCATCCCGGAGTGTCTCAACAACTCATGGTGGTGTTTCTTATCGTCATTCTCAATATTTGAAGGCCGAAGAAGAGTTTTTCCTCCAAATCTTACCCGTTCTCTCAAGACTCGTGGTTCAAGCTTGATGTCATCCTCTCATAATTGTTTTGATTATGAGAATTATTTTCACCCATCCGGAGGAATTCAGGAGTCTTTTCAGTTTGATTCTCCGAAGGCCATCATTTCGGGTTTATTCATTCTCAGCTTTCAGCTATCGTTCTCCAGATCTTACCGGTGCTCGACCAAATATCCTCTAATCAGTTCATGATCTCTTCGTTTACTTGTATCAAAATCCCCTAAAGTATCTCCATTCGTCTTCCAATTCTTCCCGGTGAATTATGCTTTTGCTACGTTCTTTTTCAATTCTTGCGGTGGTTCATTCAAGAGTTCCCTTCCTTGGTTATCATATCAATTCATACGTTCTTTACAATCCTACCGGTGGTCCATTAAGTTTGCACTATATCTCTCATAATCTTTTTCAACGGGAATAAGTAGTATGCCAAATCCATTGCTTGTCATCAATTTAATTTGATGAAGGATCAGCATACAATAAATCATATTCTTATTTCCTCGAGGTGATTCAATTATTTTCTTCCGGAGATTGTTCATTTTCGGAGTTCCAAGCTCTGTCAATTATCTCATCGCGAAGCTCCATCTAAATCATTGCAAGGCTTCAACTTGTTCTTTCAACTTTTTTTTCCATCATCCTTCTATTACCGGAGTTCTACATGGAGGCTCAACATGGTGGCTCATCAAGGATCCCTTTCATTTTTCATTCGTTCTTCAAGATTTCTCTCGAAGTTATGATCCGCCAAGCTATACTCTCAAATAAACATGGTGCTCAACACATGTTTTGTTTTAAGGAGTTCAAGCATTCTTCATCTGGCATTCCATAATGCAATTCATTCTACCTTATCTTTGAGATGGCGTTATGTCATCCTTGACAGTTTCCTTCATGTTTCATGGGTGATAATTTATCAGGAATGAGATATTTAAACCCATCAATTTCTTTGAGCATGAGCTCTTCTCAATCCATCAATCTCTTCATTGGAGTTATATTGGGTTATATTTCTCCTAAAGCCTTCCCTAAGGATTGTTGCTATTTATGGTGCTTATAAATGACCCAATTTCTTCATTTATCCTACCGATGAGATAAGTTTCTCGTCTCCTTGTTCATACCAATCCAATCTATTGTTTTTTTCCATTAGTGGCAGAATTTCACCTCAAGATTTCGAGATGTTTTCCATCAGCCCACTACAAGCTTACTCTTTTCGTTGTTGATAATCCAACAACTCCATTCCAGCATTTGATGTAAGCGTGCTCTCTCAAGATCTTGTTTCCCTCCATTCATTCCATTCCATTCTTTCATTTCTTCCGGAGGCATAGTGATGTTGCTCCATTCTCTCATGATCATCTCGAGTTGTGAGGATCATGTTCTTTTCATGCTTATCCATTTACCCGGAGTGTTGCGCCCTCTGCTCAAGTTCTTTTCATCTTATCAAGTCTTGCATCTCTTTTCAACTGGAGTGTTGTTTGAATCTGTTCGTCCTTGTTCCTCTTTTCTGACGGAGACTATCAACTTCGTTCATCTCTGTTGTAATCTTTTCTCGAAATTGTTTAACATCTCAAGGTTCTTTGGTTTCACTCATTGGTCAAAGAAGCAACTTAGTTTTACCTGTTCTCTTCCTCTTCCGTTTTCCCTTCGGTGCCATTCTAGTTCTCGGGACGAGATCCTCTTGTAGTGGTGGAGTGTTGTGACACCCCAAGACCGGAGCTTCAGGTGCCTTCCATGATTTCCGGGTTTCGTCATGTGATTTTTTTGGTTCGTTGCGTTCATCTTTGCATCATGTGCATTGCATCATGTCATCATGCAACCCGTTTTAAAAAAATCAACCAAATAAACCGTATGGATCTTTGATCCATTTAAATCGAGGGAATTCACATGGTGAGTTCTCTTTATAACATACCCTCCCGATATTTAGGGAGCTATATTAAACCATTCCATTGGCTTGGAATCACCCACAAACACATATGCACCGTTCTTCAAATTTCCTTTTATCCTTCTCAACTTCCCCTTCTTCCTTTGGGGTCTTTTAGTAAAATTGAGTGGCAATTTTACTTTACCCATAAATGTTCCAAATCTGCCCATAAATCACATATATTGTGTAGGGTCACCTCCTATAATTACAACCCATTCGGAGTTCATTTGAATGGGTTTCGAAATTCGAACTTGCCGAGTTAAATCCAACGCGTGTGGATTTTACTTCCTCCAAAAATCATCAGGCCATTTTTGTCAAATTCCTCATATTTTTTATGAGTCCGAAAAAATTGACCTCCTGCCCAAATTCTTTCCCTAACACCTCTCTTTCTTTTATTCTCTCTAATTCTTTTTTTGCTAAAAAACTCAAGTGGGAGAAGAGGAAGCCCAGCGAGGCCGGCCCATTCTTTTCCTCTCAGCCCACCAGGCCGGCCCTCCTCCTCCTGTAACCTAGCACCAGGAGACCCCTATCCCCTCATCCTCTCCCCTCGCGCCGCCAGAGGCCAGACCCAATGCCCCATCTCCCTCGCTCTTCTCTCCCTTGATCCCCTCCATCTTCCTGTCGCCGCCTCGCTTCACCAGGGAGAGGAGCTCCCCAACGCATCATCCCCTTCTCCGGCCTCCCAGTTGTCGCTTCCCTGCTTCCTCCAGGCGCCGCTCGCAGCTACCACCATGGAGCCGAGCTCGGAGCTCCGCTGCTTCCTCGGCTCTGCACTGTCCTCCACTACCTCCCCGCCACGGTCCCTCACAGGCTCCTCCTCGTCGCCTTTGCCTCGTCGCTGGACCCTGCTCCGGCGCCGCGCCGCTGCGGCCAGGAGCTGCTGCACCCTCTCGACGCGCCCATGGCCCTGCTCCACCTCACTGCCTTGCCTCATCGTTGGCCCCTGCTCCACCTCGTCGCCTCGCATCCGGAGAACCAGGCCATGGCCGCACCATGGCCGCCTCCCTCCTTTGCACCTGGCCTCGGCTGGAGTCGCCCCTGTCAGCAAGCAGCACGACCACGAGGCTGCCCTCTCCTTCCCCTACACAGGAGCTCGCACCTACCACCATCGCTTCCTTGTTGTTGGCATCCTGAGGCCCCTTGTGCTGTTTTGTGTTGGACGTCAAGGCCACCAAGTTCGACTATGGGGATTCGCCAAATACCATTCGGTTGCACCAAGTTCGACTACATGGACCGCCAAGTTCCTCCACCAATGACTCGAACGGCTACAAAACGTGAACCACTATCGTCGACCCCGCAAAGACCCCGTGGACGTCAAGTTCCGTGTCGTTGACCCCGAACCTCTACAAAAACGTGTACGACTACTTCCGTGGCTGAAGACCCGTGTACAACTACCGTCGCCCCCGGAAACCTTGGATTCATCAAGTACCTCTCCGAAAACGAACGGAACCACTACTTCCCTCAAAGACCCGTGAACGACTACCACCGCCTCCGAAATCCTCGGATGCATCAAGTACCTCTTTAAAAACGAACGTGTACCACTACCGTCGAAGACCGATAGAACCACTACTTTGACTACCGTCACGGAACGACTTCTTCCTCTACTTCCCTCGTTGAACCCGAACCATCCCGAATGCATGCTTCGAAGGTATAACCGCCGAGAACGACCGCCCGTGCACGAATGCATATGTTGTATGAAATGCTCGCGTTTGCACCGTGCCCCTTGCATGTTCCCCATTGCCTTGCCGTCGACATGTGGGAACCCGGTATCCGGGAGCACCCCATCTTCTTGCATGACACACTCACACCCACTTCCTTTTGCACCGGTATCTCCGTGAGCTATCGGAACCGGAATGTTGCCGTGGCACCATTTTCGTTGTCATTGTCGTGGCACCCCTTTCATTTCCGCCATGATGACAAATGCTTCATTTCATGCTCTTGTCAACTTTTCCAAATTTCATAGACTTGAACATGGCATCCACATCATGTTAACAACATCAAGAATGGTTTAAATTGTTGTTTGCATTAATTTGCTAAATGCATATGGGGATTTACCGGATTTGTTGTTTGTTATATCCGGCCCCATTTAAATTGTTTAGATAGTATAGTTTTGTTATGCTTCACCTCTTGCCATGTTAACAAACATTTAATATTGTTGGGTACATAAACGAGAGAGAACTAAATAATTGATGTGGTGTTCCGTCAATATGCAACTCGTTGCATATTGAGCTCCACTTAACTTGTAGTTTTGTTTGTGCCCTTTGCCATGCCATGCATATTTAAACCGGACATGCATCATGCTTGGTTGTGCATCATGCCATGTTTATGTGATGGTTGTTTACTCTGTTGCTTGCTTCTTTCCGGGTTGCTTCCCTCGTTAGCTTCGGTTCCGTTCCGAAGTTGTGAGGATCTGTTCAACTCCGTCCGTGTGTCTTCTTCATGGACTCGTTCTTCTTCCTTGCGGGTTCTCAGGCAAGATGACCATACCCTCGAAATCACTTCTATCTTTGCTTGCTAGTTTCTCACTCTTTTGCTATGCCGCAATACCTACCACTTGCTATATCATGCCTTCCATATTGCCATGTCAAGCCTCTAACCTACCTTGTCCTAGCAAGCCGTTGTTTGGCTATGTTACCACTTTGCTCAGCCCCTCTTATAGCGTTGCTAGTTGCAGGTGAAGATGAAGTTTGTTCCATGTTGGAACATGGATATCGTTTGGGATATCATTATTATTATATCTTGTTTACATTAATGCATCTATACACTTGGTAAAGGGTGGAAGGCTCGGCCTTATGCCTAGTCTTTTGTTCCACTCTTGCCGCCCTAGTTTCCGTCATACCGGTGTTATGTTCCTTGATTTTGCATTCCTTACGCGGTTGGGTTATAATGGGAACCCCTTGACGGTTTGCCTTGAATAAAACTCCTCCAGCAAGGCCCAACCTTGGTTTTACCACTTGCCACCTAAGCCTTTTTCCCTTGTGTTCTGCAGATTCAAGGGTCATCTTTATTTTAAACCCTCGGGCCAGTGCTCCTCTGAGTGTTGGTCCAACCTGCCAGCAGCCGGTGACCACCAGGGGCAACTCTGGGTTGGCCTACCGAAATCTTGGACAATCCGGTGTGCCCTGAGAACGAGATATGTGCAGCTCCTATCGGGATTTGTCGGCACATTCGGGCGGCTTTGCTGGTCTTGTTTTACCATTGTCGAAATGTCTTGTAACCGGGATTCCGAGTCTGATCGGGTCTTCCTGGGAGAAGGAATATCCTTCGTTGACCGTGAGAGCTTGTGATGGGCTAAGTTGGGACACCCATGCAGGGTTTTGAACTTTCGAAAGCCATGCCCGCGGTTATGGGCAGATGGGAATTTGTTAATATCCGGTTGTAGAGAACTTGACACTTAACTGAATTGAAAGGCATCAACCGCGTTTGTAGCCGTGATGGTCCCTTTCCGGCGAAGTCCGAGAAGTGAACACGGTTTCATGTTATGCTTGAACGTAAGTAGTTTTAGGATCACTTCTTGATAATTTTAGCCTCTCGACCATGTTTTGCTTCTCTTCTCGCTCTCATTTGCGTAAGTTAGCCACCATATATGCTAGTGCTTGCTGCAGCTCCACCTCACTACCTTTTCCTACCCATAAGCTTAAATAGTCTTGATCGCGAGGGTGTGAGATTGCTGAGTCCCCGTGACTCGCAGATTACTTCTAACAGTTGCAGGTGCCGATGATAATCGTGCAGGTGATGCAACCGAGCTCAAGGAGGAGCTCGATGAAGATCGTGTTCGTTGTGTTGTTTCGTTTCTAGTTGATCAGTAGTGGAGCCCAGTCGGGGCGATCGGGGATCTAGCATTTGGGGTAGTCTTTCTTTATTTGTTTCCGTAGTCAGACCTTGATTGTATTCTGGATGATGTAATGCTATATTTATGTATTGTGTGAAGTGGCGATTGTAAGCCGAGTCTTTATCGCTTTCTTATTCAGTACATGGGATGTGTAAAGATTACCCCTCTTGCGACATGCCTACTATGTGGTTATGCCTCTAAGTTGTGCTCCGACACGTGGGAGATATAGCCGCATCGTGGGTGTTACAATATAGCCCACATGAATCATGGGAATAACGATACGAGGCCTTTGACGAGTAAAGGAGAAATGCAATATTTGGCGGTGCTGGTAGGAGGGTGGTGATGGTGCTGTGGAATAAGGTGGCAGGAGTTCCTTCCCCTTCTCGGTTTGGCCATGTATGGCTGAGCCGGCAAGCTTCTGTCTTTCTGAGCTTCCGAATCCGTTGATCTGGTGGTATCTGGTTCTCCATGGCGGCCCTCGCGATGGAGGCGTTGGCCAGCGGTGTGGAGTTTTGGTCCCTCGATTCCATCTTCGTCGCAGAAAGGTGGTTCTTGGCCTTGCTGTGGGGATGTTGGGAGTGGTGTGGCGTGCTGCTGGTGGTTGCCACCGGTGGTTTTTGCCGCATGTACAGGAGATTCCTGTGGATTTCATCAGAGTTACGCTTTCGTTAGTGTGATCAACCGATGATCGGCCTTCCTCTCTACCCGTCGTGCTGGTCCTTTGGGGCCGAGGTTGAAGACTTCCCGTCCATGTTCATTTTGGCTGCAAATAACCAAGGTCACGCCGGCTCTAGAGGGAGCGACGACAGCGGTAGCGGCGGCGCTCCGACAGCCGGGGTGATTGGAGGGGTGGGTTGATTCCCCGAGGACAATGTATAATTTCTTTGTTTGGGGAGCGGTAGCGGCGGCGCTTCGACAGCCGGCGGTGATTGGACGGGTGGGTTGATTCCCCGAGGACAATGTATAATTTCTTTGTTTGGGGTGATTTGTACCACTGTTCGGATTAAGTATAGCTTTGTGGGCCTTCCCGAAAAAAACTAAATTAGAGGGTTGAACCAACCTGTGTTTGGATGGTTCGAAAGACAGTGGTATCCTCAGCTTTCAGAGTTCAAGTCCTAGACTTGACATTGATGCTCGCATTATTTCTGGATTTATTTGAGGCTTCCGGCGATGTTCATCCAATGGGAGCAGACGTTCCCGTCAACTGCAGGGCACCTTTGGTGACTTCGTAAAATCTCAAGATGCTATGCTGGCTTGGTCTCTCGGAGGTGCTCATATGGGTAGGATGTGTGTGTATGCTTGTGCATGTGAGTGACTTCGATTGTACCGTGTCTAAATCAGAGGGAGGGAGACTGGCCCCATGCCGCCTCGCCCTGGCAACTCGGGGGCGGCTAAACTAATCAAGCACCGCCTCCCCCTATACATCCCTCCACCGCACCGTTGGTGGAGGACGCCGACGACAAAGGCCGCGTGGCTGACTGTGGCGGCGGGTCATTCTACGCGACACTCCGGTGGCCTCTTCTGCTCTACATGTTTCCCCTCCCCCTCCTTGTGCCGTCCTCATTGGTGTCCATGGATCTCGCCCTCCGGCGATGGGGCGATGGCGGTCTCTGTCATGGATACGTGGCTAGTGCGGTCGCAGGCCGTTCCCAATGAGACGATGTCGCCCGGCTCTATCTACTATGGTAGCGTTGTTGCTAATGCCAACGATAGGATGGTGTCCCAAGGCCCTGGTTAATGTGGGCAGGCGGGCAGCAGCACTTTGGTTCTTTGCCACTAATCAGATCTTCCTCTCTTGCTCCAAATCTAACCATGTCGGCCTCTAGCCCGATGAGCATTGACAGGGCTCTCTCCAGTGAGGTGACAGTATGCGATGGTGTGCTTCATCATTGTTGTTAGTCTGTGTTGCCATTCCAGACTATGGCGGCGTCCTCGATGTGGATTATGGTTGCCATCAAAAGCTCTTCATGAGCGTTCCTCCCTACAGATCTAGTGGGTGCCTTAGCCAAATGCAATATATTGACAACGGGTTGACGCAAAGGCTTTGGTTGTGCAACAATGGTGGACTATTTTTTAGCCCATCACATGTTGCTGCTAGGCGCGGAAAAGTGCTGGCGACAACACATGATTGACTTTTATTTGGTGGTGCTATTTGAGTACCCAGTATCGAGCTCGGGGGTGAAAACCTTGGTCAAACGCAAGTTGGTTATACCTGGTGATGGCGATATTTTTGCACCGCTACCTTGTTGAAGGCATTGCTTGGATTTGCTCAGGCTAGTTCTTTACTGTGAAACCTAGAATCTGGCGTCTGTTGGTTGGATCCAGTGACAGAGATATTTGAACGCCAATCCTTCCTAAAGGCATTGCTTTTGAATAATCTCATTGTCCTTGTGGTGTCAAAAGATGGCCGATGTGGATATGGTCCTTTTGTAGTTTGTCGATAGCATATTTGATCACTCCAGTTTTTTTCTTTTTCTTCCTGGCTTAGGCATAACTTTGGTTTTATATGACTTCGCTATTTGTTGAGGGGTTTTTTTGTTTGTGTGTGTGCTCATTATGTTTTTATCCACTTGATGCTTCATTTTGAGTCAATAAAATCGACCCGTCAAAAAAAATCGGAGGGGAGTCCGGACGTTAGCTATATCAAACTCCAACGGCTTGGATCCATCCAAAACTCTGCTCAACGTATGTGCTTTTTCACAATCCTTTCCACTTTTGTCGAGCCTAGGCCCATCCTCTTTGCCCCGAACCTCGTCGCCACACTGGAGGTCCTCTTGTGAGGGAAACTCCGGTGTGGGTTGTACTGTGATACATCCCCCGAGCAAGATTTGAGTGGCTGTTGGATACAGCTCCTACGGGGGCCGGGGCGATACGACAAACGATGCAGTCCCCGAACCTATCTCATAGAAGGATCTCTTCGACTCCACTCAAGCCGTAACACGACGCGGTCAATACAAGATGCTTTGTAGTACCATGTAGCATGGATAGAAAGTTTGATTTGATAGGGCACTAAGGTGTATTTATAACACCATCACATCAATTCTTTATATGACAAGCCAGAGGGTAGTAAAAAAGCTTCTATTTCTTTGTTTGATAATTTGTTCGTGAAACAAATCTAATGTGATGAATGTAAAAGACAAGAGAAAAATTGGCCCTGCGTTGCGCTGCTGCCCAACTGGCTTCTCATGCTCTGGTTTCTGCCATCGGCCTCCAAGCCTCGTGCCCCTCCTTCATGCTAGTTGGAGAATGAGGGGTATGTTTGTGGCTCTTGAGCCGCCATAGTTGGGCTGCTGTTCTTCGGCTTCTTGAAGTGCTCGGAGGAGACTTTTGTACATTCTTGTTCATCTTTTGGGAGGTCGGCCTCTGCCTGCTCTAGGTGGGCGACCTCCGCTGCGTGTGTGTTCTTGGTGTCGCTGGAAACGGTGAGGGCCCCGTTTGGTCAGGCATTCTGGGTCTCATGTAGGCATAGCATGCTATAGCCATAAATTAGATGAATGTCGGCCTTCCCAGGAGGGTGTGATACCCCCTTGAACGGGAGCGCCTCGAAACATGGCCTTTTTTGGCCCAAAATTTGTTCTCCTGGCTGAATATGACCTCTAGTGTGATTTGGCCAGGTGGTTTGGCCTTCTTCCCTGGGATGATGCCATGGAAGTGTCTTGGCGAAGGTTGTAGACCTGTTATGGGGAGGTCTATTTTCGGCAGTATTGCAGCATACGTGCTGTTGAGGCAGGATCCTCCATCCATGAGTACTTTGGACAACTGGTAGCCGCGATGATGGGGTCAACGACGAGCGTGTTCCTTCCTGGGTTGGGTATATAGTCCGGGTGGTCGTTGAGCCCGAAGGAGATCATATGATTCGACCCGTCCAGTAGCTGGGGTGCTTCGGGAGCGAGTGCGTAGACCTCCCGAAACGTTTGCTTCTGGGCCCTTTTTGACTTCGAGCTTCGGAAAATCATGTTCACCGTGTGCATGTCGGTTCTTTCCTTTTGTCCTCCTCTTTGAATCCTTTTGGAGGTCGTGTGTGCTGCGACCATCCTTGGTTTCCGAGCCTTCCCTGTCCCTTGTGTTCTTCTCTTGGGTGAGTTGCTCATTGAGGTGTCACTCGTGTGTTGAGTGTAGTGCTTTGTAGGCACCATGAATTTGATATCTGCGGGGCCCGCTCATGATCGTCTCGTATGTGGGGACACAAAGCTTGTCCCGTGTTCATGCTTGGTTCTTTTGCTGCCTGGCCGGTTGGCCTCTTGTCCAGTTGTGCTGCCAGTGGCCACTCCTTATGAAGTAAATATGCCCTAGAGGAAATAATAAAGTGATTATTTATTTCCTTATATCATGATAAATTTTTATTATTCATGCTAGAATTGTATTAACCGGAAACATGATACATGTGTGAATACATAGACAAACAGAGTGTCACTAGCATGCCTCTACTTGACTAGCTCATTGATCAAAGATGGTTATGTTTCCTAGCCATAGACATGAGTTGTCATTTGATTAACGGGATCACATCATTAGGATAATGATGTGATTGACTTGACCCATTCCGTTAGATTAGCACTTGATCGTTTAGGATAATGATGTGAGGCGGATTGGTGATGGTCACTATCCTTGTCATCTGTGGTGAAACCAATTGTGTTGGTGTCCTCGTGGGTATCTGGGTCAGTGATGAGGTAGTCATCTGACGCCTGGTTAAGACGACAGCTATCGCAGACCATTGCAACCAGCTAGGTAACTGGTGCGGTTTTCACTTCGTAGACGGCATGGAGACCAATCACGGGTCCTGCTGGGCTCGGCGATGCCTCATACTGGCCAGGCCGAACGCAGGTGCCGCGGGGATCCTTGGGAGGCCCCTGGGTGATGAGGCTGGCGGGGAGGTGGACGTCAACCCAGCCCGCCCTGTCGGCGGTAAACGTCAGGGAGCCGAAGGTCACGCTTTCTCCCGGCGGTATGCCGCCAGGAGTAGAAGAAGATTCGATCCATGATTTGTCTCTAGCCGGCGCTGCCCGTCCCTAACTCTCCAATTGACGGAGAAAATTCCCATCAGATCCCTTGGTAGGGGTCCAAGGGAAGCTGGAAGTCATGGTTCGGAGGTCACACGAGGGGTTTATCCAAGTTCGGGCCTTCGTAGAGTAATACCCTATGTCATGTTGGTTTTGGTGATTCATGTTGGAGGGATACCTTGTGCGAGGGGTTACAATGGTGTATGAGATTGCTACCGAGAGTTCTCGTATCTGAGGATAGATGAGCAATGGGCAACCTAGACCTCCCTTCATATAGACAAGAGTGGCCTAGGATTTACATGTCAGATGTGATCTGGGGCGCTACTGCCCTCTAGTCTTGGGTGTTAATAAGGTCGCCTTGCCTCCTAGGGTTCGCAACATGTCATGTGCCCGTTTATCCCCCTTGTGGTTGACGAGGTCGGGATCCTAGGTGTTAGCTACCCACGGTACAGGACCCCGTCAGTGCAGGTACCGCTAACATTGTCAATGTGGTGCCTCCTACTGGTCCGATAAACCTTGGTTCTTAACTAAGGGAAATACTTTCAGTTGTTATGCTACATCACCCTTCCTCTTCGAGGAAATCCAACAACACCATGGTTAGTAGAACTGATGTGGAGGAGGACGTAGGCACTGTACTGGCCACACCGCATTGTGCGACACGCTAGGGTTCCGCAGTCGCACGAAGTCCACGCCCTTGAACACCTCCATGGCTCCCCGCCGATTCTCCTATGCTTTCTTGATATCTTGGTGATCGGCGACACCTACAGCAGGGATAGCACATGTGAAGGAAATATGCCCTAGAGGCAATATTAAAGTTATTATTTATTTCCTTATATCATGATAAATGTTTATTATTCATGCTAGAATTGTATTAACCGGAAACATGATACATATGTGAATACATAGACAAACAGAGTGTCACTAGTATGCCTCTACTTGACTAGCTCGTTGATCAAAGATGGTTATGTTTCCTAGCCATAGACATGAGTTGTCATTTGATTAACGGGATCACATCATTAGGAGAATGATGTGATTGACTTGACCCATTCCGTTAGCTTAGCACTTGATCGTTTAGTATGTTGCTATTGCTTTCTTCATGACTTATACATGTTCCTATGACTATGAGATTATGCAACTCCCGTTTACCGGAGGAACACTTTGTGTGCTACCAAATGTCATAACGTATCTGGGTGATTATAAAGGTGCTCTACAGGTGTCTCCGAAGGTACTTGTTGAGTTGCCGTATTTCGAGATTAGGATTTGTCACTCTGATTATCGGAGAGGTATCTCTAGGCCCACTCGGCAATGCACATCACTATAAGCCTTGCAAGCATTGTAATTAATGAGTTAGTTGCAGGATGATGTATTACGGAATGAGTAAAGAGACTTGCCAGTAACGAGATTGAACTAGGTATTGAGATACCGAGGATCGAATCTTGGGCAAGTAACATACTGATGACAAAGGGAACAACGTATGTTGTTATGCGGTTCCGATAAAGATCTTTGTAGAATATGTGGGAGCCAATATGAGTATCCAGGTTCCTCTATTGGTTATTGACCGGAGACGTGTCTCGGTCATGTCTCAATAGTTCTCGAACCCGTAGGGTCTGCACGCTTAAAGTTCGGTGACGATTGGTATTTCGAGTTTTGTGTTTTGATGTATCGAAGGTAGTTCGGAGTCCCGGATGTGATCACGGACATGACAAGGAGTATCGAAATGGTCGAGACATAAAGATCGATATATTGGACGACTATGTTCAGACACCGGAAAGGTTTGGAACATATATCGGAGTACCGGGGGTTACCGGACCCCCCCCCCCCGGGGGGGGGGGCTTAATGAGCCTACATGGGCCTTAGTGGAAATAGAGGGAAGCAAGGGGAGTGTGGGCCCCCCCCCCAAGGCCCAAACCGAATTGGTTTAAGGCAAGGGGGCCCGACCCCCTCTTTCCTTCTCCTCCTCTCCCTTTCCTTCCCCCTCTCCTACTCCTAATAGGAAAACGAGGACTCCTACTCCTACTGCGAGTAGGAGTCCCCCCTTGGCGCGCCCTCCTTGGCCGGTCGCCTCCTCCTCCTTGCTCCTTTATATACGGGGGCAGGGGGCACCCCATAGACACAACAATTGATCATTGATCTCTTAGCCGTGTACGGTGCCCCCCTCCACCATAATCCACCTCGATCATATCATAGCAGGTGCTTAGGTGAAGCCCTGTGTCGGTAGCATCACCATCACCGTCATCATGCCGTCGTGTTGATGAAACTCTCCTGTGAAGCTTTGCTGGATCGGAGCTCGCGGGACGTCATCGAGTTGAACCGCCTCTACGCCGTACGCTCCACCGGTCAGAACTTGGTCAATAATGAAGGGACCTTCCCATTTGGGCTTGATCTTGGTCTTTTTCTTCTCCGGCAGGCGTAGAACTAGCTCGCCAACGTTATAAGTTTTGGCCCGTATTTCTCTACTTTGGTATCTGCGAGCCTATTGCTGATAGAATGCGGAACGGGCTTTTGCCACGTCGCGCTCCTCCTCCAGGGTGTCCAGACTATCCTGTCGATCGAGCTCGGCTTCTCTTTCTTCGTACATGCGCACTCGAGGTGAGTCATGAATTATGTCGCAGGGCAGAACCGCCTCTGCGCCGTACACCATAAAGAAGGGTGTGTATCCGGTAGTATGATTCGGCGTGGTCCGCAGCCCCCAGAGTACGCAGTCGAGCTCCTCTACCCAGTGCGTGTTAGACTGCTTTAAGGACCGCACTAATCTGGGTTTGATACCGCTCATGATAAGACCATTTGCTCGCTCAGCTTGGCCGTTAGTTTGTGGGTGATAGATAGAGGCATAATCGAGCTTAATGCCCATGTTGCTGCACCAGAATTTTACCTCGTCGGCCGTGAAGTTCATGCCATTGTCAGTGATGATGCTGTGGGGGACGCCATAACGGTGTACAACCCCGGATATGAAGTCTATCACCGGTCTGGATTCGGCCGTTTTAACAGGTTTGGCTTCTATCCATTTGGTGAATTTATCCACCATGACCAGTAAGTATTTTTTCTTATGGGTTCCCCCTTTAAGGGGTCCAACCATGTCAAGCCCCCAGACCGCGAAGGGCCAGGTAATGGGGATTGTTTGGAGGGCGGTGGGTGGCATGTGGCTTTGGTTTGCTAAAATCTAGCAACCGACGCAGCGTTGGACCAAGTCATGTGCATCAACCCGGGCCGTCGGCCAATAAAAACCTGTACGGAAGGCCTTGCTTACAAGGGCCCGGGCTGCGGCGTGGTGGCCGCCGAGTCCTGCGTGAATTTCTGCCAAAAGCTTCCGCCCTTCCTCTTCGGAGATGCACCTTTGAAGGACTCCGGTAGTGCTTTTTTTATACAGCTCTCCCTCGTGGACCTTGTAGGCTTTAGATCGCCGCACTATGCAACGTGCCTCATTTTGGTCCTCGGGAAGTTCCTGCCTAGTTAGGTAGGCCAGGAATGGTTCTATCCACGGGACGATGATGGCCATTATTACATGGGCTGAAGGTGTTATTTCGGTGGCAGAGCCTCTGATTATGTCAGAGTGTTCGGTATCGGGCATTTTGGTCGGGTCCGGACTATTGTTACCGGTGTCCCCTTCCCATACCACGGATGGCTTAAACAACCTCTCCAAAAAGATGTTGGGGGGGACCGCATCGCGTTTTGCGCCGATGCGGGCGAGGATATCCGCTGCCTGGTTGTTTTCCCGAGCCACATGGTGAAATTCGAGCCCCTCGAACCGAGCTGACATCTTTAGGACGGCGTTGCGATAGGCCACCATCTTCGGATCCTTGGCATCGAAGTCTCCATTTATTTGGGATATTGCGAGGTTCGAATCCCCACGCACCTCCAGGCGTTGAATGCCCATGGAAACTGCCATCCGAAGACCATGTAAGAGGGCTTCGTATTCGACTGCGTTGTTGGAGTCTGTATACAGTATCTGTAGTACGTATTGAACTGTATCTCCGGTTGGGGACGTCAGGACAACGCTAGCCCCCAGACCAGTCAGCATTTTGGAGCCGTCGAAGTGCATGATCCAATTGGAGTATGCGCCGTACTCTTTAGGGAGTTCGGCTTCCGTCCATTCGGCAACAAAGTCGGCCAATACTTGCGATTTAATGGCTCGCCGGGGTTTGTATGTTATGTCGAATGGGAGGAGCTCAATGGCCCATTTGGCAATCCGGCCCGTGGCGTCGCGGTTGTTTATAATATCATTAAGTGGCACTTCCGAGGCTACTATAATTGAACACTCTTGAAAGTAGTGTCGCAGCTTCTGGGATGCCATGAATACCGCATAGGCTATCTTTTGATAATGTGGGTACCGTGATTTGCATGGGGTGAGGACAGTGGATACATAATATACCGTCTTTTGAAGGGGAAATTTATATCCGTCTGTTTCTCGTTCGACGACGAGCACTGCGCTTACAACCTGATGAGTTGCCGCAATGTACAACAACATTGGTTCACCGATGTTTGGCGCTGCCAGGATTGGGTTGGTTGCCAGTATGGCTTTTATTTCTTCCAATCCGGTTGTGGCAGCGTCCGTCCACTCGAAGTGTTCGGTGCGTCGAAGGAGGCGATAAAGGGGTAATGCCTTTTCTCCTAAGCGGGAGATAAAGCATCTTAGAGCCGCCACACATCCGGTTAATTTCTGGATTTGTTTGAGGTCTGTTGGGATAGCCAACTGTGACAGAGCTCAGATTTTGGCCAGATTTGCTTCAATTCCTCTACTGGAGACAATGAAACCCAGGAGCTTTCCAGCTGGTACACCGAAAACGCATTTTTCCGGATTGAGCTTGATGTCATATGTTCAGAGGTTGTCGAATGTGAGCCTCAAGTCGTCTATTAGAGAGTCGATGTGTTTGGTTTTGACGACCACATAATCTACATATGCCTCTACTATTTTGCCGATCTGTTTCTCCAGACATGTTTGAATCATGCGCTGATATGTTGCGCCGACGTTTTTGAGCCCAAAAGGCATTGTGTTGAAATAGAAGGGGCCGTATGGTGTGATAAATGCCGTTGCGGCTTGGTCGAACTCTGTCATCTTGATTTGGTGGTAGCCGGAGTATGCGTCGAGGAAACACAATGAATCGTGTCTTGTAGTAGCTTCGATAATTTGATCGATGCGGGGGAGGGGAAGGGATCCTTTGGGCAAGCCTTGTTGAGGTTCTTGAAATCGACACATAGGCGTCGGGATTTGTCCTTCTTTGGTACCATCACCAGGTTTGGTAGCTAGTCCGGGTGTTTTATTTCTCTAATGAATCCGGCCTCCAATAACTTGGCTAGTTCCTCTCCCATAGCTTGTCTCTTAGGTTCGGAGAAACGCCGAAGAGTCTGCTTGACCGGCTTGAATCCCTTTAGAATATTAAGGCTGTGCTCGGCCAGCCTGCGTGGGATTCCTGGCATGTCTGAGGGGTGTCAGGCGAATATGTCCCAATTCTCATGCAGGAACTCTCGTAGTGCGGCGTCCACGGCGGGGTTTAACTGTGCCCCGATGGAGGCTGTTTTTGTAGGGTCCATTGGGTGGACTCAGAATTTGATTATTTCATCCGCTGGTTTAAAAGAGGTGGACTTGGATCTCTTGTCAAGTATCACGCCGTCCCTGTCCACTGTGGAGCGTAGCGCAGTTAATTCCTCGGCCGAAAGGGCTTCGGATAATTCCTCGAGGGCCAATGCGGCTGTTTTGTTTTCGGCGCGGAGTGCTGTGTCCGGATCACTAGCGAGAGTGATGATTCTGTTGGGCCTGGGCATTTTGAGCTTCATGTACCCGTAATGGGGTATGGCTTGGAAGATCGTGAACGCCTCCCGCCCTAAAAGGGTGTGGTATCCGCTACTGAACAGGGCCACTTGGAATGTAATTTCTTCAGACCTATAGTTCTCCGGCGTGCCGAATACCACATCTAGTGTGATTTTCCCAGCACAGCATGCTTCCCCACTGGGGATGATTCCTCTGAAGGTTGTGCTGCTTTGCTCAATGCGGTTCCAGTCTATTTCCATTTTTTGAAGAGTTTCCTCATAGATGAGGTTTAATCCACTGCCGCCGTCCATGAGTACTTTGGTGAGTCGAAAGCCGTCCACAATTGGACTGAGGACCAGTGCAGCTGGTGCTCGGGCTGTTCGGAATTTAGGTTCATCACTGGCATTGAAGGTAATAGCCGTGTCACTCCATGGATTTATTGCCGCCACGTGGCAGATTTCGGCAAGGCCGCGGAGTGTTCGCTTGCACCTATTATTTGATGCGAAGGTTTCAAAGACTTTTAATACCGTATTGTTATCCCCGGGATGGTGCTCTATGGCATCTGGGATGAGAAGATCCTCACCACTTTTGGCCACCTGCCGGAGTACCCAACATGCTCTAAGGCTATGTGTTGGTATGGTATCTGATGTACTATGAATTTTGCAGGGTCCGTTGAGCCATCCCTCCAATACGGTTCCATACCCTGTAGAGGGTTTTTGCTTCTTTGTAATTAACTCGGGTGTCTTATGATAGTGCACCCTTTTACTTCGGACTGGGTGTATGTTTGGAGTCGGATTATCCCAAAATTTCGTTTTGGTTTTCCAGGCGCTTTCCATCGCATAGTACTTTCATACTATGGATGCCAAGTCAGCGAAGCGTGATATGTCACGGCGACTTATGGCGTTAAGGATTCCCTTTTCCGTGCAATTATTGCAAAAAAATAATGTTGCGTCTTCCTCGCGACAGTCCTTAACCTTGTTCATCACAAGGAGGAATCTGCCCAATAATGATGTACTGTTTCCTGGGGCGCTTGCCTAATGTGGGAAAGATCGTTTAAGTTTGGGTGGGTGGGTGGATTTGAGTCCGAACCCTTACCTGATCTGAGACCCAGGGGCCGAGGAGTTTCCAATCTTGGAAGTTCGGGTTCCGAGATGTTGCCCGATAAGTCTGGCCCGCCGCCTGACTCTAGGTTCAGGGCTTGGGTGATGTCCTCCTGTAAACGGGTATCCGGCTTGGAGAGCTCAAGAATCCGGACATAGTTAGTCCCCAAGATAGAGGAAGAATCGCCGCATTGTTCCTCCACCACCGCAATATGATGGGTGACCGATGGAGAGTTAATCTCCCTTTGATCGGGTTTAAGCCCAATCCAATCATAGTCCGTAGCGACTCCCAAGGCGGTGATGCGATCCAAGAGCTCGTTTAGGGATGAGAGCTCCATTGGATCCATCTGCTCAGAAAATTCCGAGCCGACGTGGAGGCTATTTTCGATGACCCGAGAAGTCATCGTCGGTGCAGCAGCCGAACGGGCGGTCATGATGAAACTGCCTAGCCGGAGAGTTTGGCCGACAGCCAGGGCTCCCCCGGCGGTAATGTTGGTTTTAACAACGAGACGAGGCATCCTTCCTTACGGTGACGGCACAGTGGAACTCTCAATGAAAGCACCAATGTCGGTGTCAAAACCGGTGGATCTCGGGTAGGGGGTCCCGAACTGTGCGTTTAAGGCGGATGGTAACAGGAGGCAGGGGACACGATGTTTACCCAGGTTCGGGCCCTCTTGATGGAGGTAATACCCTACGTCCTGCTTGATTGTTCTTGATAATATGAGTAATACAAGAGTTGATCTACCACGAGATCAGAGAGGCTAAACCCTAGAAGCTAGCCTATGGTATGATTGTTGTTGTCCTATGGACTAAACCCTCCGGTGTATATAGACACCGGAGGGGGCTAGGGTTACACAGAGTCGGTTACAAGGAAGGAGATCTACATATCCGTATTGCCAAGCTTGCCTTCCACGCCAAGGAGAGTCCCATCCAGACACGGGACGAAGTCTTCAATCTTGTATCTTCATAGTCCAATAGTCCGGCCAAAGGATATAGTTCGGCTGTCCGGATACCCCCTCATCCAGGACTCCCTCACCCTGCGTCGGTAGCATCATCATCACCGTCACCACGCCGTCGTGCTGGCGAAACTCTCCTGTGAAGCTTTGCTGGATCGGAGCTCGCGGGACGTCATCGAGTTGAACGTGTACAGAACTCAGAGGTACCGTGCGTTCGGTACTTGGATCGGTCGGATTGTGAAGACGTACGACTACATCAACCACGTTGTGCTAACGCTTCCGCTTTCGGTCTACGAGGGTACGTGGACACACTCTCCCCTCTCGTTTCTATGCATCACCATGATCCTGTGTGTGCGTAGGAATTTTTTTGAAATTACTACGTTCCCCAATAGTGGCATCCGAGCCAGGTCATTGTGTAGATGTTATATGCATGAGTAGAACACAAGTGAGTTGCGGGCGATACAAGTCATACTGCTTACTAGCATGTCATACTTTGGTTCAGCGGTATTGTTGGATGAAGCGGCCCGAACCGACATTACGCATATGCTTACGCGAGACTGGTTCTACCGACGTGCTTTGCACACAGGTGGCTGGCGGGTGTCATTTCTCCAACTTTAGTTGAACCGAGTGTGGCTATGCCCGTTCCTTGAGAAGGTTAAAACAGCACTAACTTGACGAACTATCGTTGTGGTTTTGATGCGTAGGTAAGAACGGTTCTTGCTAAGCCCGTAGCAGCCACGTAAAAATTGCAACAACAAAGTAGAGGACGTCTAACTTGTTTTTGCAGGGCATGTTGTGATGTGATATGGTCAAGACATGGTGCTATATTTTGTTGTATGAGATGATCATGTTTTGTAACTGAGTTATCGGCAACTAGCAGGAGCCATATGGTTGTTGCTTTATTGTATGCAATGCAATGGCCCTGTAATTGCTTTACTTTATCACTAAGCGGTAGCGATAGTCGTAGAAGCAATAGTTGGCGAGACGACAACGTTGCTACGATGGAGATCAAGGTGTCGCACCGGTGACAATGGTGATCAGGACGGTGCTTCTGAGATGGAGATCACAAGTACAAGATGATGATGGCCATATCATATCACTTATATTGATTGCATGTGATGTTTATCTTTTATGCATCTTATTTTGCTTTGATTGACGGTAGCATTATAAGATGATCTCTCACTAAATTTCAAGATAAAAGTGTTCTCCCTTAGTATGCACCGTTGCCAAAGTTCGTCGTGCCGAGACACCATGTGATGATCGGGTGTGATAAGCTCTACATTCATCTACAACGGGTGCTAGCCAGTTTTGCACACGCAGAATACTCGAGTTAAACTTGAAAAGCCTAGCATATGCAGATATGGCCTCGGAACACTGAGACCGAAAGGTCGAGCGCGAATCATATAGTAGATATGATCAACATAGTGATGTTCACCATTGAAAACTACTCCATTTCACGTGATGATCGGTTTTGGTTTGGTTGATATGGATCACGTGATCACTTAGATGATTAGAGGGATGTGTATCTAAGTGGGAGTTCTTAAGTATTTTGCTGTTGTTCTGTTGAATTTTATTGTGTTCCTTGAGAAAGCAAAGTTGAAAGATGATGGTAGCAATTATACGGACTGGGTCCATAACTTGAGGATTATCCTCATTGCTGCATAGAAGAATTACGTCCTGGAAGCACCGCTAGGTGTACCACCCGCGCCGGCAACTGCAGACATTGTGAATGCCGGGCAGTCGCGTGTTGATGACTACTCGATAGTTCAGTGTGCCATGCTTTATGGCTTAGAACCGGGACTTCAACGACGTTTTGAACGTCATGGAGCATATGAGATATTCTAGGAGTTGAAGTTAATATTCAAGCAAATGCCCGGATTGAGAGAGATGAAGTATCCAATAAGTTCTACAGCTGCAAGATGGAGGAGAATAGTTTTGTCAGTGAACATGTACTCAAAATGTCTGGGTATCATAATCACTGGACTCAACTAGGAGTTAATCTTCATGTTGATAGTGTCATTGACAGAGTTCTTCAATCACTGCCACCAAGCTACAAGAGCTTCGTGATGAACTATAATATGCAAGGGATGAATAAGACAATTCCCGAGCTCTTCGCAGTGCTAAAGGCAGCGGAGGTACAAATCAAGAAGGAGCATCAAGTGTTGATGGTAAACAAGACCACCAGTTTCAAGAAAAAGGGTAAAGGGGAGAAGAAGGGGAACTTCAAGAAGAACAACAAACAAGTTGCTGCTCAAGAGAAGAAACCCAAGTCTGTACCTAAGTTTGAGACTGAGTGCTTCTACTGCAAACAGAATGGTCACTGGAAGCGGAACTGCCCCAAGTATTTGGCGGATAAGAAGGATGGCAAGGTGAACAAAGGTATATGTGATATACATGTTATTGATGTGTACCTTACCAAAGCTTGCAGTAGCACCTGGGTATTTGATACTGGTTCTGTTGCTAATATTTGCAACTCGAAACAGGGATTACGGATTAAACGAAGACTGGATAAGGACGAGGTGACGATGCACGTGGGAAATGGTTCCAAAGTCGATGTGATCGCCGGCGGCATGCTACCTCTACATCTACCTTCAGGATTAGTTTTAGACCTAAATAATTGTTATTTGGTGCCAACGTTAAGCATGAACATTATATCTGGATCTTGTTTGATGCGAGATGGTTATTTATTTAAATCTGATAATAATGGTTGTTCTATTTATATTAGTAATATCTTTTATGGTCATGCACCCTTGAAGAGTGGTCTATTTTTGTTGAATCTCGATAGTAGTGATACACATATTCATAATGTTGAAGCCAAAAGATGCAGAGTTGATAATGATAGTGCAACTTATTCGTGGCACTGCCGTTTGGGTCATATTGGTATAAAGCGCATGAAGAAACTCCATACTGATGGACTTTTGGAATCACTTGATTATGAATCACTTGGTACTTGCGAACCATGCCGTATGGGCAAGATGACTAAAACTCTGTTCTCTAGAACTATGGAGCGAGCAACAGATTTATTGGAAATCATACATACTGATGTATGTGGTCCGATGAATATTGAGGCCCGCGGCGGGTATCGTTATTTTCTCACCTTTACAGATGATTTGAGCAGATATGGGTATATCTACTTAATGAAACATAAGTCTGAAACATTTGAAAAGTTCAAAGAATTTCATAGTGAAGTGGAAAATCATCGTAACAAGAAAATAAAGTTTCTACGATCTGACCGTGGAGGAGAATATTTGAGTTACGAGTTTGGTCTACATTTGAAACAACGCGGAATAGTTTCGCAACTCATGCCACCCAGAACACCACAGCGTAATGGTGTGTCCGAACGTCGTAATTGTACTTTACTAGATATGGTGTGATCTATGATGTCTCTTACTGATTTACCGCTATTGTTTTGCGGTTATGCTTTAGAGACGGCTGCATTCACGTTAAATAGGGCACCATCAAAATCCGTTGAGATGACGCCTTATGAACTATGGTTTGGCAAGAAACCAAAGTTGTCGTTTCTTAAAGTTTGGGGTTGCGATGCTTATGTGAAAAAGCTTCAACCTAATAAGCTCGAACCCAAATCGGAGAAATGTGTCTTCATAGGATACCCAAAAGAGATAGTTGGGTACACCTTCTATCACAGATCAGAAGGCAAGACTTTTGTTGCTAAGAATGGATCCTTTCTAGAGAAGGAGTTTCTCTCGAAAGAAGTGAGTGGGAGGAAAGTAGAACTTGATGAGGTAACTGTACCTACTCCCTTACTGGAAAGTAGTTCATCACAGAAACTGGTTTCTGTGACACCTACACCAATTAGTGAGGAAGCTAATGATGATGATCATGAAACTTCAGATCAAGTTATTACTGAACCTCGTAGGTCAACCATAGTAAGATCCGCACCAGAGTGGTATGGTAATCCTGTTCTGGAGGTCATGTTACTAGACCATGACGAACCTATGAACTATGAGGAAGCGATGATGAGCCCAGATTCCAAAAAATGGCTTGAGGCCATGAAATCTCAGATGGGATCCATGTATGAGAACAAAGTGTGGACTTTGGTTGACTTGCCCGATGATCGGCAATCCATAGAGAATAAATGGATTTTCAAGAAGAAGACATACGCTGATGGTAATGTTACTGTCTACAAAGCTCGACTTGTTGCAAAAGGTTTTCGACAAGTTCAAGGAGTTGACTACGATGAGACCTTCTCACCCGTAGCGATGCTTAAGTCCGTAGCGATGAGACCTTCGGACGGACCACTGCAGAAGATAGAGAGAAAATGAAAGATGTTCCCTATGCTTCAGCCATAGGCTCTATCATGTATGCAATGTTGTGTACCAGACCTGATGTGTGCCTTTCTATTAGTTTAGCAAGGAGGTACCAAAGTAATCCAGGAGTGGATCACTAGACAGCGGTCAAGAACATCCTGAAATACCTGAAAAGGACTAAGGATATGTTTCTCATTTATGGTGGTGACAAAGAGCTCATCGTAAATGGTTACGTTGATGCAAGCTTTGACTCCGGACAATTCTAAATCGCAAACCGGATGCGTGTTTATACTGAATGGTGGAGCTGTCAGTTGGAGAAGTTCTAAACAGAGCGTCATGGCGGGATCTACATGTGAAGCGGAGTACATTCCTGCTTCGGAAGCAGCGAATGAAGGAGTCTGGATGAAGGAGTTCATATCCGATCTAGGTGTCATACCTAGTGCATCGGGTCCAATGAAAATCTTTTGTGACAATACTGGTGCAATTGCCTTGGCAAAGGAATCCAGATTTCACAAGAGAACCAACCACATCAAGAGACGCTTCAACTCCATCCGGGATCAAGTCCAGGTGGGAGACATAGAGATTTGCAAGATACATACGTATCTGAATGTTGCAGACCCATTGACTAAGCCTCTTCCACGAGCAAAACATGATCAACACCAAGACATAGAGAATCATTACTGTGTAATCTAGACTATTGACTCTAGTGCAAGTAGGAGACTGAAGGAAATATGCCCTAGAGGCAATAATAAAGTTATTATTTATTTCCTTATATCATGATAAATGTTTATTATTCATGCTAGAATTGTATTAACCAGAAACATGATACATGTGTGAATACATAGACAAACAGAGTGTCACTAGTATGCCTCTACTTGACTAGCTCGTTGATCAAAGATGGTTATGTTTCCTAGCCATAGACATGAGTTGTCATTTGATTAACGGGATCACATCATTAGGAGAATGATGTGATTGACTTGAGCCATTCTGTTAGCTTAGCACTTGATCGTTTAGTATGTTGCTATTGCTTTCTTCATGACTTATACACGTTCCTATGACTATGAGATTATGCAACTCCCGTTTACCGGAGGAACACTTTGTGTGCTACCAAATGTCACAACGTAACTGGGTGATTATAAAGGTGCTCTACAGGTGTCTCCAAAGGTACTTGTTGAGTTGGCGTATTTCGAGATTAGGATTTGTCACTCCGATTGTCGGAGAGGTATCTCTGGGCCCACTAGGTAATGCACATCACTATAAGCCTTGCAAGCATTGTAACTAATGAGTTAGTTGCGGGATGATGTATTACGGAACGAGTAAAGAGACTTGCCGGTAACGAGATTGAACTAGGTATTGAGATACCAACGATCGAATATCGGGCAAGTAATATACCGATGACAAAGGGAACAATGTATGTTGTTATGCGGTTTGACCGATAAAGATCTTTGTAGAATATGTGGGAGCAAATATGAGCATCCAGGTTCCGCTATTGGTTATTGACCGGAGATGTGTCTCGGTCATGTCTACATAGTTCTCGAACCCATAGGGTCCGCACACTTAAAGTTCGGTGATGATCGGTATTATGAGTTTTGTGTTTTGATGTACCGAAGGTAGTTCGGAGTCCCGGATGTGATCACGGACTTGAAGAGGAGTCTCGAAATGGTCGAGACGTACATATTGATATATTGGATGACTATGTTCGGACACCGGAAAGGTTCCGGAAGGTTTCGGACATATATCGGAGTACCGGGGGTTACCGGAACCCCCCGAGGGCTTAATGGGCCTACATGGGCCTTGGTGGAAATAGAGAGCTGCAAGGGGAGTGTGCGGCGCGCCCCCCAAGGCCCAAACTGAATTGGTTTAGGGCAAGGGGGGCTGGGCCCCTCTTTCCTTCTCCTCCTCTTCCTTTCCTTCCCCCTCTCCTACTCCTAATAGGAAAAGGAGCAGTCCTACTCCTACTGGGAGTAGGACTCCCCCTTGGCGCGCCCTCCTCGGCCAGACGCCTCCTCCTCCTTGCTCCTTTATATACGGGGGCAGGGGCACCCCATAGACACAACAATTGATAATTGATCTCTTAGCCGTGTGCGATGCCCCCCTCCACCATAATCCACCTCGATCATATCGTATTAGGTGCTTAGGCGAAGCCCTGCGTCGCTAGCATCATCATCACCGTCACCACGCCGTCGTGCTGACAAAACTCTCATGTGAAGCTTTGCTGGATCGGAGCTCGCGGGATGTCATCGAATTGAACGTGTGCAGAACTCGGAGGTGCCGCGCGTTCGGTACTTGGATCGGTAGGATCGTGAAGACGTACGACTACATCAACCGCGTTGTGCTAACGCTTCCGCTTTCGGTCTACGAGGGTATGTGGACACACTCTCCCCTCTCGTTGCTATGCATCACCATGATCCTGCGTGTGCGTAGGATTTTTTTGAAATTACTACGTTCCCCAACACCTTATGTTTTGTGTACATGGTTGTGCCCGCGTGTGGGGCGACCTCCTTTGCCATGCGCACTGGCCGGTTCCTCCAGTGGCTTGTGCTGGCGACCTATGCGGGCGGTTTCCTCAACTATGGCAAAGATGTTTGCAATCTTCATGAGGGATGCGATATTGAGCAGTTGTCCTTACACCCTTTTCCTTCCAATCTTGTGCCTCGACATGGGGTCGAGCGCTCCACTGATGAATGCTTCGATGGTCGTTCTATCAGAAATGTTTGGTATTGTATTTTTCTTCCTAAACCAATGGGCGATGAAGTCACGTAGTGGCTCCTATTCTCCTTGTGTTATATTGTAGAGGTCTACCAGACTTCCTGACCAGTGGTGCTTCCCTTCAAAGTTGTTGAGGAACTCGTGCTCAAAATCTTCCCAACTGTGGATGGAATTTAGAGGAAGCCCGTTCATTCATGACTGCCCCGATCCTGATAGGCATAGCTGAACATGGCGAAGGGCGTTTCCGATGTCACCATGTGCTAGTTTGACAGACATCAAGTAGTCATTGAGCCAGAGGTCAGGTTTTGTATCGCCCGAGGATTTTTCGACCCCGCGCACAATGAATGGCCGAGGGAATTGATGTGTGATAACCTCGTAGCTGAAGCATGCGGGCGTGATGCCGGACGTCAGCCAAGGTATTAAGGCTTTGTATTATGGCCCGTAGCACTCCATGGCCCGGGTTCGTAGGTGATCGCAAAGGTCTGGTCAGAAACTGAGATGGTCGCGAACGGACCCTCCTTGGCTCCCTGTCTTCGTTGCTTGTATTGTGTGGTGGAGGTCATCGGCGCCTAATGCCGCATCGTGCTCCTATGATATGCCTGTATTCTAGCCTACCGGAGCTGGCTCCTCGTGGGATAATCGTAGGATGCCATGTGCATAGTTTATTTGCTTTCCTTAGAGCTCGGTCGTCTGGTGCACGGCTTTGATGAGGTCATCCAGGATCCCGGGGTCTTTAGGTGTAGCTCTGAGCTTGTCGACCAACGTAACCGCTTCTTGTATACTTTGGGCTGGTGTTGGGAGCCCTGTTGGCTCTGGTGTGTGTGAGTCCGGCTGCTAGTGCGGCCTCTGGTCGCTGGATGGATCCCTGACGATGCTCGCGGGGCGGGTGGTTGGCAGTGGGTAGGACACTTTTGGTAGCCACCAGCTTTTCCCTTGATCGTGAGATGTTATCCTAGAGCTCCACCGTCTTGTGGAGCACGTGAGTAAGGTCAGCCAATAGTTTAGGATCTCCTAGTGTGTCTTGCAGCCAATCAGCCAGTGCCGCTGCTGCTTGGAGGCCATGGGCTGGAGTTGAAGGTGGTTGTTGGGTGACCTCCATGCATGGCTGGCTCGTCGAAGCCGATTCCCCATTCCAGGCCTCGGCTGGCGAGGTCGTTGAGGAGGTTGCGTGGTTGGCTCCATGGGCGTCGCAGGCATTCGCGCATCATCATCTCGTTCCACTGAGCCTCGCGGGCTGAGGCCTCAAGTGCTTGTTGTTGGAGCGCGAGATGCGCACTTAGTTGGGACACCCGTATGGCCTCTAGCATCCTTGACACTGGGTCGGTGCCGGCAATGGGTGTCGTGAGGTAGTTCAAAGCGTATCCCATCACCGGTGGCAATGTAGTCGTCACTCTTTGGCTGTGGCGGGGCCTGCCAGTGAGCTCAAAGGGAGGCATGTACTTATTTATGGTTGAGGTGTCAGCACCAGATTGGTTTGGGGTTACGCCATGGCGCCTATCGGCCCTGATGCCGAAGGTCCATAGGCAGATGCCTCCATCGCCTTCGTTGTGCGTAGCGCATTCGTGGTCGGCTCCGACATCATGACCTAGTGGAGAAAAATCGCCTGGGGGGCTTGGACTTAGAGGTCTCCTGGTCGGTGGAGATGTCGGTCCCCGAGCCTGTGGAGGACCCCGTCTCTCCCATAGGTCGGAGTATGTGACCTCGCGGGATGGCATGAGGCCGGCGTTTTGATTCACGTTGGTGAGGCGGATTGGTGATGGTCACTATCCTTGTCATCTGTGGTGACACCGATTGCGTTGGTGTCCTCGTGGGTATCTGGGTCAGTGATGAGGTAGTCATCTGACGCCTGGTTAAGACGATAGCTGTCGTAGACCATTGCAACCAGCTAGGTAACTGGTGCGGTTTTCACTTCGTAGACGGCGTGGAGACCAATCGCGGGTCCTGATGGGCTCGGCGATGCCTCTTACTGGCCAGGCCGAACACGGGTGCCGCGGGGATCCTTGGGAGGCCCCTGGGTGAAGAGGCTGGCGGGCGGGTGGACGTCAACCCAGCCCGCCCTATCGGCGGTAAACGTCAGGGAGCCGAAGGTCAGGCTTTCTCCCAGCGGTATGTCGCCAGGAGTAGAAGAAGATTCAATCCATGATTTGTCTCCAGTCGGCGTTGCCCATCCCTAACTCGCCAACTGACAGATCAAATTCCCATCAGATCCCTCGGTTGGGGTCCAAGGGCAGCTGGAAGTCATGGTTCGGAGGTCACACGAGGGGTTTATCCAAGTTCGGGCCTTCGGAGAGTAATACCCTATGTCATGTTGGTTTTGGTGATTCATGTTGGAGGGATACCTTGTGCGAGGGGTTACAATGGTGTATGAGATTGCTACCGAGAGTTCTCGTATCTGAGGATAGATGAGCAATGGGCAACCTAGACCTCCCTTCATATAGACAAGAGCGGCCTAGGATTTACATGTCATATGTGATCTGGGGCGCTATCGCCCTCTTGTCTTGGGCGTCAATAAGGTCGCCTTGCCTCCTAGGGTTCGCAACATGTCATGTGCCTGTTTGTCCTCCTTGTGGGTGACGAGGTCGGGCTCCTAGGTGTTAGCTACCCCCGGTACAGGACCCCGTTAGTGCAGGTACCACTAACGTTGTCAATGTGGTGCCTCCTACTGGTTCGATAAACCTTGGTTCTTAACTAAGGGAAATACTTTCAGTTGTTATGCTACATCACCCTTCCTCTTCGAGGAAATCCAACAACTCCATGGTTAGTGGAACTGATGTGGAGGAGGACGTAGGCACTGTACTGGCCACACCGCATTGTGCGGCACGCTAGGGTTCCACAGTCGCACGAAGTCCACGCCTTGAACACCTCCATGGCTCCCCGCCGATTCTCCTATGCTTTCTTGATATCTTGGTGATCGACGACACCTACAGCAGGGATGGCACACGTGAAAGATATATGCCCTAGAGGCAATAATAAAGTTATTATTTATTTCCTTATATCATGATAAATGTTTATTATTCATGCTAGAATTGTATTAACCGGAAACATGATACATATGTGAATACATAGACAAACAGAGTGTCACTAGTATGCCTCTACTTGACTAGCTCGTTGATCAAAGATGGTTATGTTTCCTATCCATAGACATGAGTTGTCATTTGATTAATGGGATCACATCATTAGGAGAATGATGTGATTGACTTGACCCATTCCGTTAGCTTAGCACTTGACCATTTAGTATGTTGCTATTGCTTTCTTCATGACTTATACACGTTCCTATGACTATGAGATTATGCAACTCCCGTTTACCGGAGGAACACTTTGTGTGCTACCAAACGTCACAATGTAACTGGGTGATTATAAAGGTGCTCTACAGGTGTCTCCGAAGGTACTTTTTGAGTTGGCGTATTTCGAGATTAGGATTTGTCACTCCGATTGTCAGAGAGGTATTTCTGGGCCCACTCAGCAATGCACATCACTATAAGCCTTGCAAGCATTGTAATTAATGAGTTAGTTGCGGGATGATGTATTACAAAACGAGTAAAGAGACTTGCCGGTAACGAGATTGAACTAGGTATTGAGATACCGACGATCGAATCTCGGGCAAGTAACATACCGATGACAAAGGGAACAACGTATGTTGTTATGCGGTTTGACTGATAAAGATCTTCGTAGGATATGTGGGAGCCAATATGAGCATCCAGGTTCCGCTATTGGTTATTGACCAGAGACGTGTCTCGGTCATGTCTCCATAGTACTCGAACCCGTAGGGTCTGCACGCTTAAAGTTCGGTGATGATCGGTATTTTGAGTTTTGTGTTTTGATGTACCGAAGGTAGTTTGGAGTCCCGGATGCGATCACGGACATGACGAGGAGTCTCGAAATGGTCGAGACGTAAAGATTGATATATTGGACGACTATGTTCGGACACCAGAAAGGTTCCAGAAGGTTTCAGACATATATCGGAGTACCGGGGGTTACTAGAACCCCTCCCCCCCGGGGGGCTTAATGGGCCTACATGGGCCTTAGTGGAAATAGAGGGAAGCAAGGGGAGTGTGGGGCGCCCCCCCCCCAAGGCCCAAACTGAATAGGTTTAGGGCAAGGGGGGCCGACCCCCTCTTTCCTTCTCCTCCTCTCCCTTTCCTTCCCCCTCTCCTACTCCTAATAGGAAAAGGAGGAGTCCTACTCCTAGTGGGAGTAGGACTCCCCCCTTGGCGCGCCCTCCTTGGCCGGCCGCCTCCTCCTCCTTGCTCCTTTATATACGGGGGCAGGGGCACCCCATAGACACAACAATTGATCATTGATCTCTTAGCCATGTGCGGTGCCCCCCTCCACCATAATCCACCTCGATCATATCGTAGCAGGTGCTTAGGCGAAGCCCTGCGTCGGTAGCATCATGTAACATCCCAAATTTTCAATTTGGAATGTTATACATAGATCATCCATGCATATCATGTTTTATTGATTTTTCCATTCCGTAATCCTCGAAATCCTAAGCAGCTCAAGGACCCTCGGAGAGAGTTGGGGATTTCCCGGTCTTCATATTTGATTCTTTTATCAAATAATGAAAAGAGGATTTGATTTTAATTATTTCTCTCCGAAAAATATTTCACATTAAAAATTAAAGAGAGGAGATAATATGACTTCTCCAAAATAAATGAAATATTGGAGGAAAAATATTAAAATCATTAAATTGATTTTTATTTGATTTTATTCGGATTTTGTTTGCATTAGAAAAAATTGCATGTTTTCAAAATGGCATTTTAGGGCCAAGAAAATGTTCATCTTGTTCTAAATATTATATTTAGACGGTGAAATTTTGTTTTGGCATTTTTAGATTTTTATTTATTTTTTAAGGATTTTTCTTGTTGGCAGAATTATTGTTTTTTTAAAAAGAGTTGAAAGGGCATTTCCCTACTTTATGTTTTGGATGATGATGACAACCATTTGTGGTCTAATCGTGTGGTATATGTTTCAGGTTCTTGATGCTTAAGCCTACATCGGATTGCTATTCTCTCTTGTAGGAAAAGATCGAAGACGGTGTCCCCTATGCTTTTTATCTCTTTGGTCATAGGGAACCCGTACTATCAAGAGGGAATCCTCATTAGAAAGAACTGGGGGAATCTTTTCACGTACACCTTCATCACCCCTCCTTTGTCTTTCTCAGGTGTGAGAGAGAGAGAGTTTTCCTTGTCTCTTCCCTTATCTATTCCTGCTCACTGTTTCTGCCCAGCGGTTGTACCGCTTTCTGGAGCGGCTGTACCGCTGGGTCTTGTCGCTCATCAGCTTTGCTCGAGCGGTTGTACCGCTGCCTCCGGGCGGTGGTACCGCCACCATGCTCTGCAAAAGCTAGGACGGTGGTTCCGGCCATGCACCGCTCAAGTACCGCTCGCGCTTCTGGTTTGATGCGGTTCTTGGGCGGTAGTGGCCCGGTTGGTCCAGTCGTTCCTCGATGACCGGTACCACCGGTGGTCCAAGCGGTTCTTCCGCTCAGAACTTAGCCGCCCAAGAGCTCAAGGCCATGCGGTTGTTCCGGCCAGGCACCGCCCAAGTACCGGTCAAGCTCCTGTTTTGATGCGGTGGTTGTGCGGTGGCTAGGCGGTTAGTCCGGTTATTTTTCTTAGCCGGTACTACCGCCTGCAGGTCTGGTTGTACCGCTTGGTAGGGTTCTGCAGATACACCGTGAGTCCCGGTTGTACCGGGACGAGGACCAGTTGTACCGCTGCAGTGCAAAAAACGCAGTAACGGCTGGAATTTAGGGTTGCTATATAAGGGAGCTTCTCCCACCTACCACTCTCACCTTTGACCTCTCTCACTCCACCATTAATGCACTTCAAGCTCTCTTGCCCGATCTCTCTCTCTAGCCACTCAAACTTGTTGATTTGCTAGGGATTGAAGGAGGAGACCTAGATCTACACTTCCACCAAAGGATATTTGCTTCCCCCATACTTTCTTGTGTGGATTTTGTTACTCTTGGGTGTTTGAGCACTCTAGACGGTTGAGGTCACCTCGGAGCCATATTCCATTGTGGTGAAGCTTCGTGGTTTTGTTGGGAGCCTCCAATTAAGTTGTGGAGAGAGCCCCAACCTTGTTTGTAAAGGTTCGGTCGCCGCCTTCAAGGGCACCAATAGTGGAATCACGGCATCTCGCATTGTGTGAGGGCGTGAGGAGAATACGGTGGCCCTAGTGGCTTCTTGGGGAGCATTGTACCTCCACACCGCTCCAACGGAGATGTACTTCCTCTCAAAGGGAAGGAACTTCGGCAACACATCCTCGTCTCCACCATCTCCACTCTTGGTTATCTCGTGCCTTTATTTGAGCAAGCTTATTTGTTTCATATCTCTTGCTTGCTTGTGTTCCTATCCTTGTTGCATCATATAGGTTGCTCACTTAGTTGCATATCTAGACAACCTACTTTGATGCGAAGTTTAAATTGTTAAAGAAAAGCTAAAAATTGTTAGTTGCCTATTCACCCCCCCTCTAGTCAACCATATCGATCCTTTCAATTGGTATCAGAGCCTTGTCTCTTTATTAGGGACTTTACCGTCCAAAGAGTATGGTTGATACCGTAGATGGTGTGGAGGAACACTCCGGTGTGAATCCTATCTCATCTACGGGCGATGGGGGAACCTCGGTCTCACGTGAGGAGTTCAATGTGGCCTTGGAGACATTGAAAACCTCCATGACGACCGAAGTTGAAAGCATGTTTACTAAATTTCTTGAGGGGCTTAAACTATCCACCGCACCGTTGAAAGTGGGTGATCCCGCTAACAAGGTGACGGATGCTATCCCCGACAAGGGGGAAGCTAGTAGTGAAAAGGCTCCTTATTCTAGTGGTAAGAATGGCACCGGCATCTTTGCCCATGTGGAACCACCACTTGTTTATGGTGGACCGGTTCCTTCCACTCATTTGAATCATGCCGGTCCTCCCCCTAAGATTGTGAAAAATGAGGATTTTGATTCTTGGGTTTACTGCTTTAAACGTCATTTAAATCATGTGAACACTAACCTTTGGAGAATCATTGAAGAAGGTTTCTATCCACATGATCCAAGCAACTTCACTCCTCGAGAAGCCGCGGACAATCAATTCAATGAGAATGCTCTCTTCATCATTCAAGATGCAATTCCACCCGAAGACCTACCTCATCTTCGTCCCTTCGCCTTGGCCAAAGATGCATGGCATTGTGTCGTCTCTCTCTACCGGGGAAGCGCAAGCATTCAACGCTCCAACTATGAAGTGGTACAACATGAGGCCGATGAGTTTGCAATGAAGGAAGATGAAGAACCTCGTGAGCTCTATCGGAGAGTAACCAAACTCGCAGTCTCACTACGAGATCACAGGAGCAAGGACACGGATGACAATTGGATCAAGCGAAAATTCCTCAAGGCAATGATGCCCTATCACAAGGCCATGTCCTCCGTCATTCGTCAAAGACCGGACTTCCACACTTTGACCTCAAGCGAAGTGTTGGATGAGTTTGTGGCCATGAACATTTTGGACAAGACTGCCGACAATGCGGTGCTGCGTTCTCAACGGGCAAAGAAGCCTAATCTTGCATTGAAGGCCAAGCTCATCATTGAAGAAGAAGAAGAGGAAGAAGAGAAGAGCAACCTCGAAGATACAAAGTATGCATATCATGAACACATGGCACTTGCTTCAAGGCAATTTTGGAGCAAGAAAAACTCGAGGCCAAACTTTAGCAAAAACAACTCGAGTGGCACGAGGGGCAAGCAACGTGTAAGGACTTGCTACAATTGTGGCAACGTGAGTCATTTTGTTGCGGAATGCCCGTATGAGAAGAGGGAAGACAATGGTGGCAAGCTCATCCGAAAGGACAAGGCCAAGTCATTCCCCAACAAGAACAACTTCACCAAGAAGACTCCTCCCAAGGCATTGGTTGTACAAGAAGAGTACAATGAGGATGATGACGATGACGAAGATGATGAGTCGGTTGCCATGGCCTCCGTTGCCATTGCGATGACTTCACGGGTGTCTCTCCTCGACTCACCCAATGAGAGCATCACCGCCAAGTGCCTCATGGCTAAAGCCACCAACAAGGTAACCCCCAATATCAAAACTACCATCATTAATCATCCTTCTCCGACGGATAACATTAGTGAACTTGAGGGAGCTAATGTGGAGGCAAACGAGTTTGAGGCCTTTATGGGCAAACTTAAGGGAAAATCCAAGAAGCACTTTGTTGCTCTCTTGGAACAACTTGGTGAAGCCAATGACATGATCGAGGCTCACGAAGACACCATCTCTAAGATGGAAGGGCATAGTCGTGACTATGCCGATGAGATTTCGGATCTTTCCAATGCTCTTGAGGAAGAGCGTGGTCTTCGTTTGGCTCTTGAGGAGTCACACAACATTGATCATGCTAAGTTAAAGAACGATTATGAGCATGTCCTCATTGTTTCTCGTGTGCTAAATTCTGAGAAGGCCAAACTCGGGGTTGATCTTGCTAGACTTAAAGAGGAGTTTGATATACTTGACAAGGCCCACAAGGCCTTGAAGGGTACTCACGCTAGCCTCAAGGAGTCTCATGATCAACTCCAAGTGAAGCTAACTAAGGAGAAAGCAACTTTTCCTCCTATGGGTCTTAATTGATAATGCAAATGCTACTAACCCGTGTTGTGAGCATATACATCTTGTTGAGGAAAATGCTAAGTTGAAGGAGCAACTTGAGAGAGGTCTTGCGACTTGCATACAAGGCAAGAAGAACCTCAACGATCTCTTGATCAACCAAAAGGGAGTTGTGGCCAAGGAAGGGGTTGGGTACGTGCCCGACTCCAAGAACAAGAAGAGGAATGACAAGACCAAACGACCTCCTCCTCTCATGCAAACCTTTGTGAGGGAGGGAGGGAGTGCCCCCGAGGAGAAGAAGAAGAACAATGTCAAGAAGGGCAATGTCACCCTTCCCAACAAAGCCGGCGATTTTAACCCTTCTTATGTGTTATGTCGTGCTAGTGATGGGCATGTCTATGCCAAATTTGTTGGTTCTCTTCATGAGTACATTGAATGGTCTATTTGGGTTCCTAAGACCCTTGTTACTAACATTAAAGGACCCATTACAAAATGGGTACCTAAAACCAAGCATTGATCTCCTGTAGGTGTTTGCTTCCGGTGGTGGATCATGGTTGCTCGACAGCAGAGCTACAAATCATATGACCGGAAGCAAGGACTTGGTGGTGGACGTGCACAAGGTTCCATCTATGCCCACCAATGTCGACTGGGGTGACGCCTCATCTTCTAAGGTATTGGGACTTGGCAAGGTGGTCATCTCTCATGATCTCACGATCGAGAAGGTCATGCTTGTTGAGTCCCTTGCATACAATTTACTTTCCGTTCGTCAACTTGCAATCATGGGCTTTGCCACTTTCTTTGATATCGATACCGTGGCCCTCTTGTGGAGCAAGACTCTTAAAGTAGCCTTTGTTGGGCATGTCGAGAACGGTCTATATGTGATTAACTTTTCGGAGCGACCCACTAAGACCGCGACGTGCCTAATGGCTAAAGTTGATGTGGGATGGCTTTGGAATCACCGTTTATCCCATGTCAACATGAGATCTTTGCAAAGTCTCCTCAAGGGGGGCCATGTCCGTGGACCAACGAATGTTAGTTTTGCTAAAGATCGTGCTTGCAGTGCCTGTATCGAAGGAAAGCTACATGAGAAGGCTCACCCTCCCACGACTATCATTTATTCAAAGAGGCCTTTGGAGCTCCTTCACATGGATCTCTTTGGGCCTCCATCCTTCGATAGTCTTGGAGGTAGGAAGTATTGCTTGGTGATTGTGGATGACTACTCAAGGTACACGTGGGTGTATTTCTTCAAGAGGAAGAGCGAGACCCAACAAACTGTCATTGACTTTGCAAATGAAGCACAACGTCAACACAATGCAAAGATCTTGACAATAAGAAGTGACAACGGCACCGAGTTCAAGAACTACACCTTGGATGAGTTTCTTAGTGATGAGGGAATCAAACATCAATATTCCGCACCCTACACCCCTCAACAAAACGGTGTTGCGGAGAGGAAAAACCGGACGTTGATGGATGCGGCAAGGACCATGATGGCGGAGTTCAAGTCTCCGTACAACTTTTGGGCCGAAGCCATCAACACCGTGTGTCATGCATCCAATCGGTTCTACCTCCGCAAGGGCTTGAACAAGACTCCATATGAGATACTCACCGGTAACAAGCCCAACCTCAAGTACTTCCGGGTATTCGGGTGTAAGTGTTTCATTCTCAAGAAAGGTGTTCGGTTGTCTAAATTTGAGGCTAGAGCTTATGAGGGCATATTTGTTGGTTATGCTACAAACTCTCATGCTTACTGTGTCCTCGATAAATCCACGGGACTTATTGAGGAGACGTGTAATGTGGAGTTTGATGAGAATAACGGCTCCCAAGTGGAGCAAAGTGGCACTTGTGATGTAGGTGATGAAATTCCTCCTCAAGCCATAAGAAGAATGGGTGTTGGTTTTATCCTACCCATTGAGGAACTCCTTGTGGCCGAAGGAGAAGGACAATGCCCCACTCAAGTGGAGCCATCACCAACCCAAGGCCCACACGCTTCCGAAGAACAAAGTGAAGGCCCTCAACCTCATGAACAAGACCAAGGGCAAGATCATACTCAAGACGGTGTGGACACACCAAGTGATGCCCAAGGTCAAGTTCTCTCCCCCGATCAAGTTCAAGATCAAGAACAAGCTCATGAGGGCGCTCAAGATGATCAAGTAACCGCTCCTCAACTCACCACCGAGGAGGAATTAGAGCGTCGTGCCGCCAAGGTTGCTTCCAAGCTCTCCACCAAGGATCATCTCATGACGAATGTGCTTGGAAGCTTAAGAAAGGGGGTAAGCACTTGTAGACAATTAGCAAATTATTGTGAGCATCACGCATTTGTCTCTTGTGTGGAACCCCACAAGGTCTATGAAGCGCTAGAAGATCCGGATTGGCTCAACGCCATGCATGAAGAACTCAACAACTTCGAGCACAACAAAGTGTGGAGATTAGTGCCAAGACCAACCGGGAATCACAATGTCATAGGAACCAAGTGGATTTTTAAGAACAAGCAAGATGCCCATGGGATTATCATTCGCAACAAGGCTCGTTTGGTAGCACAAGGCTACTCCCAAGTCGAGGGTATCGACTACGGTGAAACCTTTGCTCCCGTTGCTTGTCTTGAATCCATTCGCATGTTGATTGCATATGCTTCTCATCATAACTTTAAGTTGCAGCAAATGGATGTGAAGAGTGCTTTTCTTAATGGTCCTATTAATGAATTGGTTTACGTCAAGCAACCCCCCGGGTTCGAGGATCCCTACTTTCCCGATCATGTGTATCAACTCGATAAGGCACTCTATGGCCTTAAACAAGCCCCACGTGTGTGGTATGACCACCTTACCGAGTTGTTACAAGACCGTGGTTTTGAAGTTGGGTTAATCGACCCCACTCTTTTTACTAAGAAGGTCAAAGGGGAGTTGTTTGTGTGCCAATTATATGTTGATGATATTATCTTTGGTTCTCCTAACAAAGCTTTCAATGAGGAATTTGCCGCTCTCATGACTTCAAAGTTCGAGATGTCCTCCATGGGAGAGTTGAAGTTCTTTCTAGGGTTCGAAGTGAAGCAAAGAAGAGAAGGAACCTTCATCAATCAATCCAAATACACTCAAGACATGCTCAAGAGATTCAAGCTAAGTGACGTCAAGCCGGCTTCCACTCCAATGCCCACCAAGTGCTAACTTGACTTAGATCCCAATGGTAAAGTGGTGGATCAAAAGGTATATCGTTCCATGATTGGATCCTTGCTTTACCTTTGTGCATCTAGACCAGACATCATGTTGAGTGTGGGAATTTGTGCACAGTTTCAAGCCGCACCTAAGGAAAGTCACTATGTGGCGGTCAAACAAATCTTTCAATATTTGGCTCATACCCCAAACTTTGGCTTATGGTACCCAAGAGGATCAAACTTCAAGCTTGTAGGGTACTCGGATTCCGACTGGGCGGGAGACAAAGTGGATAGGAAGTCCACTTCCGGAGGGTGACAATTCCTTGGTTGCTCTTTGGTAAGTTGGTCTTCCAAAAAGCAAAGTTGTGTGTCTCTCTCGTCCACTGAGGCGGAGTATGTTGCCGCCGGTAGTTGTTGTGCACAACTCTTATGGATGAGGCAAAATTTAAAGGATTACGGTGTCACTTGTGACAAAGTGCCTCTTTGGTGTGACAATGAAAGTGCCATCAAGATCTCTCTCAACCCGGTGCAACACTTCAAGACGAAGCATATTGAGATCCGGTATCACTTCATCCGGGATCACATTAGGCGAGGAGAGATCGAGCTCAACTACGTCAACACTCATGATAACCTTGCAGATATCTTCACGAAGCCCTTGGATGAAGCAAGATTTCGCGAGTTAAGGCATGAGCTAAATATCATCGATTCGAGCAATGTTGCTTGAACCCTTGCACACCCCACCATACTCATCGTGTTGTCTTATTTAGATGTAGGCATGAACATAGGGGGAGTGATGTTCTCTCAATGAACTCTCCCTCCCCCCATTATGCATAAATTGATCGACTCTTTCACATTAGCCATGTTTGATGGTACTTGTGCTTCAAAGACGAGTTTTGGTCATGGACCCAAGGATAATTCTTCGCGGTGCCATACCAATTGACTCAAACATAGGTGGCCTCGGCCACCGTCCTCTCTTCGGGAGGTTGGAGTTAGCCTTGTTGCTCTCGTGTTGTTTTCTCTCGTTCTGTCTTTGCTCTTTGTGTTAGGTTCTCCTAGGGTGTTGCTTCTCTCCTATTTTGTGCCCCTTCCTCCTCCCTTCGGATTGCACTCATTTGATCTTGGCTTGGGCATAGGTGGTCGGGCGGTACAACCGGTATCATGGGCGGTTCTACCGCTGGTACCGGGTTGTGCCGTCCCGTTGGGTCTCCGTTCGGTGCTTGGGCGGTTCCACCGCTTAAACCCACGGTAACCTACGTCCGATACTACCGGTTGACGTCGAGCGGTACTACCACTGCCTCCCAGGCACCGGAAGTATTGCCTCCAACCACCGGTCTGTACCAGACGAGCGGTACAACCGCTCCCCTAAGCGGTTCTACCGGGGCATGTCTACGGGCCTATATATGCCCGACGGGGCTGAAGGGTTGTCTTTTTCCCTTCGTCCTCGTTCCTCTTCTCTTTGCCCTAGCCGCCGGCCATCTCTACCCCTACCCCGGAGTGCGTCTCGCGCTTCGGATCCTTGGCTCTCCGTGGATTCTCTCCGTGGAGGCCTCTCGATCTCTTCCCATGGATGGTGGTAATGCCTCGTGTTCTTTACTTCTAGTTCTTTCTAGGGTTCTTCCTTGTCTAGGGCATTACTTAACATTCCGCGTTTAGTGTTTGAACTTTGGTATAGAAGAGATCTTTGTTAGCCTCCTGTCTTGTTTGCAGCACTTAGAATTCAGAATATTACTTGTGTGATTCATATGCCTCGGTTAGATTTATCTTCCCTGGTAGTGCCACTGTCAGCGGTTCTACCGCCCCTACGGGCGGTACAACCGCTGGAGCGGTACTACCGGCGGAAGATCCGGTACAACCGGAGTATATCAACCACAAAGCACTGTTCTATCTTCTCTGTTGTTGCAACTTGTTCCTTTTCTGCTAGTGGGTGCAATCCTCTCATCCTTGTTGGGTTTTTGTGTGTTCTTTTTGTGTGTGTGTTCAGGTGGCTCTAGTTCTCGCTCTGCTCCTCGCAAGACCAAGAAGAGGGCACGAAGGACCTTGCGCCCGGTTGTGTCTGATGATGAAGAAGAAGTTGTGATTCCCACCAAGCCCACTCGCCGTGAAAAGTCTGCAGGTGCTAAGCAATGTGTGGTTATGCCGTTGCATCATTGGAAAGCCAAGGATTGGGAAGCCTTCCGATCAAAGAATCTGTATGAGGTTCCCATTGCTCCCCGTTGGACCACCGTTCAGTTCCGGAATGAGATGCAAGTGCGGATTGTTCATGAACTCTTTGAGCATAACAAGAACAGATATGCCAAGCAGTGGACAATTGATCTTGACCATTGGAGGAACAACATGGAGTATTTTGGTGAGGCGCTGGCTCTCTGCGAGGAGTTTGATCTTGTCAAGCTCATGTCAGTCAACTGTGAATTTGATGTTCAACTCATCCATCAGTTCTATGCCACGGTTCATTTTGGGGAATATGATGCGCGCACTCTCACCTTCATGTGTCGCGATGAATTGTTTCATGTTCCCTGGAGGGCATTCTGCAATGCTATTGGGTACGAGGATACCGGTCTGGCAGGAAGGGGTGGCATTCGTCCTCATGATTTTCCTGAGTCCATGGCTAAGGAGAAGCTTGCCCCTCTGTACATTCGGGGCCGTGGGATTATTGGAGAATCCAAGGATTTGGAGAAGGTCTATGACATCATGCACTGAGTGTTCCGCAATGTGCTCTTGCCCAGGGTGGGCAATCAAGATGAGATTCATGGCTATCTGGTTGATTTGATGGTTGCTATGAAGACCAAGGTGGGGACAGGGGCAACATTTGATGTATCAAATTGGATGTGGCATGAGATGTACAACATGGTCATCTACCGTAAAGTCCCAATCTATGCCCCGTTTGTCATGTGCTTTCTGAACTCTGTGTGGGCTGTTCGTCGTCCTGGAGAGCTCCTCACTTCTCTAGACAACCTCACTGTTCATGAGGTTAAGCTCCTTAAGAAGAAGAAGCATGCCGAGCCTCGCTTCCCTGAAAATGCTCCTGAGGATGTCTATGCTACTTCTGACGATGAGGACTTTGAGCTGGAGCCAGGGGCCAAGCCTTCGTGGGTGGCCAAACTTACTGCCAAGGTGAAGAATACCTTTTGTCTCCAGGCTGACATCCAGAAGATGTATGAGGCACATGTCAATGAGAAGCTTGCACGGCGTCGCCAAATTGCAATGATGAAGCACCTCAACATGCCGGTTCAGAGTGGCTCTGAGAAGAGCATCACCCCAGAGGAGCGTTGGATTTCTACCCATAGCACCTGGACTGATGATGAAGCCCCTCCCCAGTCATCCTCCTCGCTTGCAGCAGCTGACAATGCCATGGAAGAATCTGATCACGATGACGATGACGACTCTGATGATGAGGATCCAGATGCGACTGAGGAGTTAGAGGAGGACGCTAGCTTCGCTCTTTTCCTTTTTGGTGTGTTGATGCCAAAGGGGAGAGGGTTCTATAGGTCTCGGGGATTTGCTTGGGTTTTGGGTTTTTCTCTTCTTCTCGTGTTTAGTGTTGGTCTTTGTTCGTGGACTTGTTTCGTTCCTTGCTGTGTGAGAGACTTATGTTACTCCTTTTACCTTTCCGTTCATCGGTCATTATCGTCATTATTACCTCTAAGTATTATATTGTCTCTCCTTTTCATGCTCAGAGTGGTGAGTCTATAAAATCTAGGGGGAGTCTAGTCCTGAAAGTGTGCCCATGCTTTCTAACAGCTAGTTCCTGTTGGGGCACACATTCAGGGGGAGTTCCGTCTAGATTTCATTGACTTATCTCTTGCAAATCGTGTTGTTGTCATCATCCACCAAAAAGGGGGAGATTCAAAGGGCATTTCCCTACTTTATGTTTTGGATGATGATGACAACCCTTTGTGGTCTAATCGTGTGCTATATGTTTCAGGTTCTCGATGCTTAAGCCTACATCGGATTGCTATTCTCTCTTGTAGGAAAAGATTGAAGACGGTGTCCCCTATGCTTTTTATCTCTTTGGTCGTAGGGAACCCGTACTATCAAGAGGGAATCCTCATTAGAAAGAACTGGGGGAATCTTTTCACGTACACCTTCATCACCCCTCCTTTGTCTTTCTCAGGGGTGAGAGAGAGAGAGAGTTTTCCTTGTCTCTTCCCTTATCTATTCTTGCTCACTATTTCTGCCCAGCGGTTGTACCGCTCTCTGGAGCGGTTGTACCACTGGGTCTTGTCGCTCATCAGCTTTGCTCAAGCGGTTGTACCGCTGCCTCCGGGCGGTGGTACCGCCACCATGCTCTGCAAAAGCTAGGACGGTGGTTCCGGCCATGCACTGCTCAAGTACCACTCTCGCTTCTGGTTTGATGCGGTTCTTCGGCAGTAGTGGCCCGGTTGGTCCAGTCGTTCCTCGATGACCGGTACCACCGGTGGTCCGAGCGGTTCTTCCGCTCAGAACTTAGCCTCCCAAGAGCTCAAGGCCATGCGGTTGTTCCGGCAGGCACCGCCCAAGTACCGGTCAAGCTCCTATTTTGATGCGGTGGTTGTGCGGTGGCTAGGCGGTTAGTCCGGTTATTTTTCTTAGCCGGTACTACCGCCTGTAGGTCTAGTTGTACCGCTTGGTAGGGTTCTGCAGATACACCGTGAGTCCCGGTTGTACCGGGACGAGGACCGGTTGTACCGCTGCAGTGCAAAAAACGCAGTAACGGCTGGAATTTAGGGTTGCTATATAAGGGAGCTTCTCCCACCTACCACTCTCACCTTTGACCTCTCTCACTCCACCATTAATGCACTTCAAGCTCTCTTCCCGATCTCTCTCTCTAGCCACTCAAACTTGTTGATTTGCTAGGGATTGAAGGAGGAGACCAAGATCTACACTTCCACCAAAGGATATTTGCTTCCCCATACTTCCTTGTGTGGATTTTGTTACTCTTGGGTGTTTGAGCACCCTAGACGGTTGAGGTCACCTCGGAGCCATATTCCATTGTGGTGAAGCTTCGTGGTTTTGTTGGGAGCCTCCAATTAAGTTGTGGAGAGAGCCCCAACCTTGTTTGTAAAGGTTCGATCGCTGCCTTCAAGGGCACCAATAGTGGAACCACGACATCTCGCATTGTGTGAGGGCGTGAGGAGAATACGGTGGCCCTAGTGGCTTCTTGGGGAGCATTGTGCCTCCACACCGCTCCAACGGAGACGTACTTCCTCTCAAAGGGAAGGAATTTCGGCAACACATCCTCGTCTCCACCGTCCCCGCTCTTGGTTATCTCGTGCCTTTATTTAAGCAAGCTTATTTGTTTCATATCTCTTGCTTGCTTGTGTTCCTATCCTTGTTGCATCATATAGGTTGCTCACCTAGTTGCATATCTAGACAACCTACTTTGATGCAAAGTTTAAATTGTTAAAGAGAAGCTAAAAATTGTTAGTTGCCTATTCACCCCCCTCTAGTCAACCATATCGATCCTTTCAAGAGCTCCCGCTCCCGACTGGGCCTAAGGCCTAGCCGAGCAGGCCGGCCCAGCCGCCGCCGCCTCCTGCGCGCGCGCGCGCCACCGCCGCCGCCGACTCGGACTCCTCTCCACAGCCGCGCCTTGCCCCCTCCTGCAAGACGCCGCCCCGCCCCCTTTATAAGCCGCCACCCCACCGCCCAAACCGCCACCCCACCGCCGGCTGCCCCGCCGCCCCAAGCCGCAGCCGCCGCCTCCGCTTGCTGCCGCCGCCTGCCTCGCCGCCGCCGCAGCCGCAGCGGAGCCCCGCCGCCGCCGCTTGCTGCCGCCGCCGAGCCGCCGCCGCCCCGCCCGCACCCCGCCCCGCTAGAGCCCCTCACCGGAGGTAACCGCCGGATCAGCCGCTGGTTTTTTTAAAAAACTGTCCATTTTTTTAGAAACCCTATATTCGTTTTTTTGTTTCGCCGGGTTTTTTTCGGTTCTTCTAGTTAGCGGACGTTCATCCGAACGTTCGTTTTAACGAATGGTTTTCGCCCTATAGATACAACTAACGAATGCTCGTTCGTTAGTCTGTTCGTCAGTTTTCTTTTATCGGGTTTATTCCGCGATTTTTTTTCTGATCGCGATTTCTGATCCGCTCTTAGTTTCTGTTTATCTTTTCGCTCGTTTAACGGAATCAGGCGATTCAAGTGCCTGGAGTTTCGTCTCGAAACCCTCTTTCCGTTTCACCAACTCAAACAAGTTTTTGCCACTGTAAAATTTGACCTAGTTTCAGATTAGTAAATGAAGCTTCTTTCTTTCGCCGTTTGAGTTTCGTTGCTCCATTTGATTTGATTCTTTTTCCAAACCGGAGTTCTTAATTTGAACTTTCTGGTCAACTTCTCTTATTTGAGTTTTTCTTGTGCATCGTTGCTTGTTACTTATGTATGTTATTGTTTGCTTGCGATAGAATTCCCGGAGTGCGAAGCGTGTTACTACGAGTCTCCAGGATTCGCGGATCGTCAGCAAGGCAAGTAACACTTTGATCATATCCCATTATTACCCAATTTTTATACATTAGTTCCAATCCTCAAACATTGCATGATTAGGATGTCATTAACTTGTGGGTTGGGAAGTAGTTGCTGAGGTAGAACCTGTTGCCCTGTTACGTTCAAACCCTTGGGAGTTACTTCTACGTATTGCTTATTGCTATTCTATGCTCGTAGACGTGGTTTGGGTTTGAGTGAAATTCATGTCAGATGTGAGATTGTTAATTAATGGTTCGACTTAAGGTGGAACTTAATCAAACAACTGGGTGGATTGAGGCACCTGGGGAACCCAGTGTTGTCTGTTTTTTTTGGAAATCCTGGGGTACCCGTGTGATCTTCCTATGGACCGCCACCCAAGCTCAAAGGGAACTGAGATGATTCATGCTAGAAACTTCCGTGTGCAGCCACAAGCTATTATGGGCTCTAGCATAGTTGAGTAAGTTACGTGAAGCTCTTGAAGAGGTAGATCAGCAGGTAGTGGGTTTTGTAGGTTTGGTATGGTCTACCCGGAGTAGGGAGTTAACGTTTCTGAAAGACTGTGTCTCGGTCATCCGTTTCTCAAACACCATGTAGTGCGAGAAATCCAACGGAGGCGATCGAGTCTTGTGGGGAAAAGTGCGCAAACCTCTGCAGAGTGTACAATCTAATCATGGTTAGCCGTGTCCCCGGTTATGGACAATTCTTGAGTATCTAGTACTTGGGTTATCACATGTATCTCACCATGCTTAATTAATACTGTTGGGTTGTTAATCACTTTAATTGGGATTGAGTTGGGGATACCTTCTCAATGATGTTTCAACCACCATGATGGTAAAATTAAATCTATTCCTTTGTTGTAGGGAAAAATTGGCTTTTCGCAAAACTACAACCATACAGCTTTCCACCAGCCATATATGCATGTAGTGATAGCATTATTCTGTTTCTGCTCCACTGTGTTATATTGCCAGCATATTCCATGTGCTGACCCATTTTCGGGCTGCAACGTATTATGTTGCAGACTTTTCAGACGAGGAGTAAGGTTCGTTAGGTCGTTGCCGTGCAGCTCAGCTATGCCGTTGGAGTTGATGGCCTCACTTTATCTTCCAAGCCTTCCGCTGTTATCGCATTAGATGGCCTTAAGCCATATTATTGCAATAAGTTCTCTTTGGAGACATTTGATGTAATAGTGTGTGATTGCTACTCTGTTATAAATCCTTCGAGTACTGTGTGTGTCAGCATTACCGATCCAGGGATGACACTGAAGCACAGAGACTTGACCATATGAGGTCGGGTCGCTACAAGATGGTATCAGAGCACACCCTGAGTGTAGGACATGACCACTGAGATAACCCTAGGTCACACTTCTCTTCTCATTTCTGACTCCTCTCCATTTTCTACTCTTTAGGATGATGGAGATGAAGAACAAGTTTCACAACCGGATGAAGACACACCTTTTGGATGCCACTTGAAGGAAGTCACTAGGTACTTGAACATTGGAATACCAAGCTTCACTGGGACGTACAACGCCACTTTACCTGAAGAGGAGCGCTGGATGATTCAAGTACAAGTTCCAGGAAGGACGTTCTCGCCAACTTCTAAACCCATAGAATTTTCCTTCGACGCACCAACCTGGAGTTTAGGAAAGAGTATGGCAGCTCACATCACCATGGGACGCATTGGAGAAGTTTACAACAGGGAGCTTAAGGACACTATTTACCAAATATGTGGGCGCCGAGACGAGCAATGGGAAGTAATCAACACTAAGAAGGATAGATCCATTGCAGCTTTCATCCAGGAGTTAAACCAGCACATTCGATGTCAGGAGAACCAGATGTGTGCGGACATGATGGACTTGAAGAAGGCGAAGACTAGGATCATCGAGCTGGAGGAAGAACTCAAGTTTACCCGCGATGGATATGAGGAGGAAATCAAGACCCTACTGGAGAAGAATGACGACGTAGTCAAGAAGATCGGAGTATTCATGGGAGGACCAGCACCAATAGAAGAAGAAGAAGAAGAACCCAAGGAAATACACCCCGAGGACTACATCATCATCGACGACACCGACTCTGATCCTAGTGATGATGACTTTGAAGACGAAGCTGGAGCAGACATCATGGAGTCTTCCACCTATCAAAATTTCTAGATGACTACCATATATTAGTAGTATTTCCCCCATGTATATAGTAGTAGTGAGCACTTTTGTGATAGTTCTAGACCGTTTGTATGCCCTTGCTTGATTGATTGAGTGAAATGATTGTGTTTGTCTCATGTGCATATGGGTAGTGTTTTCTCATTAGACCTCTTCTATTCTAAATCTCTCCTATCTAAACCCCTCAGATGCCTCCGAGACGTGACACCGGTTTTGCCTTTCCGCCGGAGCTCACCCAGTTGATCCAGCAGCAGAATGCCTTGATGCAATTGCTAGTTCAGAACCAGGGCAACAACAACAACGACAACAACAACAACAACAACAACAACAACAACAACCCACCGCCAGTGGACAACCTAGCCCGTTTTCTAAGGTTACAGCCGCCGGTGTTTTCCAGTAGCATCGAGCCTATAGTTGCTGGTGATTGGCTATGCCGTATTGGAAGGGAGTTGACCACCGCAGGTTGCACAGATGCTGAGAGGGTGCGCTTTGCCGCACATCAATTAGATGGACCAGCAGCCTCATGGTGGGAGAATTACACAGCCACTTTTCCTATAGCCAATGTCACTTGGGACCAGTTTCAGCAAGCTTTCCGCACAGCCCATGTCTCCACTGGAGCTATGCAAATGAAGAAGCGGGAGTTCCGCAACTTACACCAGGGGAACCGTACTGTGGCTCAGTACGTGCATGAGTTTAGCAAGTTATCTCGCTACGCCCCTGATGATGTGGCCACAGATGTCGCGAAGAAGGAGAAGTTTATGGAAGGGCTGAATGATGAGATGAGCATGTAGTTGATGGTAGCAACCTTCAACAACTACCAGGAGTTGGTAGATAAGGCTCTTATGATTGAAGGGAAACAACAGCAGATTGAGAGCCGCAAGAGAAAGTATGGACAAGGGAAGTATAACTCAGGAGCTCAGCAGAAGCCTCGCCTAACCCCGAACATGGGAGGACTTGTTCACAACCATGGAGGTCACAACCACACTGGAGGAGGATCACATAACCACAGTGGTGCTAAGAATGGGAATGGGAACGGAGCTAACAATAATCAGAACCGCTCCAACCCGTCCACTCCCGCCAAAAGAGACTTAAGTCTACCTATTTTAAGTGCGGGAAGACAGGGCACAGTGCCAATGATTGCCCCGAAGGAAGGAATGGAAACGGAAATGGAAGCACTGGGAAGAAGCCCAATCCATTCAACAAGGGACAAGTGAACCACGTTAACGTGGAGGAGGTTGAACAGCAGCCGGACGCGGTAATAGGTAAGTTTTTGGTTAAGTCATTTACCACTCTTGTTCTTTTCGATACTGGTGCATTGCATTCATACATATCAAGGGGATTTGTGGATAAGTTTAAACTACCAACCCAAACCCTTAGGACCCCTCTTTTAGTGAGTTCACCCGGAGCAGAGTATATGGCTAGCCGATGGTGTGACCAGATACCCTTAACCATTGGCACCCATGTGTTTCCGTCCAACCTAATTATCTTGGAGTCACAAGGATTGGATGTGATATTGGGTATGGACTGGATGTCAAAATTTGGAGGAAGCATTGACTGTGCTAGTAAGTCGATTTATCTCACCACCCCGGAAGGAAAAAAGGATTAAGTATGTATCTAGGCATGTGCCTAGGAGGAGTCAAGTGAATGCCCTTATGGGAGTTGTTCAGGAGGAAATGCCTGTAGTGAAGGATTACCCGGATGTTTTCCCAGAGGAGTTACTAGGCATGCCACCAGACAGATATATTGAGTTTTTGATAGAGCTGTTACCAGGAACAGGACCAATATCCAAGAGACCCTATCGGATGCCCGCAAATGATCTGGAAGAAATTAAGAAACAGATCAAGGAGTTATTAGAGAAAGGATACATCCGAAGAAGTTCATCACCTTGGGGAGCCCCAGTACTTTTGGTTGAGAAGAAGGATAAATCCCTAAGGATGGTTGTTGATTATCAAGCCTTGAATGAAGTGACGATAAAGAACAAGTACCCACTGCCGATGATCAACGATCTGTTTGATCAGTTGCAAGGAGCTAAAGTGTTCTCAAAGATCGATTTACGATCAGGGTATCATCAGTTGAAGATACGAGAGAAGGACATACCAAAGACGGCGTTCACAATGCGATATGGATTATACGAATACACGGTCATGTCGTTTGGACTGACTAACGCCCCTGCCTATTTCATGAGCATGATGAACAAGGTGTTCATGGAGTATTTGGACAAGTTTGTTGTGGTGTTTATTGATGATATTATGGTATACTCGAAGAATGAGGAGGAGCACAAAGAGCATTTGCGTTTAGTTCTCGAGAAGCTCAGGGAACACCAGTTGTATGCTAAGTTTAGCAAATGCGAGTTTTGGCTGAAGGAAGTCGGATTCCTTGGACATGTTATATCAGGAGAAGGTATAGCAGTAGACCCCAGCAAGGTTCAGTCAGTCACTGAATGGTTGGCACCCACCTTAGTTAGCGAGATCCGCAGTTTTCTTGGACTCGCAGGATACTACCGGAGATTCATTGAGAATTTTTCCAAGATTGCAAAACCAATGACTGAACTGTTGAAGAAGGATACCAAGTTTAAATGGACAGAAGATTGTGAAGCAAGCTTCCAGGAGGTGAAGAAACGTTTGACTACAGCCCCAGTGCTAGTACTGCCAGATATACATAAGGAGTTCCAAGTGTATTGCGACGCCTCTCGCTTAGGACTTGGATGTGTGCTTACGCAGGACAGAAGAGTTGTTTCATATGCCTCACGACAACTAAAACCTCATGAGTTGAATTATGCTACGCATGATTTGGAGCTAGCAGCCGTAGTGCATGCGTCGAAGACTTGGAGACATTACCTTATTGGAAACCGTTGTGACGTGTACACGGATCACAAGAGTTTGAAGTACATATTCACCCAGAAGGAGCTGAACCTTAGGCAGAGGAGATGGTTGGAGCTTATAAAGGATTATGACATGAAGCTACACTATCATCCAGGAAAGGCCAATGTCGTAGCAGACGCATTGAGTCGGAAGAGTTATGCTAATATCCTTGAAAGTAAAGGACTGCCGAAGGAATTAGCAAAGGACATCATGGAACTTCGGTTAGAGATTGTACCTAGAAGGTTCATTGCCACAATGGAGGTTCAGTCGACATTGCTGGACAAGATTCGGGAAGCTTAGAAAGATGATAAAGAGATTGCCGAGATAAAGGAGAAGATGGGCAAAGGAAAGGCCAAAGGTTTTCGTGAGGATGAGCACGACACCCTATGGTTTGAGGACTGAGTTTATGTGCCCAACAACCAGGAGATCAGGAAGTTAATACTTCAAGAGGACCATGACTCACCATACTCGATACACCCCGGAAACACCAAAATGTATTTGGATTTGAAGGAACGTTTCTAGTGGACTGGTATGAAGAAGGATATTGCCGAGTATGTAGCCGTATGTGAGGTATGTCAGAGAGTTAAGGCAGAACATCAGAAGCCAGCAGGACTGTTATAGCCTATGCCGATGCCCGAATGGAAGTGGGATAAACTTGGCATGGACTTTATCACTGGATTACCCAGGACTAAAGCAGGATATGATTCCATATGGGTAGTAGTTGATCATTTGACCAAAGTAGCTCACTTCATCCCAGTGAAAACCACCTATACAAGTGCAAAGTTGGCCAAGATCTATATGTCCAGGATCGTATGTCTGCATGGAGTTCCGAGGACCATTGTATCGGATCGAGGAACACAGTTTACTTCTAAGTTTTGGCATCAGTTACACCAGACTTTGGGAACGAGATTGGAGTTCAGTACAACGTTTCACCCGCAGACAGATGGACAAACTGAGAGAGTCAATCAAATTTTGGAGGACATGTTGAGAGCCTGTGCGCTAGATTATGGATCTAGTTGGGATGACAATTTGCCGTATGCAGAGTTCTCATACGACAATAGCTACCAAGCCAGTTTGAAGATGGCACCGTTTGAAGCCCTGTATGGACGCAGGTGCAGAACACCGTTGATGTGGGATGAGGTAGGAGACCGACAGTTGTTTGGACCAGAGTTGATTAAAGAATCTGAGGAGAAGGTAAAACTGATACGAGACCGACTGAAGATTGCTCAGTCCAGGCAGAAGAGTTACGCAGACTCAAAACGCAAGGAGGTAACCTATGAAATTGGAGACAGAACATATCTGCGAGTATCGCCCTTGCGAGGAGTGAAATGTTTTAGAGTTAAAGGAAAGTTAGCCCCGAGATTTGTAGGACCGTATCGCATTTTGGAACGGATGGGAGAAGTCGCCTACAAGTTGGAGTTACCTGAGGGATTGCCACGAGTCCACGATGTGTTCCACGTTTCACAGCTAAAGAAGTGTCATGCTGAGATGGCGGAAATACCATTAAGAGATACAGTACCCTTGGAGGCGATTCAGTTAGACAGTGATTTGACTTACGAGGAGAAGCCAGTTAAAATTCTTGAGTTTGCCAGCAGAGTCACCAGCAGTAAGGTTATCAAGTTTTGCAAAGTTCAGTGGAGCCATCGTACCGAGGATGAAGCTACCTGGGAACGAGAGGATGATCTCCGCAAGGACCACCCATACTTATTTTCTAGCCAACCCGAATCTCGAGGGCGAGATTCATCTTAAGGGGGGTAGGTTTGTAACATCCCAAATTTTCAATTTGGAATGTTATACATAGATCATCCATGCATATCATGTTTTATTGTTTTTTCTGTTCCATAATCCTCGAAATCCTAAGCAGCTCAAGGACCCTTGGAGAGAGTTGGGGATTTCCCGGTCTTCATATTTGATTCTTTTATCAAATAATGAAAAGAGGATTTGATTTTAATTATTTCTCTCCGAAAAATATTTCACATTAAAAATTAAAGAGAGGAGATAATATGACTTCTCCAAAATAAATGAAATATTGGAGGAAAAATATTAAAATCATTAAATTGATTTTTATTTGATTTTATTCGGATTTTGTTTGCATTAGAAAAAAATTGCATGTTTTCAAAATGGCATTTTAGGGCCAAGAAAATGTTCATCTTGTTCTAAATATTTTATTTAGACGGTGAAAATTTGTTTTGGCATTTTTAGATTTTTATTTATTTTTCTAGGAGTTTTCTTGTCGGCGGAAAAAAAAAATTTAAAAGAGCTCCCGCTCCCGACTGGGCCTAAGGCCCAGCCGCCGCCGCATCCTCCTGCGCGCGCGCGCGCCGCCACCGCCGACTCGGACTAGGAGTCCGAGCCGGACTCCTCTCCGCCGCCGCGCCTTGCCCCCTCCTCCAAGACGCCGCCCCGCCCCCTTTATAAGCCGCCACCCCGCCGCCCAAACCGCCACCCCACAGCCGCCTGCCCCGCCGCCCAAACCGCCACCCCACAGCCGCCTGCCCCGCCGCCCCAAGCCGCAGCCGCCGCCTCCGCTTGCCGCCGCCGCAGCCGCAGCCGAGCCCCGCCGCTTCCGCTTGCTGCTGCCGCCGCCCCGCGAGCCGCCGCCCCGCCGCCCGCACCCCGCCCCACCGGAGCCCCTCACCGGAGGTAACCGCCGGATCCTCCGTCGGTTTTTTTAAAAAAAACCGTCAGTTTTTTTTAGAAACCCTAGATCCGTTTTTTTTTGGTTTCGCCGGTTTTTTCGGTTCTTCTAGTTAGCGGACGTTCGTCCGAACATTCGTTTTAACGAACGGTTTTCGCCCGTGAGATACAACTAAGGAACGCTCGTTCGTTAGTCTGTTCGTCAGTTTTCTTTTATCGGGTTTATTCCGCGATTTTTTTTCTGATTGTGATTTCTGATCCGATCTTAGTTTCTGTTTATCTTTTCGCTCGTTTAACGGAATCAGGCGATTCAAGCGCCTGGAGTTTCGTCTCTAAACCCTCTTTCCGTTTAACCAACTCAAACAAGTTTTTGCCACTGTAAAATTTGACCTAGTTTCAGATTAGTAAACGAAGCTTCTTTCTTTCGCCGTTTGAGTTTCGTTGCTCCGTTTGATTTGATTCTTTTTGCGAACCGGAGTTCTTAATTTGAACTTTCTGGTCAACCTCTCTTATTTGAGTTTTGCTTGTGCATTGTTGCTTGTTACTTATGTATGTTATTGTTTGCTTGCGATAGAATTCCCAGAGTGCGAAGCGTGTTACTACGAGTCTCTAGGATTCGCGGATCGTCAGCAAGGCAAGTAACAATTTGATCATATCCCATTATTACCCAGTTTTTATGCATTAGTTCCAATCCTCAAACATTGCATGATTAGGATGTCATTAACTTTTGGGTTGGGAAGTAGTTGCTGAGGTAGAACCTATTGCCCTGTTACATTCAAACCCTTGGGAGTTACTTCTACGTATTGCTTATTGTTATGCTATGCTCGTAGATGTGGTTTGGGTTTGAGTGAAATTCATGTCAGATGTGAGATTGTTAATTAATGGTTCAACTTAAGGTGGCAACTTAATCAAACAACTGGGTGGATTGAGGCACCTGGGGAACCCAGTGTTGTCTGTTTTTTTGGAAATCCCGGGGTACCCGTGTGATCTTCCTATGGACCGCCACCCAGGCTCAAAGGGAACTGAGATGATTCATGCTAGAAACTTCCGTGTGCAGCCACAAGCTATTATGGGCTCTAGCATAGTTGAGTAAGTTACGTGAAGCTCGTGAAGAGGTAGATCAGCGGGTAGTGGGTTTTGTAGGTTTGGTATGGTCTACCCGGAGTAGGGAGTTAACGTTTCTGAAAGACTGTGTCTCGGTCATCCATTTCTCAAACACCATGTAGTGCAAGAAATCCAACGGAGGCGATCGAGTCTTGTGGGGAAAAGTGCGCAAACCTTTGCAGAGTGTACAATCTAATCATGTTTAGCCGTGTCCTCGGTTATGGACAATTCTTGAGTATCTAGTACTTGGGTTATCACATGTATCTCACCATGCTTAATTAATACTGTTGGGTTGTTAATCACTTTAATTGGGATTGAGTTGAGGATACCTTCTCAATGATGTTTCAACCACCATGATAGTAAAATTAAAATCTATTCCGTTGTTGTAGGGAAAAATTGGCTTTTCGCAAAACTACAACCATACAGCTTTCCACCAGCCATATATGCATGTAGTGATAGCATTATTTTGTTTCTGCTCTACTGTGTTATATTGCCAGCATATTCCATGTGCTGACCCGTTTTCGGGCTGCAACGTATTATGTTGCAGACTTTTCAGACGAGGAGTAAGGTTCGTTAGGTCGTTGTCGTGCAGCTCAGCTATGTCGTTGGAGTTGATGGACTCACTTTATCTTCCAAGCCTTCCGCTGTTATCGCATTAGATGGCCTTAAGCCATATTATTGTAATAAGTTCTCTTTGGAGACATTCGATGTAATAGTGTGTGATTGCTACTCTGTTATAAATCCTTCGAGTACTGTGTGTGTCAACATTACTGATCTAGGGATGACACTGAAGCACAGAGACTTGACCATCTGAGGTCGGGTCGCTACATCATCACCGTCAGCACACCATCATGCTGACGAAACTCTCCTGTGAAGCTTTGCTGGATCGGAGCTCGCGGGACGTCATCGAGTTGAACGTGTGCAGAACTCGGAGGTGCCGTGCGTTCGGTACTTGGATCGGTCGGATCGTGAAGACGTACGACTACATCAACCATGTTGTGCTAAAGCTTCCGCTTTCGGTCTACGAGGGTACGTGGACACACTCTCCCCTCTCGTTGCTATGCATCACCATGATCCTATGTGTGCGTTGGAATATTTTTTTGAAATTACTACATTCCCCAACAACACGTGACCCACTACGACATGCGTGTCGAACATGTTGTCCGGTGTGTTCACCATCGTCGCTGCTCGCCACATAGTAAGTGTTTGACGAAATGTATGAGCCAAACAAAATTTTACTCTATTAAGTTTAGGGGTTTGGTTAGAAATGACCATTTTTAGAGGAGTAAAAGTACTCCTCTAAAGGATACTCGATCGTTTACATCTCTAAATTTTAGGGGGCTTGTTAGAGTTGGTCATTAGCAGAAGATAAGCCTTTTTACTAGTTTTTTTCTTCGGGTTGGCATTTTCCTCACTTGGCACTCTTAAGATAGCATCATTATATAGGCCCTACATCAATGAACACTCGCCCAACCTGTATGAAGGAAAGCGACATAAGGGCATCTCCAACGTTGACCTACGAAACAAACATCGCATCCATCTGCGGATCGGGAGGACCAGTCTGTCAACATGCATGCGGGAGCCAACCATCCAATGCTATCTGCAATAATTTCAAACAAGATTAAAAAATGGACATATTTAAGAAAACACATCGGGTTTTAGTCAAGTTCAGAGATAATTTATATATATAACCGATATTTCAGTCGGTTAACTGAAAACTAAAACATAAACCCTATAGCTTGTACCGGACGACCACATCGTACGCGTGGTCGCGCTACCCGGGTGCACCGCCATTGTCGTGTGTGCCGTCGCCGTCCCTCTAGCAGTGGTAGGTTACCGGTGTCGTGGTTCTAACTCTGACAGTGATGTAGGGGGGTATGTATGGAGAGGCTAGATCTCAGCTATTGGGAAGTTGTAAACACACCAAGATGTACGAGTTCAGGCCCTTCGCGGAGGAAGTAACAGCCCTACGTCTCGGTGCCCGGAGGTGGTCGACTGGATTACTGGCGTGTGAATAACAGGGGTGCGAACCCTTCATACTGAGGAGGGGGGTGGCTTATATAGAGTTCGCCGGCCCCCTCCTGCCCTCAGTAATGCAGGGTTTAAGGTACATTTAAGGTTGGGTGTTACCGGTAACGCCCTTAATAAAGTGTGATAATGACCATAAAGACTACTTAATAGCCGACCGTTTGCCTGCGGAGTGACTCTAGGTCTCCTGGCAGTCGAGTGGTTGGCTTCATGGTCGAGTGTCTTGAACCCGTCGAGTGGGATACCTTCAAGTCGATTGAAATGTGACTTCTCCTAGGGATGTCCCAGGGTAGGGCTCTTTGGACAGGCCCGTGCCCCTACCCTAGGTACATGGCTTCATCATTAGCCCCCGAATGGATCGAGGTTAGAGTGGGGAAAGAGTTGGAGATCTTTCCGACCGGTTCTTTGGGCTACGTGAGCGCCTCGTCTTGGGCCAACCGTCACGGATGACGTCATCAACCTCTTTCAGTCGCCTTGCTCCATTCCAGGCCTTTCGTCGAGTGAATTTCTTTATGTGTGACATACCGAGTGTCGGCGCGAGCGGGGTCTTCTGTTTTAGCAAGTTGTTCTGCGGCCCGCGGGTGTCGCGGGATTCGGATTTCGGGAAGCGCGCGGGACGGGAGCGGCCGCAGTAATCGGAAGCGATAAAGTGGAAGCTCCTCGATCCTCGCATCGCCTTTTTCGCCACGTACTGCGCGCGTGTCTATTGCGGGATTTGACTGGATAGCCTAGGCCTACCAGTCAGCCACTCGGGAGCGGCCCCTTATAAGTTGCTGGCTCGGGGTTTCCAAACAGTGCGCTTCCTTCTTCCTCTCTCCCTTCGCGAGTTCCTCTGCCACCTCCGTTCTCACCCTAGCGCCGCGGGTCCGTGCAAGATTTGCCGGCGATGATGGCGAAGGACAAGACATCCGCCCTGGAGCGCACGAAGAAGGCGGCGGCGCAGGGGAAAGGGAAGAGGTCCGCGCGGGGCGGATCCTCCTCAAGGTCTGCTCTGCCCCGAGGCTGGATCCAAGGTGACTGGATGCCGTCGGTGATCCGGCAAGAAGATCTCGACGACATGGTCGAGGGGGGGGGTCATTCCCCACGAAGCCGCACGTCTCCCGGGGAGAGAGATCGAACCTCAGCCCCGCGACGGTGAGTGCGTGCTCCTAGCCACCCATGTCGACCGCGGGTTTTCTCTGCCGCCCCATCCTTTTTTCCGGAGCTTCCTGAACTTCTTCGGAGCGCAGCTTCACCACTTCACTCCCAACTCCATCATATACCTTGCTGCTTTCATTTCCATGTGTGAGGGTTTCTTGGGTTGCCGCCCCCATTGGGGTCTCTTCAAGCACATCTTTACCTGTCGTTCCCAATCGGTCAAGAAGGCCAAGTCGAGTGATGAAAGGACGCAGGTGATCTAGCTGTGCGGGGGCCTGGCGATCCAGACGAGGGGAAAGAGTTGTTTTCCATCTATCACTTTCCCGGAGTTGGTCCGTGGCTGGCAGGCGACCTGGTTCTACTGTCAAGACCAGGCGACCCTAGGACAGTCGACTGGTCTCCCCCCTTTCTCACTCGACCGAGCTGAAAAACCTGCTTCTCTGAAAGTGGCGCCGGAGGAATGGGCCCAAGTCAAAGTGCTGGCCGGTCGAGTGGTTGAGCTTGTCCGTGAGGGCGTGACGGGCATGGATTTGCTGGAGGTCTTCCTCCGGAGGCGCATCCAACCGCTCCAGGCTCGTGACCACCCGATGTGGCTGTACTCGGGTCTTGACGACACCACTCGGATCCACCCGGAGGAGGTCACTGATGAGATGCTGGAGGGGTGGCTGTCGAGCATCACAGGAAACAAGGACAACCCCCGAGGAGCCAGGAGGGTAATTCCACTCGACAACTGTACGATGTGGACCAGGTATGTCTCTATGCTCCTGACTGAGATCTTGTTTTTCTTCATTGGTCTTCTTTGAGTTGGTCGATTGACCTTTGTCTTGTCTGTTGTTTTTCAGGCGACTACTGAGATGTACTCGACGCCCAATGGGGCACAGGGGCCAACTAAGGAAGGGGAGGCGAGCGGAGGTGAGAGCGGGGACGATCAAGGCGAGTGGGAGTCCGACGGTTTAGGAGAGGGAGGCGACGACGTCGACTCCAGCGAAGAGGAGGAGGAGGAGGTTGAACCCCCCCGCCCGGAGGGGCGATCCAAGCTCACACACGATCCAGCGCGGGAGCGTGGTAGTGCGACTGCTCCTGTTGGGCAGTCGTCAAAACGGCCTCGGACCTCTTCTCCTATGCCGACTGGAAAGGCTCCCAAGCACCCGCGCGCAGCGCCGTCCAAGCCGCCCAAGGCTCTTCCCAAGATGAAGATGGTCGTCCCCACCATTTCTGGGTAATAATAAAACTTGTTTTCCTTTGTCGACTGTGGACGGATCCTTGGTCGATCCATTGAGCCAACCGACTGACTTTCGAGGCTTGCAGTGCTGCTACTTCTGAGATCTCCGCCAAGGACGAAGACCAAGAGATGGAGGATGCTGTTACCTCCAACCCTGGTACGATTACTGACGTTCCGCTTTGAGTCGACTAAACATTTATTGCAACCCTGGTCGATTGAACTTTTCCTTTGTAGCCCCTCCTCATGTTATCGACCTCCCGGATGACGACGACAACGGTCCGTTGAGAGTGAGGAGGCACAAGAGGGCGTCGGCTGACAAGACCCCCCAATCCGCTCCGGCGTCCGAGGTCGTGGCTCGGGATGGTGGTGACACCACTCGGGCTTCTGTGACCTTCGCCGTTCCTCTGGCGAGTGCGCGGCCCTCGTCGTCGACTGCGGATCCGTCTTCGCTTTTTGCCGCATACCCCGTCCCTGAGGACCAAGCGGCTGCTGCAAAAGAGGCTATACGTCAGGCGGGGATCATGATGGAGCAAGTGAAGTTGGCTCGGGAGGCCAGCCAAGCAGCTTATGACGCGAGCTCGGCTCTTCAGAGCAATGTCCAGGTCAGTCGACTCAACGTTTGATCTGTTATGATATGCTGTTTGAAGAATCTCTTTTCCGAAGATCTTTGTATCTGTACACCCACTGGGTGTGTCTGCCAATTCTTGGACGAGTGGGGGCACACTAAGTGCACCCACTGGGTGTAGTCCCCGAGACTACTGTGGACTGCGGGCAGTCGACTGTAGTCTTTATATTGTGTTGCTGTAGCTGTATTTCTTCATCGGTCTGGTCAGGCCATGTCGAATGGGACTGTATCCGGTCGACTGCGGGCAGTCGACTTCTTCTTCTTCTTTTTTACAGTGGGGGCACGCTGAGTGCACCCACTGGGTGTAGTCCCCGAGACTACTGTCGAATGTTCTTGATTCGGCTGTAGTCTTAGAAACGTCATCATTGTCTCTTGATTGCTCGGAAGCAACTTGTCTTGGACGTCTGTCGACTGATTTTTCATTTTACAGAAATCTTGCGAACTTGTAGCTCGCTATACTGAGTTGGAGAATCAGCGGATCTAGCTCAACCTTAACTTGAAGCTTGCTTAGGAGAATTTGAAGAAGGCGCAAGAAGAAGCAAAAGGTATGGATGGTGAGGTTCTCCATTCTTAACGGGTGGCTTTTCTTTCTTGTCCATTCTTGATGTTGGTTCCACTCTACGCGCCGCAGATAAACTGGAGGAAGCTCTGAAGAAGAAGGATCAAGACCTTGCAGAGGCACAGAAGGAGGCCTCGAGCAAAACGAAGCTCGCAGAAGAGAAACTGGCTTCGGTCGAAACTCTTGAACAGGAGAACTCCAGACTGAAAACTGCTCTTGAGACAGCTAATCGAGATGCCAGTCGACTGAAGAAAGAAAAGATGGCTCTGCACGACAAGGCGGGCGAGCTGGCGGGGAAGGTAAAAGATCTGGAGGCTTATCTCGGTGGACTCGCCAAGAAGCTGTTCGTCATGCTCGAAGGTAATTATTCCAACCCGGCTGTCTTGTAGTTGCCGAGCCCGCGTACGGCCACTGTCTTATTCTTGAATCGTGTTTGCAGAATTCTGCCAGAGCTTCGAAGAGGAAACCAGTCGAGTGGAGCTAGGCTTGGATCCCGCCAATTCTCTCGTGAAGGACGAGGCTGCTATGAACGTGCTCCGACTGGAGTCTCGTGTTACCAGCGTCGTTGATTATCTTGCTCGGCTGAAGGTTGCGATGTCGCGGATCGACACATCACTCTGACCCGGAACGACACTTCAGAACGACCTCGAGTCCCTGATGGTCCGACTGAATGAAGTCCCGGGTCGAGTGGCGGAATGGAAGAAATCTTCTGCTAGATGTGGTGCTGATGTCGCTCTGTCTCTGGTCCGCGTCCATTGCAAGGAGGCGCGAGAAGAAAAGCTGGCCGCCATCCAAGTTGCCAATACCAGGAAGCACAACTTTCAGGACTTCATGGAGACTTTTATTGCTGCTGCCACTCGTATTGCAGACGGGATCGACTTGGACGAGTTTGTCGCCCCTTCCAGTCCTCCTCCTGAGGAATGAAAAACTTTTATGCTTCACTTTAAATTTGCCTCGGAATGCCGAGTGGATTTGTAACCGTTAAACTCCGCCGATCCGAGGGCTTGAGTACTTTGATCTGAGGTCTGGGACCTTTTAGGCTTTATCTGATCTTGATTTCTCGTTGAATATCTTCATGGTTTGATTCGTCGAGTGGATCTCGATCTTCACTCGGAATAACCTTGTATTTGCGGCGCAGCTCCAAAGGGCAAGGTAGCAGTCGACTCGCAGATTGGGTTGTGTCTTGTATTTAGGCGAGCGCTTGACTGCAGCTAAGCCTCTAAGTGAGAGAACTTAGGCGAGTACTGGACTGCAGCTAAGCCCCCGAGTGGGAGGATTGCTCTCCACTCGGTAGGATTTTTTCAAACTTAGGCGAGTGCCTGACTGCAGCTAAGCCTCTAAGTGAGAGAACTTAGGCGAGTACTGGACTGCAGCTAAGCCCCCGAGTGGGAGGATTGCTCTCCACTCGGTAGGATTTTTTCAAACTTAGGCGAGCGCTTGACTGCAGCTAAGCCTCTAAGTGAGAGAACTTAGGCGAGTACTGGACTGCAGCTAAGCCCCCGAGTGGGAGGTTTGCTCTCCACTCGGTAGGATTTTTAAACACTTAGGCGAGTGCTGGGCTGCAGCTAAGCCCCCGAGTGGGAGGTTTGCTCTCCACTCGGTAGGATTTTTATATACTTAGGCGAGCGCTTGACTGCAGCTAAGCCTCTAAGTGAGAGAACTTAGGCGAGTACTGGACTGCAGCTAAGCCCCCGAGTGGGAGGTTTGCTCTCCACTTGGTAGGATTTTTAAACACATAGGCGAGCGCTGGGCTGCAGCTAAGCCCCCGAGTGGGAGGTTTGCTCTCCACTCGGTAGGATTTTTATATACTTAGGCGAGCGCCTGACTGCAGCTAAGCCTCTAAGTGAGAGAACTTAGGCGAGTACTGGACTGCAGCTAAGCCCCCGAGCGGGAGGATTGCTCTCCACTCGGTAGGATTTTTTCAAACTTAGGCGAGTGCCTGACTGCAGCTAAGCCTCTAAGTGAGAGAACTTAGGCGAGTACTGGACTGCAGCTAAGCCCCCAAGTGGGAGGATTGCTCTCCACTCGGTAGGATTTTTTCAAACTTAGGCGAGTGCCTGACTGCAGCTAAGTCTCTAAGTGGGAGAACTTAGGCGAGTACTGGACTGCAGCTAAGCCCCCGAGTGGGAGGATTGCTCTCCACTCGGTAGGATTTTTCAAACTTAGGCGAAACGGATTCGCAGCTAAGTCACCCACTGGGGGATTTCGTATGCAAACAAGAGTGACAGCAATTATTGGGACGCTCTTGTCTTTGGTAAAAATGAACTGCAGAATTTTTTTCTTATTACATCTCGTCCAAGGGAGAACTCAAGTGTAAAAGGGGCGGAGTAGTTCCGCATTCCAAGCTCGTGGCTCGTCGATCTGGTGATCAACATTGTAGAGGTGATATGCTCCATTGTGGAGGACTCTGGTGACGATGAAGGGGCCTTCCCAAGTAGGAGCAAGTTTGTGTGGTTTCTGTTGATCCACTCAGAGGACCAAATCTCCTTCCTAGAAGGCTCGGCTCTTCACATTTCTGGCATGGAATCGACGCAAGTCTTGCTGATAGATGGTCGATCTGATCATAGCCATTTCCCTCTCCTCCTCTAGGAGGTCGACTGCGTCTTGCCGGGCTTGCTCTGCTTCGTCTTCGTTATAAAGCTCGACTCTGGGGGCGTTGTGAAGTAGATCACTCGGCAGGACGGCTTCGGCTCCGTAAACCAGAAAAAATGGCGTTCTTCCGGTCGATCGGTTCGGGGTGGTCCTCAGCCCCCACAAAACCTACGGAAGTTCGTCGACCCAAGCGCCTGCTGCGTGCTTGAGATCATGCATCAATCGAGGCTTCAATCCTTTGAGAATCAGACCATTTGCTCTTTCAGCTTGTCCATTCGACTGAGGATGCGCGACCGACGCGTAGTCGACTCGCGTGCCTTGAGAGGCGCAAAAAGCTCTGAACTTGTCTGAATCGAAGTTTGACCCATTGTCGGTGATGATGCTATGCGGGACCCCATATCTGAACGTCAGCCCTCTGACGAAACTGATAGCAGTGCAAGCATCGAGATTCTTGATAGGCTTGGCTTCAATCCATTTGGTGAACTTGTCGACTGCCACAAGCACATGCGTGAATCCGCTCCTGCCTGTTCTCAGTGGACCGACCATGTCCAGTCCCCAGACAGCAAAGGGCCAGACGAGTGGAATGGTCTTCAGGGCTGATGCAGGCTTGTGTGACATGTTTGAGTAGAACTGGCAACCTCCACACTTGTCGACTATCTCTTTTGCCATCTCATTTGCTCTTGGCCAGTAAAATCCTGCTCGGTATGCTTTAGCCACAATGGTCCGAGAGGACGCATGGTGACCACAGGTCCCCGAGTGGATATCATTAAGGATCATCTGACCCTCTTCTGGTGTTATGCATTTCTGACCGATTCCAGTCGCGCTTTCCCTGTACAACTGTCCCTTTATGACTGTGAAGGCCTTGGATCGGCGAACGATCTGTCGAGCCTCTTCCTCGTCCTCCAGGAGTTCTTTCCTCAAGATATACGCGATGTATGGTACCGTCCAGTCAGGAGTGATAGCCAAGACCTCCATGACTAGGTCGACCACAACAGGAATTTCGACTTCAGTCGGATCTGTGGCACTTTTCGGTTGCGGGGCTTCTTCTGCGAAGGGATCCTCCTGGACTGACGGCGAGCGGATGTGCTCCAAAAACACATTGCTGGGAATGGCTTCTCTCTTGGAGCCTATCTTTGCCAGATCATCTGCTGCTTGATTTTTCAGTCGGGGGATGTGATGAAGCTCTAACCCCTCGAATTTCTTTTCTAGCTTTCTTACTGCGTTGCAATAGCCAGTCATAGCTGGGCTTCTGACGTCCCACTCCTTCATCACCTGATTAACCACCAAATCTGAGTCGCCGTAGACCATGAGGCGCCGGACGCCGAGTGAAATGGCCATGCGCAACCCGTACAAGAGTGCTTCATATTCTGCTTCATTATTGGAGGAATCGAAGTGAATCTGGAGAACGTATCTGAGCTTATCTCCTCGGGGGGAGACCAATACTACCCCAGCACCGGAACCGTTCAGCATCTTAGATCCATCGAAGAACATGGTCCAGTGCTCCGAGTGAACTTGAGTCGGGAGTTGCTGTTCAATCCACTCGGCGACGAAATCTGCAATTGCTTGGGACTTGATAGCCTTCTTTGCTTCAAACTTGATATCTAGGGGGAGGAGTTCAATCACCCACTTAGCCACTCGACCAG